>NC_071395.1:105343756-105699055 GCF_022682495.2 Desmodus rotundus
CATGTTGCTTCATTTAGGTAAAAGAGGGGTTTTATTTAGTGTGTGTATCTTTAAAACTCTGTGAATATGGCTCTAAATAGTCTTGAGCAGGTTCAGGGCCAAGGATGTCTCATCTGTGCCAGTTTAGTCCCAGTCGTCCCTGGCTTTGCCATCCCCCAGAACCACCCTAGTGAGCCACGAGCCCTGCTTCTACGGGAACAGCTGGCCCAAGTTGCTCCCAGGAACACTGTCGGCATGGGATGGAGAAACAGACCAGCAGGCAGAGGGCTCTTTTTTGCTGCAGAAGTGAAATTTATTGGTAAAACTAAAACAAGGCTACCTGCCACATCTCTGAGAAACCAGGAAGCAGTGGAAGAAATAAAATAGAAGAGAGAAAAGGAAGCACAGATCCAGGGGCCAGAGCTGAGCTACTGGACGGGAAAGCCCACCAGCAGAGAAGCACCCCCCACGTTGCCTGTCTCCCTGGGACGGCTAAGGAAGGAAGGCTTGGATGGCAGGCCTGGGGGAGCCGAAGGAACATTTTCCATTCTCTGGTACCTCGGGCTGAGGAATATATCAGCATCCAGGCAATGAGCAGGGTCCACAGGAGGCCTGAGGAGGCCTGGAAAGGCAGGGAGAGCAAGTGCTGCAGGCTGCAGGAGCTGGACAGGGGGTGCTGGTGGCTGGGGTCGTGCATGGGTTGCAAGGAAGCCTGCAGAGAGAAAACAGCTGTCTGTAACGCTGCATCGGAAGTACATAAAAAACAAAAGCCTATAGGAACTTTAGAATTGGAGGAACAACAGGATTTTAGACCTCAGAAGTCCCTTTAGAAAGGGGGTGACTTGCCAGAGTCCACAGTGAAGCCGTGGCCCAAGCTCAGAGCACCCGTGTGTACAACGAGCGTTACCTGCCATGTGGAAAGGCACAAGGCAGAGAGAAAGGCAGAAAGGCTGATGAACAAGAGCAGGCCAGACGTTGGCCATGCTCTTAATTTAAACACAGCCCCTAACCTTGTCCCTTATCGCTCAAAGGGCCGTAGTAGTCACCCTGGCCTTCTCACAACACTGCTGAGGGACTGCGTGAGAGTAGGTGCTAGTGCCCCATGCAGTATTTTCTAATGCCGAGTATGAAGATCCCCGCTACTTCTTCCACAGAGAATTTAGTAAAACCTGAACACGCTGAGTTCCCCATATGGTAACCCCTGTGGCAGTGGCTAGCACCTAGGAGAGCACATGGTCAACACAATGGCTGGCATGAGGTGAAAACTCCTGCACACCCTCACATCCAGGCAGCTCAGCAGCTTACTGGGTAGCAAGTCTGTCTTCAAAGATGGCGTCTGCAATGCCACCCCTCCTTTTTAGGTCATTGCCAATAAGAGGTCCCTGCTTTTATACATGACATTGACACAGACACAAGGGGACATACTTGCAGTCCTCGCTCTCCAGCAGGCCCCGGTACGTGGTGATCTCCCCCTCCAGCCGGGCCCGGATGTCCAGCAGCACCTGGTACTCCTGGTTCTGCCGCTCCAGGTCAGCCCGGATCTCCGCCAGCTGCTCCTCCACAGTACTGATCAGGCTCTGCATCTGGGCCAGCTCGGTGCCGTAGCGGGCCTGAGACTCACACAGGGAGTTCTGCAGACAGTCCTTCTGTGATGCCAAAGAAAATGAAAAGCAAGTTAAAAATCATGGATGGATTCCTGCCCTCAGGCTCTGCAGTCAGACCTTGACACCCCAAGACGTTGCCAGGCCCAGAGAGCAGTCCAACTCCCATTAGCGTTCCCCAGCTGGAGGAACTGCCAACATGCCATTGTGCTATGGGTCTTCATCACAGACCTTAGGATAGGTTTGCAGAACCTCCCTCATCTGGGTTAATGTTCGTTCCCTCAGCATCCGCATCCATGACAATGTTTAGTGCAAAGGAAATGAGGTCAAGGTTGAAGCTGCGTCCCGGTCTCTATTTAAGGGGGGCATGTACTGAATCCAGAACTGTTCACGTAAGTGGGAGCCAAGCTGAGCCTTCCATGCATACAAAGGAGCTCACCAGATTGTGCTGCGCCTGAAGCTCCACCTGCAGGGCGTTCACCGTGCATCTCAGCTCCAGGATCTCTGACTGGCAGCACTGCAGCTCCTCAGAGCAGGACATGGCCTGCAGGCCGATGCCCTCCGACTGAAGCACAGTGGATCAAACAACACGGGTCAGTGCACTGACCCAGATGGAAGCGGGGCTCCCCTGCCCCCCTGCTCTGCGGCCCCGCCTCACCTGCGCCTGGAACCACTGCTCCACATCGCGGCGGTTGGTCTCCACCATGGCCTCGTACCGGCACCGCGTCTCCTCCAGCACCCTGCTCAGGTCCACGGAGGGCTCGGTGTCCAGCTCAATGCTGAGCTTATCTCCCAGCTGGCACTTCAGAGTGTTCACTTCCTGTGGGCACAGGAGAACACCCTGCTCATGGGGTGCCCACTGTCCTCCACCCAAAGCCTCAATGATCTCCCACTGTCCGTCACCCCTGGTGATTTCCCTGTGCTCCTCTGTGGATGAAGAACGCACTCCCACCGACAGCCAGAATTCCCCACCTGAGTGTATGAGATAACTGTGGGGCAGGGCCTGCAGAGCTTGCGTCCTGCTCAGGAGGCAGAGACTCATTGCTTCCCCCCGAATGGGCCTGAATTCAGCCCCCAGAAGCCTACACAGGTCACACAAAGAGCCACCCACCTGCTCATGGTTCTTCTTGAGGCAAAGCAGCTCCTCCTTCAGGGACTCCACCTGGGCCTCCAGGTCGCACTTGGCGAGTGTGAGGTCATCCAGCGCCCTGCGCATGCCACAGACGTCGGCCTCCACCAACTGGTGGAGTGAGTGCTCCATCTGGTACCTTTACCAGAGCAGGTACAGAAGTCAGGGTTCAAGTGCAGAAGGGGCCCCAGGACCCAACTGACAGCCATACCCTCACTGGCCTCTCTCCGCAGTCTAGTTGTGAGTTGGCCTTTCCTGGGTAGTGCACTGATGGCCAGAAAGCAACAGGGTGTCCCCCACTCATTTGATACTAGGCACCTAAGATGGACCAGGCAGAGCGGCCAGGGCTGAGGATGGCGGAATGGACACATGGCTGATGACCAGAGGCAGGGGCTCAGAGCGCCCAGGCCATTACAGTGCAGCAGGGTCACTGCAGACCCCCCTCTTCCATTCTCCCTGCTGAGATGGACCCTAGAATCCTCGGATTAGAAGCCAAATGCCAGGACAAGAGGAAGGATACAGCTTTCTTTAGCTCAAGAGGAGTGAGGCTTCCACAGCACCCTGAAGAAGGACAATGAAGTGTGGTGCCCCTTCCTGCCCCCAGGTGGGCCCTTCCCTGGTGGGAGGAACCCTTGGACCTTCAGGAGCCTCCGAAGCGTCATGAGTTGTCAGCACTGACAGCCTGGTCGGGCTGCGGTGTGGAATCGTGTCCTCCCTGAGGCAGCAGTTTCCTAGGAAGTGGCCTCAGGGTAGAGAATCAGGGCCCAAGTTCCGGTTCTGCCACTCAGTAGCCACGTGACTTCTGGCAAGTCACTTCAGTGCCCTGAGCCTCCGTGTCCCCATGAAGAAGAGTCTACCACTGCCCTACCTGCCTCACCAGGCCCTTCTTACAATAGAATCAAGTGGCTGATGATTTTAAATCATGTCGTAAACTATAAAAGCAAAACAATTCTGTGGGTTGCGGGGGGGTGTGGGGGGTTTCTTCTAAGATCTTAGGCTTAATGCCCTCCGTTGTCTCTGGCTGGAACTGTTGGTTTGGGGCCTGGTTGATTACATCGCTGATGTCAACTGCATCTCAAGAGAGAAGCCAGCAGAGACATTTGGCTCCTCCCTCTCCCTGTCCAACCCCAACTCACTTGGTCCTGAAGTCATCTGCAGCCAGCTTGGCGCTGTCGATTTGAACAACCATCCTGTTGTTCTCAGATTTGATGCACAGGATCTGGGGAAAGAAAGTAGGCTCCGTGAGTCACTGTTCACAGACCATCTGTGGCCTCAGGTCAAAGGAAGTCCTGTTGGCTGGGATTCAAACTGCAGCATCCCCTCAGACAACACAAACCCCCAAACATGTATGAGATGCTTGCATGGCGCAGGGCGTGGTGGAGGGTGCAAAAGGATGCCTGTCTGGGGAACCGAGAGGTGGAAGGTAGTAGCAAACAGAACGTATAACAAAGACACTTTTCTTTGGCCAGGTGTGATGCTTAGCAGATATAAACCAGAAGACCTGGAGTCTAGACTAGAGAACAATGGCTGCTTACGAAAGTTTTAGATAAGGTGGGGTCCTTTCCCAAGAAGAAGTCCTTTACACTGGTTAGTCAACCTCCCTGAGGTCTTCTCTGAATCCAGCAAGATTCCTGTGTCCCCCATTCTGACAATCTTTGTCTTCCTGTCTCCACAACTAAGATGTAGACTCTTAAGAAGCATTGACCTGATAGTCAAAGGGGACAGCAGATGAGAGGCCAGTGCCTCTGATGGATGAGAGGCCAGTGCCACTGATGGGTACACACCGGCTCACACAGGACATTAGAACACGCTCCTCTGACCCCTTTCACTGCGCCAGCAGTTAGGTCGCACTGTCCCTGCAACTACAGTTTAGGAATTGTAAGTACGTGAACATAAACTCAGAACCCTGGACAGTCGACTCCTACGTCTCATCCTTTACACACCCCCGTCACCTTCACTGAAGAGATCCTCTTCCCACAATCTAAAAAGCATTCCAGCTGGTGAGGCTTGCACTGCCAATCCAGGCCCTGGACATAGACTGCAAAGGTCAGTCATCTTTTTCTGTAAAGGGCCAGATACTAAGTATTTTAGGCTTTGCAGACCATGAGTCTCTGACATGACTCTGCCTCTACAGTGGCAGCCATAGGCCATGCATCAGTGAATGAGCATAGCTGTGCCAATAAAACTTTATTTATAAAATCAAGCAGCAGGGTGGATTTGGCCCCCTGGCCATAGTTTGCCAACCCATGACCTGCAGCACCACAAACCCCACCTTCTGCTGGAGCTCCTCGATGGTCCGGAAGTAGCACTGGTAGTTGGGGCACATGGTGGTCTCGTGGCATTTGCTCCACTCCCGGATCTTGGTCTCCAGCTCCGCGTTCTCCTGCTCCAGCTGGCGCACCTTCTGCAGGTAGTTGGCCAGGCGGTCGTTCAGGAACTGCATGGTCTCCTTCTCGTGGCCGTTCAGGGTGCCTTCACCGTAGGTGCCACAGATTCCGATGTTGCCAGGAATGTGGCAGGTCCCTGGCAAGGGGCAAGCAGTGTGGCAGCTATGGGGCAGACAGAGGTTGGGTCGGCCCAGAGGGGTCGTCCCCACCCGGATGCGGTTGGCATGTGCCAGGGTGGCCGAGAGGCCCAGGGAGGCAGCCTCGGCCTCTGAAACCTGCCCTCCAAGGGAAGAACTGCAGCAGTCGGAAGTCATGGCACTGAAGAGCTGGACTCCTGGTTTGTCCACGGCTGGATTGCTTGGGACGAAAACCTTCCTTCTCCTCTAGGTCTTATATAGGCCTGTAGTGGGAGTCGGGGCAAGAAAACTGGCATTTTGCTCATTAATATTTATGTTGAATGTCATACGATCACTCGGTTAGTCAGTGATTTTGTCTCCTATAAAGAGTTAATGAGTTCATGAAAGAGGCCTAACCTACACAGGATGCTTTTCATCCGTGCAGAGTCTTAGAAAAGACACTGAAAAAGAGCCCTTTGTTGGGATGCCCACATTCTGGGGCGATGAAGTCTTTCCCTTCTATCAGCTTTTATCTGTGAAATGATCGAGACCCAGACACTCTGAAAATTTCCTCAAAATCTCTGTCACTCCTGTGGTCTTCTCCTACCTTGGAATGTCCTCATCATGGCAAAATCTAAAATATTAGTCCACCAGGCACTCTGAGGAAAGAGGAAAAGCACAGTGAGTTTGTATCAGCAGATATATAGGAAGTATCCAGGGCAGGACACTGCTTGGCCTGCTTGGAGGAGAGGGGGGTTAGGTTTTAATAAGAGAGATAAGAAAATAAATGGCCTAGATATTATAAAGGCAATAGGAGGAGTGTTTTTTTAAAAAAAAATTTTCATACACAAGCTGTGAAAATTTTAAGAAAAGATCACACTGAGAGACCATAAAAAGACTTCACAGAAGAGGGAGCATTTAAAATGTGTTTTGAATGATGGTTCCATGAGGAATGGGAGAGACAGCATCGCTCATAGAGAAGGAAATGAACAGAATCAAACACGTTTGGGAATCGGAAAAGAGCCTGCCTACGTTGGTGCTTACAATGAACACATATACGCCAGCCCTGGAAAGCCGTATTTAGCCTGGATTGTGAGAAGCCTTGAATGCCGGCACCATCCCACATACAGTCTTCAGGTCAAGGCCAGTCAAAGATAAGATCTGCCCCTGGTAGCTGCCTTGCCTCAAATATGAAGAAAAATAGCCAGGTTCCTTACTTTTGAAGGAAAGTAACAGAAAAGAGAAGGAAGTTTCCTGTATAAATATTAGGGGGAAACAGTAGCCCGGAACAATTAAAGAGAAACCTAAATTCTAAATTGATTTGGGTGTTTGAAAACTAAATAACACACTTCCATAACTCATGGGTCCAAGAAGTCAAATGAGAAATTAAAGTATTTTGAACTGAATTAAAATGAGAATACAAAGTATCAAACTGATTTTGGCAACTGAGACTTGCCCTGTCCAACGGGGAAGCACATAAGCACTTTTGGAAGTGGAGGAAAAACTTGGGAATGAAACTGGGTAATTTGTGATTCCCAAGAAATAAAATTACATTCCTGTGTATTGGAGTCTACAGTCTAATTCAGGTGGGAAGTGATTTAGGGTGTCTGTTCTCAGGCACCTCCCGCCTTTCTGAGCATTTCCGCTTATTGGACACTGATGTTCTCACCCACTGAGTCCCTCCTCGCCTTATTTTAAAAGACACACGTGGAAGAACTTTGATCTTTCATCCTTTGAAACTTCTTGCGTTTCTTTGAAATGCTCCTACCTTGATTGTCCATTACTTAGGAGATTCTAGAACAAAATTTGAATTTTCTTAATCCTCAGACACAGTCAGAGCATCAGAAGTTTTATGGCCTCCTCTATTCCTAAAACAAACAAGCCAGTAGCCAGTTGTTTAATAAGCCCTGGAAGAGGGCAGCCAGCCAGCTTCCAGACTATGCTAACGAAGACGAAGACGCTCCTTTGACCCCATTCTTAAGATGAATGAATTCACCAGGAGGGCAGTTATGCTGGCTCAAAACATAAAACACCCAAGCCAAAGGGGATCTCAAAGTCCTCTAGTCTAGGACCCTTTGGCAGTAAATCCTTTCTGATAACCTCCCTCTAACTAGTTGCCTGGACCACCATTTTCCAGGATGACTCATCCCGTCCTTGGCCACCTTGGCCCCGTGGCTCACAGTATCCCAGGCTTTGTGCAAGGTGGTAGAATCAAGAAATAAATAACAGCCAGTGTTGCCTTCAGAGACTTACAGCATAGGGATTATTAGAAAGTTCTTTATGCAGAGACAAATCTACCTCCTTGCTCTTTTTACCTATTGTGTTCATGGGTTCTTTTATGCATTCATTTAACAAATATTTATTGAGGACCTACCTATGCCGAGCAGGCACAGGTGCTGGGCACTGGTGATGCATTAGCAAGTAAGTCAGAGTTTGCCCTTTATTTAATTTACATTCTCATTCTACCCCATGGGGTCCCAGAGAGGATAAATCCAGTAATTCTGCCTCGTGGCAGACCTTCGGCTCTTTGTGACTGCTGAGCGATTTCTCACTCCTGGTGGGGGAGGGGAGGGTATTTCATTTATTTATTTATTACCTGTGCTCTTACTTGAATGGAGATCACACTAAGGAATTTTTTCTTGTTCATCTATTTCCTATGCCTCCATGGAGGATCAGCTGTGCAGGGTCAGGGTGGTGGTGTTCTGTAGTTTTTTCTGGTTTTAATTACATTTTATTGATTATGCTATGACAGTTGTCCCATTTTTTTTCCCTTTGTCCCCCTCCTCCCAGTATCCCCATTCCCTTATGCAATACCCCCCGCCTTAGTTCATGTCCATGGGTCCTGTGTGTAAGTTCTCTGGTTTCTCCCTTTCCCATGCTATTCTTAACTTCCCCCTGTCTATTTTGTTCCTGCCGTTTATGCTTCTTGACCCCTGCACCTTTTCCCCGTTTCTCCCCCTTCGGCTTCCCCCTTTCCCGTTCCCAGCTGGTAACTCTCCAAATGATCCCCATACCTATGATTCTGTTCCTGTCCTGGTTGTTTACTTAGTTTGTTTTTGTTTTCATTTTTGTTTTTTAGATTCAGTTGTTGATAGTTGTGTTTGTTGTAATTTTAATGTTCATAGTTTTGATCTTCTTTTTCTTAAATAAGTCTCTTTAACTTTTCATATAGTAAGGGCTTGGTGATGATGAGTTCCTTTAGCTTTACCTTGTCTGGGAAGCATTTTACCTGCCTTTCAATTCTAAACGATAGCTTTGCTGGACAGAGTAATCTGGGTTGTAGATCGCACCTGTTTTTCATCACTTTGAGTACTTCTTGCCAGTCGCTACTTGCCTGCAAAGTTTCTTTTGAAAAATCAGCTGGCAGTCTTATGGGAACTCCTTTGTAAGTAACTCTCTGCTTTTCTCTTGCTGCTTGTAAGATTCTTTATCTTTAACCTTTGGCATTTGAATTATGATATGTGTTGATGTGGGCCTCTTTGGGTCCAACTTGATTAGGACTCTCTGTGCTTCCTAGACTTGCATGTCTATTTTCTTTGCCAAATTAGGGAAGTTTCCTCTCATTATTTTTTCAAATAGATTTCCAATTTCTTGCTTTCTCTTCTTCTTCTGGTACCCCTATGATGCAAATGTTGGGCCTATTGAAGTTGTCCAGAGGCTGCTTATACTGCCCTCATTTTTTTTGCATTCTTTTTTCTTCCTGTTCTTCTGATTGGTTGTTTATATCTTTCTTATGTTCCAAATCATTGATTTGATTCTTGGTTCATCCACTCTACTGTTATTTCCCTGTAAATTGTTTTTTATTTCAATTAGTGAGGCCTTTGTTTCTGATTGGATCTTTTTTATGCTGCTGAGGTCCTCACTAAGTTCCTGGAGCATCCTTATCACCAGTGTTTTGAACTCTGCATCTGATAGATTGCTGATCTCCATTTCAGTTAGCTCTTTTCCTAGAGTTTTGATCCATTTTCATTTGGGCCATGTCTCCTCATTTTGGCAGCCTCCCTGTGTTCGTTTCTATGTATTAGGTAGAGCTGCTTTGATTCTGTGTCTTGGTAGTGTGGCCTAATGTAGTAGGTGTCCTATAGGATCCAGTGGCACAGCCTCCCCTATCACCCAAGCTGGGTATTCAAGTTGTGTTTTTCGTGTGGGCTGAGTTCACCCTCCTCTTGTAGTTGAGCTTTGGTTGTTGTTGGCAGATCAATGGGAAGGATTTACCCAGGCTGGTCAGCTACAAGATTGGCTGTGTCCTCTGACCAACCTCCATCCTCCATGGAGGATCAGCTGTTCAGGGTCAGGGTGGTGGTGCTCCAAAGTGATCTGTAGTATCCACTAGGTACGCCTGCCCTGGAGTTTCCTGGGTGGTACAGGCCAAAGTTAGCCCCCACCTGTGTTTTGCCCAGATCCTCCCTTCCTGAGCTATAAAGCAACCTGAGAAGGCTGCTATTTGTGCTGGGCTTGGAGATTCCCAGGTGAAGCAAAGCTGTGAAACTAATCTGGTTGCTGCTCGTGCCTGGCCTGGAGCTCATTGAGGCCAGCTGCTGCTTGTTTGAGAGGATTTAGGAAGCTGTGAAGTGTGAGCAAAGACCAGCTATTCATATGGAAAGGCAGCTTGGGTGGGTCTGTAAGTTGGGTGGCACAGTCTCTGGGGATCTCCAAGGTGGGTCAAACAGTGTTAGCCCACCTGTATGGCACTAGCCTGCTGGCTCCATGGCTCTGCAGGGGAAGAGCTCAGAAAAGGGACAATGGCCTCTGCTCACCCCAATGCCAGACACTTCAGCTTCTCCCACTATGTCACTGGTGCCATTCAAGCTGCCGCCCCAGCACTGGAGCTCAGAGGGAGTGAGTCTGAGTAGGTGAGTCTGTGTGGGGGTTTATTAAGAAGAACTGCTTGGGGCTCCAGCAGTTTCTTCCGCCGACTCCTACTGAGTTTTGCAGCCAGAAGTTATGGGGACTTATCTTCCTGGCACTGGAACCCTGGGCTTGGAAGCCTGATATAGGTCTGGGACTCTTTTTTTTTTTTTCCTTTAAGGTGTGCACTTTATTGAACTGGTCTCAAGTCAGTGTACAGGGAAGCCCTGGCTGCTCCCCACCTCAGCCCACTCCCAGGGGACCAAAAAGCCTTCATACATCTCAAGTTGGGGACAAAAAGGGGGGCCACGATGGTTGACCATTCAAAATAAAACAAAAAGAACAAGTATTAAGGCGAAGATTTAAAAATTTGGATTACATAATTTACACAAAAGCAACGCTATCACCCTCCCCTGTGTGGACTCAGGCGGGGACTGGCCCTTCTTAGGGAGAAGTGGGTGGCTTTAGAGCAGGCAAGGGACTTCCTTGTAACAATGCATCTCACGGTATTTGGAATGACTATTAAAAAATGAACAATGTACAATCAGTCAGGTCTGGGACTCTCTACTCCCAAGATATCCCTCCAGAATTTTCATCCACCACATGAGGGTGAGAGACCTACCTGTTCCACGTCTGCACCCCTCCTACCAGTCTGGATGGATGTGATTTCTTTAATTCCATAGTTGTCAGACTTCCATTCAACTCGATTTCTGACATTTCTGAGTGGTGGTTATTCTGTATTTTAGTTGTAATTTTGATGTGGTTGTACAAAGAGCACAACCACATGGCTTGTCTGCCTATGCCGCGATTTTGACTGGAAGCCTCTCATTCCTGGTTCTTTATTTAGCATGGTTCTAAGTCCCCTTGCCTGCCATCCCGAGGACATTCCTCTGAATATATTCCCCGTAATCCTTACCACCCTTAAATGGGGCTTTAGAATAAAATGTTGGAAGATTTTGTATTAAGAAGAGGCCAGTAGATGTGTACAGATTGTACAGGTGCGGGCAACATTCACTGAGGCGGGGCTTCCTTTCATCAGCGACTTTGTCCCGGCGACCTACTTTAAGCGATCCAATATTCATGAGCTCTTAACACAGCGATGCCCTCTCGAGTCTCCACGGAGGGTGCAGAGATGAATCAGAGAAATCCCCCCTTCTCAAAAAAACGAGAACATCAGAGATAGGCCATGTAACTCAGAGGAAGGAGAGGTCACAGTGTTAGGGATTGAGAGTATCAAGGAGACTTGATCTGGAACTTGAAAGATTGGCAGGAGGAGGCTCTTACTAGCCACCAGCAGTGCCCATAGGAAGGAAGGGATGGAGGACAGAGGTGTTGTAAAAGGACTCTATAAGGCTGAGAGATTTGCTGTATATGGTAGACCAAAGAAGGGAGGGACACACCAACATGTCCTTGAGGCCACCCCTGGGTTCCTGGGACAATAATGTGATGGGAAGGGAAGCTGAGAAGTCAAGGCAAAGAGTTGGCTCAAGGGAGAGAAGCGCAACTCAGGTTTGGAGAGTGTGAAAGGCAGTGGATGGGACTGCCCACCAGGGGGTCAGAGATAAATGCATGGAACCAGGAGACAGCAAGCTGGGCTGTTTGGACAAAAGGAGAAACTCTCCTGAGCTGCTAAGGTTTCTGACACCTGCAGGCAGGTAGAGAGGTGAGTTAGCCCAGGGGCTCATACCTGAGCAGGAACCCTGATTCTCAATAGAAGAATGACCTCAGAGGGGTGTGGCATTGGGAATCTTCAAAACAGGGAAGATATCTTGGATAGAAGGAGTGTCTTTTGAAAACAAGCACAATCTATATTCTAAATGAGGTATCTTTTAATCATAAAATGAGTTTGGTATTTTAAAAAAATTTTAATCCTCACCTGAGGATACATTTACTGATTTTTAGAAGGGTGTTGGGGGAGAGAGAGGGAGAAACCTCAGTTGGTTGCCTCCCATATGCACCCCAACCTGGGATTGAACCTGCAGCCTTTTGGGGTACAACGTTCCAACCAAGTGGGCCACCTGGCCAGGGCTGGTATTTATATTTCTGAAAGTTAAGACATTAAGTGAGATGGTGAGGGATTTTTAAATACTCATTAAATGAAAAGCCATGGATGAAAAAAAGATTGGAAAGATGAGCTTGTGAAGATTATTGTAAGGGGTCATCAGTAGGGACAAATTTGATTTTGTTCTTAGGAAGAGGACAAGGCGGAGCCTTAGGTATCACACATAATGGACCACACACACGCACACACATGAACTAGTATATAAATTTAAAATGCTCCCATTCTGGAAAGCCCAGAATTCCACCTTGATTTTCTTGGCTTCCCGGCATGGACAGTGGTGGGAGCAGAAGTAGGGGTCCCTTCCCAAAGCTCTGTCAGTGGCTGCCAGCATCTGCCCCCAGGGGCTCGTGGCCACCCACCCTATGCCTTTCCACTTTGCTGGGACTTGAGGAAAATTGCATTTAAAGTCAAAAAACATGGTGGGTGGAGAAGCCTGAAGAGACCAAAGTGGAAAGACATATTATAACCAGCACGTTGGGAGTGCGGGGTGGTGAACTGAAGACTAACGGGGTTTGTGCGAGGTGGCTCAAAACTAGACCTGTTCTCAAGCCCAGGCAGCAGACATCTCAGGGGGAAGAAAATAATCAATCTGGTTGAAATTACTGTGACCAAAGCAAAACCAGATACCATATCATGATGCAGCCACGCCACAGAGGGGACCTCGACGTGCAGGTGGGAGAACCACCCTGACGAGGAGGAGTGCTTGGGAATATGGGGCCAGAGGGAGCCCTGAGCCCTCAGGCTATAAGAATAAAACCACAAGGTCCAAGTGCCCTGGACCAGCCACCTGCCAGCCTCCCTAGCCCGCAGTCCCACCTGTGTCTGAGTAGCCTTTCCTGCCACACCTAGTAGCCATGGGGGTCCCACAGTGAGAGTTTATTCAGGGTGTGACCTGGCCAGGGAAGAGGGGGACAGACCAGACTTCCATGGCCCTGGCATAGGAAGGGGTCTTAGCCACTCCTTAAAACATGACTCTTGGAGCTTACTTGATAGGAGGAAGCCCAAGAGCCCAATGGACATTCCTGTCCGCTGACCACCCGAAGAATACTTTATTAAAAATTTCAGCTAGGCCACTTGGAGTGCGAAATTGAACTCCCATAAAAACAGTGGATGGTTTTCATGATGGTTTATAAGTGGATGGGAGTATGGACCAACTTCCCAGCCACCAACATGGGAAAATGTGGTCCCTGGTGCTACTAATGGGTTCTGCTACCACCTCGTCAGCCCCTCCTTCCCTCAGGGAAGAAAAGGCTGGCCCTGCTGGCCCCCAGGGAGCCCCATAAACCAATATTTATTGAGCGGCTTCTATATGCTAGGAGCATTATATGGATATCCCTCAACAACAGTGAGAGGGAAGTACAATTGTTCCGATTTTACACCTAAGGAGTAGGCCTCAGGAGAGTGCAGGGACCTAGCCGACTTCACTCAGCTGGCGTTGCAGAGGTGGGGTGTGAGCCCGGGTCTGCCCGCCTCTAGAACACATGCTCTTGCCGCCATACTGTGCTGCCACAAAGAAGGGCCGACTTTGCATTGGTCTTCGGACCATAGTACATGGGCAGGCTGAGATCTGAGAGCTTTGTCCTGCTGGACACACCCAGCACCTGCCAAAAAGTGAAACTGACTAGCACAGCATGGAAGGAGCACAGCCCCTCAGGTGCTGCTCCCCAAGAGTCTGGCTGTGGAGCCCCTCAGCCCATGTCAGAGCCACGTCCCAGACACAGGCAGGCATTTGGAGCACCAACGGCCACTGCAGGCCCCACGCCAGCACCTGGAAGGTGGCAGCAGAGGAGACGGCATGCACATCAATGGCAGCGTCTCTCTAGAGAAAACTACATCCCAAAAGTAGGCCAGGACCAAGACAGCTGTCCCCAAGGCCCAGTCTGGGCCTCTGTGTCTGAGAGCAGGAGAAATCTGTGCCTCTCTGAAGGGGCCAGTTTAAATGAGAGAAAAAACTTGGCAACTTGGCCAAGGCAGTTCCCAACATGACCTCCCTTTGACTGGGCTGGAACTCTAATTTGTGTGATTTTGCTTTTGAACAAAATACCAAGAGGCTGAGGGTGCCAAAAACACAGGAAGGACATGTTAGTTCTGAGCTGTTCTGGAGGAATTCAAACTTGGCAACCAACACAGCTTCCTTTCACCAGCCTATAGGGATCGATGGGCAAGATAGAGGCACATCCAATGTCAGCAAAGGGCCATCAGTCATCCCAAGGCTCAGGCCCCAGTGCCCCAGAGAGACCCTGACAGCGACGTGTCAGGGCCAGTGACCACCCAAGGGCTTGAGGGCCAGGGAGCTTTATCACAACACACACACAGCCAAACACAGGAAGGAGGTTATTCACCATTTAATACAGGAGCCCAACTACATTTTCAAAGATTCTGAAGCCCTGGAGTAGAACCAAAATTCCAGAAGAGAGACTGGGACAAAAAGAACAATAGTTTAAGTAGAAGAAAATACAACATTGAGGGGAAAAAAAACCCGGCCTAAGGCACAAACAGGAAGCCACTCCTTAGAAGTATCTGCTGCCCTTGGAGTCCGTGAAAAGGCCTTCAGCGGGCCTAGTGCTGCTAGAAGACTGAGCAAGGCGAGGGCAGTCCTGGCCCCAGTGCGAACAGCTCCGGCCTCCTGCACTAGAATTCGGACCCTCAGGATCAGCTCCCAGCGCAGGCTCTCCAGGCTGAGGAAGACCCACAGGCCGGCGGGGCACAGCTGGGGCGAAGGGTGCAGGAGGCCGGTGTAGAGCAGGGATTGCAGGGGAGTCTGCAGGAGAGAGGGAAGGAAGGGTTAGACGTGAAAAATACAAAGACGTCTCAGTGGTGGGGACAGAGAAACTCAGACCAAAATGGTGGAGGAGAGGCCTTCCGCACACAAGCCACACAGCCCAGCAGAACCTCCTTCATCAGCCCCTCCTCCACACTCAGCTGTGGCTTTCCATATCCAGGTGTCCCGTGGGGGGACGTGGCCGAGGGGCCTGGGTACCATCTGTGTGCCAGTCTATCAACAGTACAGTGTGTACACACCAGCAGTGGTAAATGAGTCACTGAGCGAGGCCCGTTCCTTAGGATGAGATCTCCTTCCACAAGCACATCAGGTATCTCTGGGGAATGTGGCTGGGCTGGAAATTGCCTAGATCACACTCACTTGCAGTCCTCGCTCTCCAGCAGGCCCCGGTAGGTGTTGATTTCGCCCTCCAGCCGGGCCCGGATGTCCAGCAGCACCTGGTACTCCTGGTTCTGCCGCTCCAGGTCAGCCCGGATCTCCGCCAGCTGCTCCTCCACGGTGCTGATCAGGCTCTGCATCTGGGCCAGCTCGGTGCCGTAGCGGGCCTCAGACTCACACAGGGAGTTCTGCAGACAGTCCTTCTGTGGTGGGAAATAGTGGGGAGAGAATCCCAGGGGACAAAAAACTCAGCAGTGAAAGTCACGGCTGAACTCACCAGGCAGGAGGCTAAGTCCAAGCAGTCACCGGGCATTCCCAGAGCTCTGGAAAAATCGCTGCCAGGGTGACCATGCATTTGTACACGCACAAAAAAAACCCTAACTGAATTGTGTTGTCCCCTCCAACATCCCAAGTACTTGACATGAAGTAGACACCCAGTAAAATCTCATAAAATGAGTGCCTAAGCCCCCACCCCTTATTCTGAAGAAGTGGAATTCACTTTTAATAGGAACCATTTTTCTGGGTCAAACCAGCCTTTACAGCAAGCCACCTCCTCCAGGGAGAGAGGGACCCAGACCGAGCTCTAACTTAACGTCAATGGAACTGATTAGGCAGACCTCTCAGAGGTGCCGCCACCAGGCCACGGCTGAGTGCGGTGAGGGTGAAGGAGGACCCATACCAGGTTGTGCTGCGCCTGAAGCTCCACCTGCAGGGCGTTCACCGTGCATCTCAGCTCCAGGATCTCTGACTGGCAGCACTGCAGCTCCTCAGAGCAGGACATGGCCTGCAGGCCGATGCCCTCCGACTGAAGCACAGTGGATCAAACAACACGGGTCAGTGCACTGACCCAGAAGGAAGCGGGGCTCCCCTACCCCCCGCTCTGCAGTCCCGCCTCACCTGGGCTTGGAACCACTGCTCCACATCTTGGCGGTTGGTCTCCACCATGGCCTCGTACTGGCACCGTGTCTCCTCCAGCACCCTGCTCAGGTCCACGGAGGGCTCGGTGTCCAGCTCAATGCTGAGCTTATCTCCCAGCTGGCACTTCAGAGTGTTCACTTCCTGCAGGGACAGAAGAACCGACACCCTACGTGAGAAAAGGGCTTCTGACAGAGCAGACATCATCTGCACCCCTCTTCTGACAAGCAGTATGAGGGGCAACCACACGTACGCACAGAGGTGAAAGGTTCCTGGGGCCCGTGGGAGGAGCCCATTTGGAGACCTTGCTAAATGCACTAAGCAAACCTTCAGAAAAGAATCTGCCACATCCCACAGAGTCAGCCTGACTCAGGCCCCGATCAGCCCAGTATCCCGATGCCAATGGAGCCCAGGTTCTCATCTTAGAGCATGGTGGGTGGTGGGGTAGGGGGGGTGCTCTCTTTTCTGCCCAACGTCCTCCCCGCTGAGTCTGCAGCCACAGGACCAGACCTGCTCGTGGTTGCTCCTGAGGCAGAGCTGCTCCTGCTTCAGGGACTCCTGCTGGGCCTCCAGGTCGGCCTTGGCCAGGCTCAGGTCATCCAGGAGCTTGTGCATCCCGCACATGTCCGCCTCCACCAGGAGGCGCAGGGAGTGCTCGCTCTCGTGCCTTCCATCACAAGAGATGCACAGTCAACAAGGTGCCCATGAGAGCCCCTCTCAGCCGGTTCCCACCTCCTCACCACCTTGGATCCTCATTTGTTTGCTGAGCTCAGTCCCTGATCTCAGAGAGGAATTACACACAGCCCCTCTTCTCAAAGGGTCTAGTGAAGCAGTCATGCAGTTATATTTTTCCACTGTGCACTGAAGCAACTGTGGTTCGCAAAGGCTAACTGACTTGCCTAAGACCGTGTATTTTCAGACTCAGTACAGGGCTCACCCACGCCCTTGCACGGGCTATCGTTGTGTAGGATTAGCAACAGCCAGGAGAGTGGACCTTGATTTGCTCCCTTATTCGTTCTGTTGGGCTATTTGGTCATCTCTCACCTTTATTTAGTGGGAATGCCTGCTGTCTGAGGTTCTTCATAGGTAAATCTGGACCCTGCCCCAACTGATCTGTGAAATTCAGTGTCTATCCTTACTCAGTTTATTCTTGAAATCTTACTTTGTTCTTGGGTAATGAGCTCAGGCAGCCTTGTCTTCCATTTCAGGGAATAAATGAAGTAGGACTAATAATAGGCTATGCTATACATGCTTGACTTAATAGTGTTTTTTCTCCTCTACCTTCTATGAGGTTTCTTAATTTAGGAATTTAGGGAGCAAGAAACAGAACAGTAATCCACTCATTCAGCAAACATTTAGACATCGGGACTTAGGTGGAGAAAGGAGCCACTCGGGCCTTCTTCAGCCCTTACTTACTTGATTCTAAAGTCATCGGCAGCCAGCTTGGCGTTGTCAATTTGGGTAATCAGCCTGGCATTCTCAGCCTTGCTGCACAGGATCTGGGAAAAACCAGGAAGACCGTTCACACACAAACACCACATTCTGGGCTCAGCTCTACGAGTGTTGTCCACACTCGTGCTCCAGAAAACCCCAAAACCCAAAGCTTTTTGAGCCTTCAGCAGTGTTTGCCTGCAATGCCCTCCGCCTCCCTCAGGCCCAGCACACCACAGGCTACTGCAAACCCCACCTTCTGCTGGAGCTCCTCGATGGTCCGGAAGTAGCACTGGTAGTTGGGGCACATGGTGGTCTCGTGGCATTTGCTCCACTCCCGGATCTTGGTCTCCAGCTCCGCGTTCTCCTGCTCCAGCTGGCGCACCTTCTGCAGGTAGTTGGCCAGGCGGTCGTTCAGGAACTGCATGGTCTCCTTCTCGTGGCCGTTCAGGGTGCCTTCACCGTAGGTGCCACAGATTCCGATGTTGCCAGGAATGTGGCAGGTCCCTGGCAAGGGGCAAGCAGTGTGGCAGCTATAGGGCAGACAGAGGTTGGGTCGGCCCAGAGGGGTCATCCCCACCCGGATGCGGTTGGCATGTGCCAGGGTGGCCGAGAGGCCCAGGGAGGAAGCCTCAGCCTCTACCCCAGGCTGGCACCCAATGTCAGTCAGGGGGACACAGATATTTCTTTCTCCAGGAGTGTTGCTGTCCAGAGGCCGGCATGAGCTGACGAAAAAGGGAACCATGGTGTGGGCCAAGGCTACACAGGAGTTTCAGAGCAGCTGGAAAGACCAAGACTCTGAGTCTGAGAACCCCCTTCCCTCCGAGGCCTTTTATACCCCACGCCAGGCGGGCGTTGGCTCAGTGCTTTGACCTCGAGGCCTTGGTCCACGGCCTGTTGTTGCCCCGTCATCCTGTTACTCAGCTGTTGAGTGTACCATCCAGAGTTCCTCACCTCGTTAAAGGAATGCTGATGATCTGAGGTGCCTCTTGGCTCTTTGATATCAGGTTGTCTGATGGTGGGAGATCAGAAGTTTTTACCATATTCCCAAGAACAAAATTCATGTTAGCCATCGGACGTTTACGCCTTGACCAGGGGATTGGCCCGCCTTGTTGATTTGCCCACTCTAAGGCATGACTCCTCTGGTTGTCATGGGAGCAGCAGGAGAGATAAAACCCCTATGACTACGGGGTCCTCTCTGGGTGGAGACTCAACCAGCCTTACCTATACTGGTTCCTGTTTAGTAGATGTTATGATTTGGTTTATGAGTAAGTTCTACATCTTTTCTTTCTTCAGTTGTTTGCCTTTCAGACTCACTCGAGGGACAATAAGATTTCAGTAAGCCCATTCATCCAACATGCATCTCCTGGCCCGTCCTAAATGTGGGGCACTGTGCCACACACCTGATGTAAAGTCCATCAGGAAGCAGCCACCACTTGGGTGGCCACGGGTGGCTGAGAGGCTCATCAGGGTGAGGGTGGCCCTGAAAACCACGTCTGACCTGGACCAAGAAAGGTGAGCTTAGGAAGTCAGAAAAAAACAAAAATGAACAATAATCTTTTGAATCCCAAATAAGACCTTGGCCATGAAACTCAAACATTGGGTTATCAGAGTCACTACGGGTCCTCTTCCTGCCTTACGTCCTTGATTCTAAAGCCCATTATGGAGCACCTACAGTGTGTGTGTGTTAGGGGATGGATTAATGATATTGTTTGATCACTCTTACCATATCCTGCAAGGGGTGTATTATTGTCTCAATTCTATAAGGGAAAGAAAGAAGTAGGCACCGGGGACCAGAGGTATGAAGTCATTTTCCTAAGATCAACCCCATTGTAAAGTGGCCAAGTCTGATCTCAGTATCAGTTTCTTTTGACTCCAGAGCCCATTCTTGTTCTCATCAACTTGACCACCAGCCCACCCCCCAGCCCACCCCCGCCAGCAGGAGAACAACTGTCATTGCCAGAACTAAGAAGGATTAAAAGGCTAACAAACTGGGCAAATAGTTGGAATTAAGAGATAAAGCAAGAATCTGGTGCTCTATCTCATTTCTCTTTGTACCTCAGAAAATGCAGATGTTAGGGTACCAAAGCAACAGGGCAGGGTCTCTCCAAGGACCACACAGAAAGATGCCTGGGAGAAAGTTATATTTTTCCAAAATTTTTATACTACGTCCCACTCCCTACTAGCTCTCGGTACCAGGCAACCAAGATAGCTAACTGGTAGAGTTCCAAAGTCTTCTCTCAAATGTGTAGCAGGTGGTAGTCTCCTAAGACTGAACTAGACCTAATGTGGAGTAAGACCCCCCAGAATGGTTGTAACAAGATCTTTAAGAAAATGCCAGTGCTTTGAGCAAAAACGGGACAGACATCACTATAGGAACCAGCTGTGCTTAGGTGAAACACAGGCCATTGGAGTTCTATCAAAAAGAAATATAGAATTTAACTCTGTCCACATTGGGTTTTTAAGGAAAGGTAACTAGTAGTCAGCTTTGGCCTAAGGTTACTCAGAGCTCATCAATGAATAACTCTTTATAGACACTGTAATTAGAAGACACTATCAGGCCAGGCCACCCCTTCCTTCAGAGGCCTCTCTCTGGGTGCAATCTGCATACGATTCATCTTCAGAGTAGCACCCCTTTGCTACTCTCCCCAGCTCACCCATAGCAACAAGCTTCTCTGTGAACTAGAGAACTTGACTTTTAAAGTCGTTTCTTTTCACTTGCTAAATAGAATTCCTCTTTTGACCTTATTCTCTGGCAGGATTCATTCATTGGATAAAGTCCATGATTTCTTCCATCTCAACATAAATAGCACTTTTTACTTTGTAGCATCACTGCTGAAGCTTTATGTGTTTGGATGATGCTCCCCTCTACTGAAGCTCCATTATGGTCCTGGCTCAGGCTTCTATTGAGTATGCTGTTTTGCATAATGACACTGATGTTGCATGTCCCTTTGTAAGGTCGCTTGTTTCTACTGATTTGCATGTTTCTCAGATGAGTTGAAGGTGAGGATCCTTACTTCCCAGCCCTTTAAAAAGAGTCCCAGTGGCCCTTGGTGATCAAATATGAGCCAGGTTCAGTGACAAGAAGTGGTGAGGACAGAGTAAGAGATGGATGGGACCCTTCAGCCTGTACACACGAAGTTCTCAGGACCAATTCCAACTTCAGAAACACCAGTCTCCAGAGGCAGGACATCTCCTGCAGATGGAATTGAGGAGCTGTGGTCTCGGGATGCTATTTTTTAACACGGTGGTTTACCTGTGAGTGTATCTATCTCAACCAGTGGGAGAGGAAAGTATGGAGTTGCAGGCTAGCACCTGAAAATTGTGCCTAACCCGCTGCCTACCACGTCTATGCTGCAGGACGGTACCTGGGAGCCTCCAGGGGCCTGTGCTCTGTGTGGGAGCATCACCCATCACACCCTGCAGTGGATGCAAAGGCTGAAGACAGCTCCCGTGTACAGAGCCTCCTATTGCCGTGTGTCCTCCGTCTTAGGAAACAGTGCCGAAGAAAACCATAAAGACTATTAAGAGGAGAGGTTGAGCCCATCAATTTATTATTCCAGGTATACAGCTCTTCAAGATTTGATGAGTGGAAAAGGCACCTTTTCTTCCAAATTAGGTAGGATTTTTACCTGGTTTCTTCGATCCAGCCCCATAGTCCATGATTATCCACTGATCGATGTTATTTCTCCACCTCCTGTGACATACTCTAGACACTGGAAGTGCATCTCCCAAAAACACAGTCCTGGACTCAGCCTGGGGGGACATCTGTGACAAAGCACCACACTGGGCCTGGGCGGATGGTGCCACACTCCCCCTGAGGTCTTTAGACTTGTCACCGTTCTCCTTCCCATTACCCTCTCGGTGGCCCAAGAGCAGATCAAAGTTGAAACTAGTTTTTCTTTGCAACTGTCTAGAGAAAACACTCCTGTTTTCCTTGTCTTTATAGTCTTACACTCACAGTACTTCCAGCACCAGATATATGGGCTTTCCACACACCAAGCTCGTCAAATCTTCGTGACACCATCTAAATGTCTATAATTCTAACATTATCGGCCTAGAGTTCGTGTCAGATCCCACAGGTTAAGGGCTCAGCCCCACAAAACTGTCCCCCTCTCCAAACACCTCTTGCAATTCCCAGGTTGTCACTGGTACTTCTGACTGACTGGCTGTAAATTAGGGTTCCCATAACTCCCTCCTTGGGTTCAATAATTTGGTAGAATGTCTCATAGAACTCAGGGGATCACTTACTTACATTCACCATTTTACTAAAAAGGACATAATAAAAGATACAGATGAACAGCCAGATGAGGAGATATATAAGGCGAGATATGGGGAAAGGTACTGGAACTTTTATGGAGGCTTCATCACACAGGCATGCTCCATCATTAACTCAGTCTTTAGTCCCCTTCCTGGAGCATGGGAACAGGTGGAAAGTTCCAAACTTCTAACTATATCTTGGTCTTTCTCGTGACCAGACCCCACCTGGGAGCCTACCAGGAGTGGCCTCATTAGAACAGAAGGCAGTCCTATCACCCAGGAAGCTCCATGGGATTGAGGAGCTCTGAGTCAGGAACCAGGGACAAAGGCCAAGCAAATATTAGAACAAAAGAAGCTGCTGGTGTTCTTATCACTTAAGAAATTACAAGGGTGTTGGGAGCTCTGTGCCAGGAACCAGGGACAGACACACACACACACACACACACACACATTCTATTACTTCACAGCGATGGAAATGGAAAATACCAAAAACCTCGATTTCTGAGCTGTCTGACCTCAACCAAGTTACTTAACCTTGAAACGCACTCATTTTTCCCCCATGAACATCACAATAATATGCACACATGGGGCTGCCGGTAAGAGGGAAGGCTACCAGGCAGTAGACCTGCCAACATAATGCCCAGCACACAGTAGGCACTTAATAAATATCAGCTGCCTTCCTCTGCAGGGTCTCCAATCTTCACCATCATCCCCTTTTAAAAGCTTAGTGTTGTCAGAATCACTAAGTACAGGGTGGGGCAAAAGTAGGTTTACAGTTAATAATCCAAGAATAAACGCTGTGTTTCGCATACTCACAACTGCAAACCCATTTTTGTCCCACCCTGTATACAAAGGTGTGCCCTCTGTTTGATCGGATGTAGCTCCACTTGTTCATTTTGTATTTTGTTGTTTGTGCTTTAGGCATCATATCCAAAAAATCACTGCCGAAACCCACATCAGGGAGACTTTATCTCATGCTTTCTTCTAGGAGTTTCAGAGTTTCAGGTCTCATACTTAAGTCTGCAGCGGAATAGGCTGATGTCTGTGACAGCGCAGAGATCCCGGGTGGGTGGGGTTCCACGTCCGGTTCTGCTGTAGATCCGAGTGGAAGAGGAGCACTGGAGCTGCCCAGGTTGGGGTCAGGCAGCAGTGAGGCAGACGAGGTGAGGTGCCTCGCCTGGGGCCCCTGCCTGTGCAGCCATGCCCGTGACCCTGGACCCGGTCCACTTGACCTCACTTTGCCTCCTCATCTGCTTCCTCATAGGCACCCACCGCAGTGGTTAAGTGGGCCCGTGTCACAGCTCAGCAGCTTATCGGCTCTGTGACTTTAGGCTCAGCTACTAACTCCTTGAAGCCTAAAATCTTTTCATCTGAGAAATGGAGATAGCGGTTCTATCTGCCTCAGTAGAACCATTGTAAGGAGTGAGTGGAACCAAGCACACAGGCTCAGCAAACCTCGGAGGCCTAGTAAGCTCTCAGTAAAGGCGCGCTTGTTCTTAAGTAGAATAGAAACTGTAATCTTCACCTCGGGGGGTGTTGGGAGGGTTGGAAGGAATAAGGCTGAGGAAATTCCCTGCCCAGCCTGGCCATCTAGTGGAATCGATGGTGAGATCAGAAACGGTGCCCACGGCCATCAGTGGTTGAAAAGGAGTCCATGGAGACTGCCGCACGGAGAGGCCAGGCGTGCCAGCTGAACACCAGCACGGAAAAGAAAATACCAAACTAAGGGATTAACTTTTTTTTTTTTCCCAAATGAAGTTAGGTGTTTCATCCTTCTCACCACCTTGGACAGAACAGGGATTCCAAAGCAGAACAGAGAGGTGAAAATGTCATAAGAGATGTTCAAATATGGGGCTCGGGGTTGTTCCAAGGTGGCTGACCTGTGGGATCACCTCTAGAAAGGCTCCCAGAAGGTGATGACAGTTTACCCGGCTGGGAGGCCCAGCTGGAATGATGGGAAAGATAACATCACCTCTGTGAGCAGGGTTGTGGGGGTGGCCAAGCACTTTCGCAGAAGCACAGGCAGTGTGAAGAAGATTTGAAAGGTGTGAGCTACAGAAACTGAGGATCAGAACACAGTGGCCTTGAATGCCAAGGTAAAGCATGCAGCTTCACTCGCTAGGCAGCGTCTGCTCTGCAGCACCTGGAACAACGACTCACCCATAGCTGCGGCTCACTCGCTACCGAATGAATGTTGGCAAGTCCTTAAATAAGGCAGATCTGGATCCTGAAGGAGTGAACCCAAATCCTGATCAAAGTCTTCTCATCCCAGTCATCAGCCGTGGTGCTGGTCAAATAGAGCCAGGTGTAGGACCAGGTGGTAGGGCGTCTGACACCCAAGTTCATTTCTGGCTAATGCAATGCATCCCCGTGAACATTTATGAAATGCACCCCGCCCCCCAGGCAACCCCTCCATTTCTCTTACACCAGTATTCATCCCCTCTCTCCCTGCCATGGAGGCCTGAGCCCCAGGCCTCACCTTACCTTTCATGGCTGCTCTTTGATGCTCTCAGAGTGTGGGCAGCAATTGGAGTGCATGTCAGGGAGCTGCCATTTGCTCCACTGCTGGGTCTCAGCCCCCAGCTCCTCATTCCCCTGCTGCAGCTGCTGTGTCTTCTGTAAGTACTTGGTCATTTAGGAGCTGCCTGGTCTCTTTCTTGCTGCCACTGAGAAACTTTCACTGAGCCAGTTACAGGTGCCTGTGTTGGAGGAAAACAAGCCAGGTGACCACTGGAAGGGCCGGGCTGGCTACAGGCTGTGGGAAGATGGCTACTAGATTGGCTGCTCTCTTTCAGGTGGGCCCCATGTGGTGCTGGAGACTGGGCAGCCCCTGGACACAGAGTTCCTACAGCAGCTGCTTGCCACAGCCTGCCTGGAGCCGGGAGCCTTCAAACGGATTTCAAAGAGCTTGAAGAGCGACAGCTTTTGCTACAGCTGGAAGCCATGGTCCTTGAAAGCTGAGTTGCAGGTTGGTTACCGCGGCCAAGCACTCAAGTGTGAGAGTGCTTGCTTGCCCAGACCATTTAGCTCCCCACTGAGGGCGCAGGTGCAGTCTGCAAGCTTCCCCGATGATGTCCTCATGTCCACTGCCATCAGGTCAGCCATTAGTCAGTTATTCGGCCCCAGTAGGGGGCTCCCCACCTCATGAAAGAAAAAGGTGACTGCCTTTGGCTCCTTGTTACTGCCCACTGTTGCCAAAAGGGATGTTTCATGTCATCTCTTTAAAGACACCCCATTGAGAAATTCTGCTTGCTGAGGGACCATCTGGTGTCTCTCTGGACTGTCATGGCCTTAAAGACACAGCGGTCCTCTTGAAGAGGTAGTGGTCACTGAGCATGGGGTCTTCTCGTCTCAGGGCAGGAGTCCCAGAGAGACTGGGCACAGAATGAAGGGGTGCTAAGGTGCTAGAACTAAACTCCGAGAACCAATTCAACCCCTTCCTCCTTTAGCTGCAGGGGAGAGAGGGACCGTGAGCTTCTCGGGGCACAGAGCAAGTCAACCCAGGCCCGGGCTGGGACCTGGGCTCCGGACTCCACCACACCCTCCCTCCTCTGCATCAGACCTTTTCTATCAAAACGCCAAAGGGTGAATAGTTTGGGCTTCGCAGGCCAGACAGTCTCTTCGCACTCAGGCAGCTCAGCTCTGCCCCTGTGGCGCAGAGCAGTCACAGACAATATGAAAGTGGTGGGTGTGGCTATGTTCCAGTAAAATCTATTGACCAACACAAGCAATGGCGGGGTTACCTGTGAGCAGTGGTTTGCTGACCGCCACTCTGCAAAGCACGGAGAACGGGGCCTGAAAACTGGATCCCTCACAGCACGTGGGGGGAGCTTCAGGCAGCCCTGAGAGCTGCCAGAGGGAGGGCAGCACCCAAGTGGGCTCCAGCACTGAACTCGGGGCCTCAGGTGCTGTGCCCTGCACTTCACCGAGGCATTTAGACCAAGACTGGAAGTCTATCCAGAGGTTCTGTGACCTTGGAGCAAAGCAAAGCTGCCTGTGTGTTGTTGCTATTGCTGCTGCTGTGATTTCTGAAACTGGAGCTTCAAGTGGATCAGAAAAGTGGACTCAGCTGCCACAGCCATTGGGGAAAATCAGAAGACAGGGGCACTTATTGCCAAAGCAGATTTTCCTTAACCAACCACATAGTGGCATCGGGGTAGGCCTTCCAGATGCATTCTGTCCCACTGACCCTTGGAAGGAGGTAGAATTATCCCCATTTCCAAAGCGGAAAAGGAGACTGAGACACACGGGGGTTCGGGGTCTGCCCAAATCACACAGCATGGTCGCAGCGGAATTGGGACTCCAGCCCGGGCACTAATAGTTTCTAGCCTGGCAACATGCTCCTCCGTGTGCTTGGTTACTTACGCATGGTTAAGGGAGAGGACTGTTTGGAAATAAACTTATCTCAACCAATGGTTCAAAAAGATGAGACACCAATTGATCTCGGGAACTTTCCATTTAGTGAAATGGAGAGTATTGCATTCGTATGCTAAAATGTGTGAAACTCAAAAAGAGAATTATTTTATTGTTGATGATCTCCCAGTTATTGCCTGGCACGCCCTTTTTCGATCATGCTGTGAAAGTGTCCCCAGTATGCTGGGGGGAGGTCCATCCAGTGCCTTCCAGTCCACAGCTGCCCATCTCCCCGTCACTGTGTCCGGCTCCCCTGGGCCTTTCTCTCTGGAAGCCTCGCCTTTTGGCCAGGCTTCCTGGAGGCAGCTCTGCCCGGTGGGTCCTCACTCCCATCTCAGAAAAGAGCCTCACTCTCAGACAGTGAGGGGCAGGCATGAGTTCCAGGCTCTTTAAGGGCCTCAGGGGAAGTTGTGCCTTTGGATCCCCAGTTCTTTCTTTCCCAGCCCCACTCGAGGAGGATCCTGCTGCCTGTGGAAGTTTCTCCCACACATCAAATAGGCCAGTGGTTTTATTACTCTGCCACAGCCCTGTCTGAGCTCTCCTGTAAACCAGGGTTAATTAAAGCCAAAGGCTTTGATATGGAGACGCAGTTCCTTTGAGAATCCCCCGTATATGTAGCACTGGGCCCGGTTTCCAGAAGGTCCTGGTGCCAGTGGACATATTTCCCAAAGTCTATGCCCACGGCTTCCTCATCCATCAAATAAGAGAGATGGGCTCAGCAGGAGGATAGCTCAGGAGGTCTCTAGCTTGGAGGTACCATCCAAACACCAAAGATGGTGGCCATCCGTGCCCAGCAGGGGGCGGCACTCCTGGCCCTGGGTTGTGGGGCTTGGTTTCACATAAAAAGCTTTAACGGGCATTTGAGTGGTCAGACAGGTCTTGGCAAGTCGGAATGACACGCAAGTGTGGGAACAAGGGCCAGGTTGGGCTGGACAACATGTGCTGGGGGAAGGGAGCCTGAAGGAGTCTGCATGCGGTCCAGGGGCCTGGACCCCCGGCCTGCAAGTCCTGTGTGCTTGTTCCCGCCGCAGCTCTGCCACAGCCCCAGGTCTGCGCTCTTCCTGAGCCAAAGGTTCAAAGAATGAGGAGATTCTGAGTTTGGAGGTTGCTAGCTGTTATTTGAAAGGGAACTATATTCTCAGGAAAGAGTTGCAGCATCTCAGAGAAAATGTCTCTATTCTCGGGGATGTGCAAGATGGGGAAAGAGGAACTATTTATTAGCCTGAAAGAATAACAAGACTTGGTGCTTGGAGAAAGCATAACAAACTCAGAGAGACCCACTAGGCTTGGCATCAGAGCACTTGGCTCCAATCCCCACCTGTCAGTTGTGTGTCTGTGAGCACATTTTTCCATCAGCCTGGGCCTCTAGACTCCTCGGCTGGAACCGGGAGAGGCGGGGCCAGACCATTGGGAAGGCCCCCTTTGACTCCGCCAGTCTAGCACGGCACCATCCAACACACTTTCTACAGTCATGAAAATATTCCCCGTCTGTGCTGTCCAGCGCGGTAACACTACCACACAAAGGCGCTGAGCACTTGAGATGATGGGGCTGGTGCCACTGAGGAACTGAATTTCTCAGTTTTACTTAGTTTTATGTCATTAAACATTCAACAGCCCCATGTTGTTAGTAGCTACCATATCAGACAGAATGGGCCTAGGGTTCTAGAACCAAAGATTTAGCTCTGCTCAGTAGCTTGTGTTTATCAAGCTAAGCATATTCTAGACAAATTTTGCACAGGAATCGAAATTAAGAACTGCTGGTTTGTACTCAGGAGAACATCCAGGTAGCCAGAAGCCCCCCCACCCAACCACGTACTTTGGCATTTCAGCTCACTGAAATTTTACACACACACACGCATGCACGCACGCACGCACACACACCAGGAACCACAGCAGGCTAAGCGGTGTGTCTGTCTCCAGTCAGGCTCATGACCCTGTCTGCCAGGCATGTGGACTCACGTCCAACAGCCCCAGGCAGCTTGGGGATCCAATCCATTTCTCATAATTTCTTGGCAAGTCCAGAGGGCAGATCCTTAATGAAAACATCACCTCAGCTCATTAAGGAAGAACCAGAGTATGTATTTGGAGGGTGGGGCTCGGAAAGGTGCCCCAGATTCCTGTTCCCAGCTTTCTCCTCTTTATCTGCCATTGCCAAGCTGGGTCCTGCACTGAGTCCCCCCAGTTGCTCCCTTATTTCCCCACTGCCACTGTCATTGCCTTAGCTGAGGTCCCCCTCAGCCTCTTCCACACTATTCGTCAGCTTCCCCACTGCCCCTCAGCCCCCCTGTTCACACTCCTTTGGGAGACTTTCTAAAACACCTGCCTGTCGTGTCACCCTCGGCCCTGCAGCAGCCCCCCACTCCCTGCAGGAGGGGGTCCAGGCTCTTTGTGGGGTAACCAAGGCCCCCCACAGTCTGACACATTCCTACCATCTCAGCTTTATTTCCACCAGTCTTGCCCAGGAACCTCCTGCTCCAGCCAGGAGGGCCACTCCAGGACCCCAGGCGGGACCAGGGCTTCCCAGCAGACCCCACACGGCTGTACCTCTCTTTGGCTCCACCGACATGCCCTTCGACCTTCCAGGTCAGTCTCAAAGGCCACCGCCAGCTACATGAAGCCTTCTCTGCTCTCCCCAGTGCTTCCTTCCAGCCTTTGTCAGTGTGCACGCTCTTTCTAGGTAGAAATCTGGCAGAGTGGTTAGAATAATGCTACAGTGGAAGCAGCTAGACCTGGGTCCAAATCTTCATCCTCGCCTGTAACTTGGGGCAACCGACGAAACCACTCTCTGTACCTCAGTCTCCCATCTCTAAGGTGGGCATGATTCCTTCCCTACCAGGTGGTCATGAAAACCGCACAAGTTCATCTATGTAACGCACACAACACAATACGAGGTGCATCGCAAACACTAAGTGGTAGGATGGTTTTTATTCATTATCACTTATCATTCAGCCCTGACTGAGGAAGCAGTGGGGTCCACACGCGTCAGTCTTAGCTCCCTCTCTACTAAGAAGTGCTTGGATGGTGGGGGTCACTTGCACTGTTGGTATTCCCTAGACCCAGCTGTGGTTTGCAAATGGTGAGGACTTGGTACGTGAACTGGTGGAGCATCTCTGGAGCCTGAAGGCCTATATTTGAGTCCTGGATCCACCGATTACTAACGTGTGAACTTGAGCAAGTGTCTTAACCTCCCAGGGTCTCAATTCCCTCATTTGTAACATGAATAAAACAATGGTCCCTTTTCCATAGTTGTTACAAGGATTAAACAGGGCTTTAACAAGGTGTCGGGGACCCTCACCTGGGGTAACCAGCCGTGATGTACAGCCTACCCCACCCAGGCAATCAGTGAGGATATTATGAAAGAATGATCCCTTTATACCACCTGCAATGAGGCTTAGGGGTGGGGCCATCACAGCAATATTCTCATTTATGGTTGTCTGGCCTGGGCTCCTGGCATAATTATCTCCTTCCTCTTTTTCTGTTTTTATTACTTGGCTCTGAACCAATTGCCTGGTTCTAACTGGTTTCTGGCATGTGGGCCTTTTTGGAAAATGCCTCTTGACCCTCTATGGAAGCAGAGGGGCATAAAACAGGTACAGAATTTGGCCACATTCCTCTTGATGACAGCTGAATAGTAGTATTGGCTGACGGATACAGCATCGTGAATGACACACGGAGAAAGACATTTGCAGTGCCGCTGGGTGAGGCTTTATTGGCCAGTGGACTAGGAACACATGCTCTTTGGGCGGCAAAGAACTAGAAACATCAGCAGAGACAATTAGCTCATGGAAAAGAGAGAGGCCGTTTGAAGCATTGGGGGGCCAGGGTGCCCCCCGCCGTCTCCGAGGGCCTTGCAGACAGACACTGCTCACAGGCTTCCTTGCTGGCCATGCCAGCCCAGCTCTCTCAGCGGGTGGCCACTGAACCGAGGCCAGGCTCGGCCTGAAGAGGTGCCAGCTGCCCAGCTCTGGTCCCTCCAGCATTCACCAGCACTAAAGGACTTCAGTAGTGGCCCTGGGGACAGGGCACACAAGGCACACAGACGGCGTGGGGCACACAGACAGTGTGGGGCACAGCCGGGGAGGGCGTGCAGGGGGCACACGAGGGCGTGGAGCACGGGTTACAGGGCAACCTGAGGAAGAAAGACACAGGAAGGGACTAAAGAAGCAGAGTGGGCAACACATTCAGCCAGTTCTGCCCCCAGTGCCTCCCAAATTCACCCACTGCTCACCTTCTCCACTCACTTCCCTGGTCCCAGCCTTCATCATCTTCGCCTGTGTGACCCCAGGGGCCACCTAACTGGTCTCCCAACCCTACTCCTGCCCCTCCTAACCATCACCAACTTGGTGGCCAGAGGGAGCTTCTACAAACAAGTCTAATCATCTCCCTCCTCTAAGACCTTCAGTGGCTGCCATTTGAACTCAAGATAAAGAGCAGCTTCCTTCCCCTCGACTGTCACATCCTCCTCGAAGCCCCTCTGGGTCTCCCTGGGTCAAACCCCCCTGTGGTCCCCTGTGGCTCCTTCCAGAGCGATTTGTGGTGGTTCTATTACGATGTCTCTCCCCACTGGGCAGTGAGGTCAGCAGCCGTGGATGCGCGCCCATCTGCACGCCTAGCCTAGAGCAGGCACTTAATAAGAAGGTATTGAAAAAGATGAGTTCACCAATTAATGTAGAAGAAACACATGGCAAAAGGAAACAGGATGATCTCACACTCTGACAGGTATGGGCTCAAAACCAGAAGCGACACACTGGGTGTCGGACGGACGCCAAGGAGCCCCAGAACCACCTCCAGCTTGAAATGTGTTTCATTTGACAGGCACTATATTGGGTGTTTTTTTTTTTAATTTGTTAAAGATATTTAAAACTCAAGAGAATTTAACATTTAAAGAAATCCAGACTCCCAGCTGCCCTTGAACAATCAGAAGGCCCAGCAATACTGTTGCTCTCCTGTGAGAGGAGTGGCCCTGAGGGGGTGGTACCACCTTCGGTAGACAAAGCCCCGCCCCTGGTCCTCCACAGGCCTCCAGGAGCCATGTCACCTCTGTATGCTGACAGCCCGGCCCTTGAAAACCATTTGACTTGGCAACAAGAATCTAAATGACAGAGAAGCAAAGTTGAAGGCAGAATAAGAAACCGCCTATAACAGGCCCTGGCCGGTGTGGCTCAGTGGATAGAGTGCCAGCCTGTGAACCAAAACGTCACAGGTTTGATTCCCGGTCGGGGCACATGCCTGGGTTGCAGGCTAAGTCCCTGTTTGGGGGTGTGCGAGGAGCAAACGATTGCTCTATCTCTCACACATCAATGTTTCCCCCCTCTCTTTCTCCCCGCCTTCCTGTCTCTAAAAAATAAATAAAATATTTTTGAAAGAAAGAAACCACCTATAACAGTGATGAGCCCACAGGTGTCCACAGCCCAGAGGTGTCCTGCTCACCAACAACCACTGAGTCCCGCTGATTCTACCTGCACGGCCGCTGCTGGCTGATGCCACCTCTCACCTGATTCGCACCCTCCCTGCAGCTTACTATGTGCGCCGTGTCCAGGGCCTCCCGACAGTGCCCCTGCCTGCTCCTCCTCCCTCTCCTCAGCCCTTCCCACTGCCATCTGTCTTGCCCCTCCACAGGGCAGCTTTGAGTTCTCAAGGACTCGGTCAACAAATGTCTACTGAGCACCTACTATGTGCCAGGTGCAGGGGATAAAAATATTTTATATTGTCTCTGAGCTCCAGGGATTTGTTTACCCTCCAATGGGGGAGATCAGCAGTGAAGCAAATTCTATCCTTTCCTCCTCCTCCTCAAAAAAAAAAAAAAAAAAAAAAAACAAAAAAAAACAAGGTCTCACAATTGCCTATAAAAATAGCCCTCCCTCTCCAGCATAGTCTTCGTGGTTTCTCATGAGCGGCCCCAGCTGAGCTCGCCCACTGTCCTCCCCACCCCAGATCATCACATGAAGCTACTGAATTGTCCTCCCAGGTGCCGAGAACATGTCCCCCCAGCATGACCTCCAGTGGCCCGTCTGCCTGCCTCTCTGAACAGATGGAAACAACTTGAGAGCAGATGCCTTATCGTCATCCATCTCGGTCTCGCCCTGGTGCCTGGCACATGCTGGGCACTTGGAAGGAGTTTGTTGACTTGGAATGGAGCAGAATGCTCTCCAGTGGGCCAGGTTTAGGGATGGCGGCATGAATACCTGCCTGGCTTTCTTCAGATCTTATCAGCTTCCTAATCGCTTCTTAACTGTGCCAGAGCTCTACCTTATGGGGAGATCCAGTTGCTTCCGATGGCTTCCCCAACCCTCCCACAAGTCTCCCGGTACAGCCTCAGCCAAGCCCACGTACCTGCAATCCTCACTCTCCAGCAGGCCCCGGTACGTGTTGATCTCACACTCCAGTCGGGCCCGGACATCCAGCAGCACCTGGTACTCCTGGTTCTGCCGCTCCAGGTCACTCCTGATCTCCGCCAGCTGGGACTCCACATTGGTGATCATGCACTGCATCTGGGCCAGCTGGGAGCTGTAGCGGGCCTCGGTCTCTGTCAGCGTGTTCTCCAGCGAGTTCCTCTAAAGCAAAAAGAAAGACTGACTGTGAGAAACAGATCCAATTTTCATGGCCTGATTCAGGAAGAACCAGAAAGAGCCCAGTCACTCTTTGGGGTTGGAAATGACCTCTCCCTACCTAAGTCACTGTGGAAATTAAAGCCCAGAAAGGTCGAGTAACTCATTCAAGGTTAAGCAGCTAGTAAGGGACAGACCAGGGTTTGAACACAGGTCCATGTGATCCTAAATCCCTTATTTCTTCTCCAACCTTAGACTGGCTTCGGGCTTCAGACCTGAGGTCCACCAGGCTCCTTCCCTACGGCATTATTTAGAATAGTGGTCTGTAGCCCTGGCTGCCTGTTAGAGTCATATAGGAGCTTTTGAAGAAACACCCAGGCCCAGGCCCCACCTCCAGAGACTCTGATTTCATTTTTCTGGGGAGAAGCCTGGGCATGAGTTTTGTTTGTTTGTTTGTTTGTTTGTTTAATCTCCACAGGTAGGGTGGAGAAGCATGGGTTTGGAAGGGCAAGCTAAGCAGAGAACAAGCATTCTCGGGGAGTTGTGTTTGACAGTGGCCACCTGACCCATGCTAGATTGAGGATGCCCATTTTATCTTTAAGCTGGATCTTGAGAGAAACCTCCCTCCAGGAGAGGGCAGCTAGGCAAGCATCCCATCCTTGGTGGCTGAATCTGGGCCGCCTCCTCCCTCCTGGATGCCTGCACCGCACCTGCGCTCAGTGCGACCTGGGAGCCAGAGGCAGGGGAGAGGTGCCCACGCAGCAGCACTCACCAGGCTGTGCTGGGCCTGCAGCTCAATCTCCAGAGTGTTGACTGTTCGTCTCAGGTCAATGATGTCCGACTGGTAGGTCTGAAGCTGCTCAGAGCTTGTGGTCACCTGCTGGTTGAGCTCCTCCATCTGCAATGGGGAAGAAAGAAGAGGCTGGAGGTGCCTTCTCGGGGACACTGGGGAGGCCAGCCCATCTGCGAGAGGCCCACCTGCATGTTGAACCACTGCTCCACATCCCTGCGGTTGGTCTCCACCACCGTCTCGTACTGACACCGCATCTCCTCCAGCATCCTGTTCAGGTCCACGGGGGGCGCAGCGTCCACCTCAATGTTAAGGCGGTCCCCAAGTTGGCCACGGAGGGCACTGACTTCCTGAAAAGGAATAAGAGCCCTGGGTAAGTGTGAAGTTGCAGTATCCAGGCTCACCTCCTGAGGCGATGCGCAAAGATAGAACACAAAATGCTGGAGACCTCCACATCAAAGGGGGCCCTTTGGGGACCACAGTGTGCCCTGTAGTATCCCGAAGGCCTTCCAGCTCCAACTGGACACCCTCCTCATGGGAGAGGCACTCCAGCCACACACTTCCTGTCACTTTGGCAGAAGCCAAGAGCAGCATCAGGGTTTGCTTGATCCATTTGAGTGGACGTGGGGAGCCTGTGCCCCTGTGTCCCTGTCCCCCCTTCCCACTTGTGTTCATCTGGGAAGGAGGGCGGCAGAAGCCTGGCCTCACTAGGTTCTAGGCCAGGGTAGAGCAGGCACCTCCGCAGGTTTGGCTGTCAAAGAAAAAAAGTTGTCACTGAGGCTCTGGAGTGTGCAATAAGCCTCATTAGTGGCTTCTTGGTTCAGGTCCCAGTTCTCTGATTAGGTGGGATGAGTCAGGCACCTTAGGGCACTTGGCAAATACGTGGTGACTGATTGTTACTTTACACCGAGGCCTAAAGAAACCCAGCCAGGATTCAGAGGCACTTGTTCTTTCAAATCCCAAGTCAAGAGGTTGAGAGTCAACCCAGGGAAGGAAGAAAAAACAGCAGAGCTCAAGTGGGCGTCTCAGCACCCAGGTGCCCAGGGTGGAGGGACTTCCCCTCCACGGACCTGCAGGAAAAGTCAGAAAGTAAAGGATTGACCTAAGGCTTTTGGACTAAGTATATTATATGCAAATAGAAGAGACAAGGGAGACGAGGATGGGAACAGAAATAGAAAGAAACCAGAGCAGTTCAACTCTCCCTTAGAAGGCACGGGGGTCACACCAGCAGTCCAGCCTTGCAGATGTAGACAGTTGTGGGTTCCAGAGCCTGACACCCCTGGGGCTCCAGTGCACCACTCTCCCCTGAAACTCGGCTCTCATGAGAAAAGCAAATGCAGTGGGAAAGCATTTGGCAGTCATGCAAGCCCAGGGAATGAAGAGACGATTGCCAGCCTTTCTGAGCACTGAGCAAGGGACATTCCATTCTCATTTAATTCTCATGGTGACCCTTTCTGATAGTGCTGTCCCCAGCGTACAGATGAGGAGGCTCAGAAAAGTTAAACACATTGGGCACAGTCACAGAAACAGTATGTGGCCGGCCTGGGAATTTCAGCCCACGTCTATCTGACCCCAAGCCCCACATTTTTTCTGCATTCTGCTTTCCAGGGCTCACCTCCTCGTGGTTCTTCTTGAGACAGAGCAGCTCCTCCTTCAGGGACTCCACCTGGGCCTCCAGGTCGGCTTTGCACAGGGTCAGCTCGTCCAGGACCCTGCGCAGGCTGTTGGTGTCGCCCTCCACCAATTGCCGCAGGGCCAGCTCCGTCTCGTACCTGCAGGGGACAGGGTCAGCAACAGGTGGTGAGACTGAACACAGAACTCAGAGGAGACCTTGAACTGCTGGCGCTCTTCCAACTCTGTAAAATCAATGGGAAGCTGCCGGAAGCCAGGGCCGGGAGAGAGGGCAGCCCCATCCCCTGGCCAGACTCACTTGGTCCTGAAGTCGTCGGCAGCCAGTTTGGCATTATCGATGTGCACGACCATCCTGGCGTTCTCTGCCTTGGTGCATAGGACCTGCGGGCCGGAGCACACAGAGGGGTCAGTCCAGGACAAGAAGAAGGATAAAGAACCTGAGTGAGGAGAAGACCAAAGCTGGTGGGACTCAGCGACCTTGCCTCCATCCCTGCAGAAGCCCCTCCTCCCTGGAACACTGAGGGTACTTAATGAATTGCTGGTGTTTGGAGACATGGGATTTATTTTTTAAGCACCTGGATCTTCACAAGTTCAAATGCCCCATTTTGGATTCAGTGACCAATAGGGAAGGAAAGAATCTCAAGAAGTCAGAAGTCGTTCCTGTAACAGAAGGGTCCTTAACAAGCACTAACATTTACTGAAAATGCACCATGTTCCAGGGGCTGTGCTAAGCACTTTACCTGCATCCAGTCATGGATCCTCCTTGGCAGCTCCTTTAAGGAAAGACGGTTATTATCCCCATTCCACACATGAGGAAACTGAGGCCTAGGGAAGGGAAGGAACCTCCCAAAGTCATACCATGAATCAGCGGTAGAACTGACACCACATCCCAGGCCTCTTTCCACATTAAGGGCCCTGGCTGCGTGCTCAAATTATGAGATAATTCTATGCCCCAGGGAAGTCTCTTTTCCATGCACGTAGCTAAGTAAATTACGAGATTCCAATCTGGAATGGCAGCCATTCCAGCTGCCTTCCCAGTGAGACCCATCACCTCTTGCCCTCACCTTCTGCTGGAGCTCCTCAATGGTCCTGAAATAAGACTGGTAGTCAGGACACATGATGGGCACTTGGGACTGGCAGGCCTCTTGGATCTTGCTCTCCAGGTTGGCATTCTCCTGCTCCAGCTGGCGCACCTTCTCCAGGTAGTTGGCCAGCCGGTCGTTCAGAAACTGCATGGTCTCCTTCTCATGGCCATTGAAGGTCCCTTCACAGTACCAGCTGCAGGTACCCATGGAGCTGGAGATGCCACCGGATGGCCAGCAGCTGCTGGGTCGGCAGGAGCTGGATACATAGGTCTTGGGGAAGCAGCTGGCTGGCCGGTGAGTGGTGGGCATGCAGACGGAAGGCGCGCAGGTCACGGGCTGGCAGACGTAACTCGGGCACAGCTCCGGCCGGCAGCTCATGCTGCTGGAGCAGAGAGAGGAGGGCCGCGCACCGCTCTTGATAGAGGCAGGTGAGCAGGTGGATGTCATGTTGGGGAGGCCCTTTCTCCTCAGCTGCAGCTGCCCGGATCACCAGCACCTACAGACCCCATCCCGTCCAGGCCCTTTTATACCCTTGGAGTGAGGGGGTTTACACTAGAAAGTCATCAGGGGGTGGTGTTGATGTTTAGACTCAGCCTCAGAGGAAGCTGCCAATTAATTTGTAATTTAGTTTCCAATAAGGAGTCCCTTTCCTCATAAAAGAGGCCAAGCGTGTCATTTGGCTAAAGCAGGACTCTGGGCTCCTGTCATTGATCACCGGGGGAAAGCTTCTGGATACATCTTCAAAGGATCGACTGCATGCCTGGGCCCTCATTACCAGGGCGGAGCCTCCAGGAGACCACGGTGCTGCCGATGGCCTTGCCCACCGCGCCCCCGCCCACCCCAGCCCTGAAACAGGCCACCGTGCTTTGGGGCAGCAGCCACTCCTTTGAACGTGGGAAGAGGCCTGGCCCCTCGAGGAGGAAGTGTGTGGGCGACAGAGGTGCACCCATACTGGCAGTGGCAGAAACCCCCGGGGAGATAGGAAAGAGCACCTCTTAGGCTTCTGGGCACGATCATCTTCCTACCCAGGGGAAGAATTTATACCTGAGAGGAGAGAGCAAAGCAAACTTAGGACGCAGACAGAAAGCCTAAGAACCAGGGAATCTTTTCAGCCGGACACTATTGGGAAAGAAGGGTGAGAGAACCCCACTTATGGAGAAAACGCTCAGTGTCATGACATCTCCAGGAGGCGGACACCCTGTCTTGACCATCTCGGGATCGTCCCCTTCATTTCCCACTGCTCCACAGACAGAGTTGTCAGGTTCGATTATTTGTTGAGACAGAGGCTGGACAGGCTGGGACAGTCTCTACCTTCACTTTCTGCAGTGGTGGACAGGGAGGGCCCACTTCAGGACTCAGAGAAGGGAGGCAGTGTGAATCAGCTCCCTGGAGAAGTGACACTTTGCAGCCCTGGACAAGCTAAGCCAGGAGATCGGGAGCAGGTGACTCCAATTATAGAAGCCTTGGGCATTCCTCAAGAAAGCAACAGGCAAGACTGGTGGTTTTCGGTCCTTGCCTGCAATACCTGCCAGCTCACCCACTTCATGTGTAATGTGTATGTGATACAGACACATCTTATTTATTAATCTTCTCAACATAATGTTGGAATATAGCACGTGTCTTATTTTTCATATACTATTTCTATTGCTCCAGAAAAGTCAAGATAGAGATGTTATACCTTCTACCTTCCTGTGTGACCTTGGGAAAGCCACTGTACCTCTCTGGGCCTCATGCAAATTGAAAGGGTTAGATTCAACTATCTCAGTTTGATTTCCAGTCCCTTTGTCTGGAGTAACTGTTTAGGGAAGACAGTGGAATCAGATGGGAAGAGGTGTGGACGCAGTCTCAGCTGCATGGAATGAGCGAGACTCATCAGACCAGGCTTCCGAATCATAACCAACACATGTGGAATGCATACAGGTGCTAGGCACTACGCTGGGTGCTCAGCCTTAATTTGCCTCTTCAATCCTCACCTTAAAAAACTAGAAGGTAATCAGTATACCAATAAGGGGTGGCAATGGTTCTCAAAGCGCAGTCTTCAAAGCAGCAGCATCGACATCCCGACATCCCTCGGGAACGTGTTAGAAACACAAGTTCTCAAGTTCACTGCAGACCAACTGAGGCAGAAACGGGGTGGGGGGGTGGGGGGCCTGGCCCAGCCACCCTTGTCTAACAGGTCCTCCAGGCAGCTTTGAGAACAGCTGAAGTATAAATGTGTATCTTAACACCTTTCACCAGAATTCCTCTTGCAGGAAAAAAAAAATCTTTACTTGAAAAAACACATTAAAACATTTTGGAGGTAAAAGAGAGGCCCCCAAGCACCTTGATGTTGGCAGGCAAGGCAAGAGAGGAAGGGAGAGGAGGACAGTTTGAAGTTCCCAGGACAGTCATGACAGGAAAGGGTGAGAGGTGAGGGGACAGGGGCTAGGAGGAGAGGCGCCAGGAAGGTGCCAAGAGGCTGTGCGCACTGTGACGCAGGCCCACCTCACGGTCCCCAAGACATCTTGCAGCGAAGTCCATGATACTCAAATGCAATAAAGGAGAGCAGAGTGTTCAAAGCCACGGTAGACCAGGGTCCCAGCCAACATGCCCGAGCTGGGCACGCTTCACGGGGAAGAAGCCGACGCCGGGAAAGGTAGCTCCAGGACGAGAGGGTGCGCCCAGGTCTATCTGAGTCCAAGGCCTTTCCACTGTACCCCAGCCTCTCTGAGGCCAAAGCAAACCATTGAACAAGTACATTTAATAGGGAAATGGGAGGCTTAGAAGGGAAAGTGATGCAGATAAAGCCAAGAACATGGGAGAAAACAAGAAATACTAGTGAGAGTTTGGGGCCAAAGGGGTCCAGGATGAAGGACCCATTTAAACAAATAAAGGGCAGATAGGACACATGTCAGGCCCCCAGACTGTCTCCTTCTTCCCACTCTGGAAAAACAGAATGACCCCACAGAAAAGACCTATGAAAACCGAATTTAGATAGTTCTACCATCCAAACAGCCAGTTGCCAATGTGCTCAAACACGTGGCCTTTACCATCGGTTTTTATTTAGCGCCTGGTCATTAAATATAAGCAGAAGAGTCACCAGACATTTGAAGTTTTCCAACATTAAAAACAGAGACAAAATAAGCAAACAAACAAAACAGTGAAGAGGAATTTGGGGGAAAACAAAAATAATGCAGGCTCTAAAACAATCTATTAAGATATATATGTGTATTTTTTTATAACCTAGGAGATAAGTAGAGCAGCTACATCCTTGAAACAAGAACTGGGTGTTATAAAAGAGGAATAGAAAATAAAAAAATAGCTCTTTGGAATTAAATATATGATAGCTGCAATTAAAAATTCAGTACAGATGTTTGAAATTGAGGGAAGAGGCAGGGAAGCCAGAACCAAGAATAGTCAAAAGTACAACGTGGGGACCAGGTCATACTAAAAATCTGCATCAGAGCTGCCCTGATCCCCCAAACTCCCAGCTGTCTTGACGAAAGCGCTGTCAGCCCTGGCTGCACCTTGGAACCACAGGGAGAGCTTTTAACAGCCCTAACACCAGGCTGTAATCCAGACCAACTGAAGTCAGGATTTCAGGATTTCAGGATTCAGGATTTCAGACCAGTCATCCATGTACTTTAAAGCTCTCCAGGTCCTTCCAATGTGCCGCCATGGCTGAGGACCTCTGGCCAAATGGCAACAGCTTTACAATTAAAAGGCACAAGCAAATAATGTAAATAGTAATTCAAGGCAGGGGCTGGCTAGCTCCATCTTGGAGGGAGTTAGCGTGGATTTAGAAGGGGCTTGTATGACAAAGAACATGGTAAAGAGGAAGAGTATGGCTTATGTAAAACAGTTAGCAGGCCCTTGTGTTCTAGAGAACAGGCATTACCGCTTGCTGGCTGTGGCTTCTCCCACCGACTTTGCTCCGAGTCAGAATTAGCTAAGAAGTCATGTAACTACTTATTCACTTTGGCTGGCCTGGTTTGCCCTGGATGTTGCTGCTTGGAAGGAGACCTCAGAAATGAAACCCTAGGCAGGGAAAGGATGGATGCCCACCGCCAGAGCAATCCAGGCGTCCCGCTAGAATAGCGACTGCACACATTGACCAGTTTTCAAACGCTCAGCATGTGCTTGGAGTAGCCGGAGGGGCCTGACAGCACAGTCAATGCCATGTTCTCGTCTAGTCAAGATGAAACTGAGACCTGCCCCTGCTCAAGCTCTCCCAGGCAGTGGGTGGAGCCAAGCGGTGAGCACAGGCCAGTCTGACCCGTGTTGGGAGCCCACGTTCATCATTCTAACACCATGGCCCCCTTTGGCTGGCCTCCTCCCACCACTGAGTTAGGGAGGAAAAGAGGCAGAGAGTGGGCTCCTCCCTGTCCCATCCCCGGGGCTCCCTCCGATGAGGATCAGTCCTGTCCCAGGCACCTAACATGCCGACTGGCCGGGAAAGTGCTCAGTAGGGGGTATGTGGCATGAACTGCGTGATCCTGAGACCACCTCCCTCTTTGGGTGGCTGAGCCTCCACTGAACTAGCCAAGGCGTTCCAAGCAGCCCAGAGCAGAGGTGATGCTGAGCGACGGGAATGAGAGGGCTGGGAGAAGCCAAAGCCCCGGGCCTCCTTTCACAGGGGTTTGGAAAGGGGAGGATTCTAAAACTGAACCAGAGGGAACTACACTGGGCACTCTTAAAAGGTGGGGTCTCAGGGTTACGTAGCACTTTCCCCAGTCTGTTTTCCACCCTGGATGTTGTTACAACTCTCTTAACACCACCGAAGCTCCTTAGCATGTGTTCTTGGCATCTTATAAAGAACCCACAGCCATCTAGAGACAACCTGCCTTCCTTCCCATCCCAGAAAGTCTCACCCTCATCCTTCTGCCTTTCCCATCGGGATTGATGGAACTTGGTGTTTGCCGGTGTCTGTTTGGGGTGGGGTGGAGGGAACATTCTGCACACAAGTGAGAGGCTTTGGGTGAAGATGCAGGGAGCCCCCAATTTTATGCTGAGATGCCTTGGTACCCAAAGGCACTTGTGCCTTATCAGATGTCAAGGGTACACAAGCACGTGATGAGCCTCCTAAGAACAAGTATCTCTGGGTTGTGAGTGGAAGTCACAATAGCCGGCTCACTCTCATATCTCCTGCTTCTGATGGAGTGTGGGTTTTCAGGGGGTTTGTTGGACGGGGAGGCTGAGTGAAAAGGGCTAAAGTAGAAGAGTGGGGTTGATGTAAACACACTCCTAAAAGCACACCAGTGTGGGACTTCATACGGCTGCTCTTTGAGAACCACACACATGAGCTAATAACGTGGCCTCCAGGTGCTTCCCATTGCACTGGGCCCAGGTTTATCCATCCCCCAGGATCCCAGGGTGACCATGTATACTAAATGGTAGGAGGAGCTTGGTAACATCTGTCACCTCAGGGGACTCTTGGAGAAAGGTCTTCGTCAGGAAAGTTTAGCAAAAGCCCCTCTGCAGACCTCTCCACCCTGGAAAGGAGCATAGAGACCCTGTCATCCCCAGCATCATACGTGGTCAAACATCTCCCATTCACCTGCCCAGGAGTCACCCGTCTTCGCCCAGCAGAGACACACACCAACAATCCAGAACGGTGCTACTTAGGCATCGCGAGCCAGAGCAAATGCATTTTATTGTTCCGAAGCCCCTCCATTGCATTTCAGAACCCTCTGAAACAGCACCCAGAAGAAAATCTTGACCCAAGAGGCAGCCTGAGAACAGAGGCCCTGGCCCCCTTTGAAATGATGAGGAGTTGTGGCTTTCGGGCATGGCCAGCCTTAGTGAGAGGCTCTGAGAAATGTTGTGGCATGTGTTTGCAGTGAGGCCACTCAGGGCCAGGCCCTGGGCTCTGCACAAAGAGAAGGGATTGAGCTTTAGGGTTAGGGTGAGTAGTGGTCAAGTCCAAGCCCTGGAGACAGTGGCCTTGACTTTCTGGGCCAGCCACTCTCAGAACCGGCCTCCCGGGCAGGGCACACAAAGGGGGCGGGGGCTGCAGGGGGTGCGGGCTATGCCAGGGCCACAGGAGGCTGCAGGAAGACAGGGGAGGCATGACTTGGAGGGCGAGGGCTCAGGAGCACATGGGTTACAGGGGAGCCTAAGAGAAAGAAAAAGATCAGATCAGTATGTTTCTCCAATTGCTGTTTTTAATAACTCAGACCACCTTAAAAATCACTTAGTCCTGCCCCCCTCATGTTACCAAAAGGAAAACAAAAGGCCCAGGGAGAAAAGGGACTTGCCAGGGTCATGTGCTGAATTTATAATAAGACCAGAACTAAAACCCAGGGCTCCTGACTCCGAACGCTGGGCTCTTCCCAGGCCCTGTGCTGTCTCCCAGAACTTTGTAGATTGCACCCAGGAGATGAGAGAGTGCAGTGATACTCACTTGCAGTCCTCGCCCTCCAGCAGGCCCCGGTACGTGGCGATCTCACCCTCCAGCCGGGCCCGGACATCCAGCAGCACCTGGTACTCCTGGTTCTGCCGCTCCAGGTCACTCCTGATCTCTGCCAGCTGAGACTCCACGTTGGTGATCATGCACTGCACCTGGGCCAGCTGGGAGCTGTAGCGGGCCTCAGTCTCTGCCAGGGTGGATTCCAAAGCATCTCTCTGTAAAAGCAAGGATTGCACAGAGAGGAGGAAGTTTGGAGATCAGAGGAGGAGCAAGGAAGATGCACCTAATCCATCTGAGTCTCAGTGTAGCCTCAGAAGCTCAGAGAATCACTTTCATCCAGAATGAACCACAATCAGACTTCTCACTTGAGATGCACCAGTTAGCCCCTGTAGCCTTCTTGGTCAAGATAGAGAGTGTAAGTTGATGAATAATATCTCCAAATAACTCAGAAAGAATCTGCTTCCACAAATAAGGGAGCAGCTGCCTGGACATGTCGGTTGCTGCAGGCCTCCTACAGAATGGGGGCTGGGCCCTCATTCTGTCTTCTCTGCACAGAAAATCTTGGGTGCTCAAGAACTTGAACCACTAGAGCCTGCCTGAATATGGAAGTCGGGGGTTTCACGTGCAGCTAGGCTTGGTCCCCAGCAGCCTCGGGGCTCACCATGCTCTGCTGGGCCTGTAGCTCGATCTCCAGGGCGTTGACCGTGCGTCTCAGCTCGATGATCTCTGCCTGGCAGGTCTGCAGCTGCTCTGAGCTGGACACCACCTGCTGGTTCAGCTCCTCGGTCTGAAAGGTACATACCCAGGACCTGGTCAGGATGACTGAGGACACAACTTCAGAGGTCTAACAGAGGCCACTTAGGGTCATGAGCCAAGAAGGACCTTCCAAATCACCCAGGCCAAACCATTCATTTTACACTTGAGGACTTTGTTGCTTAGAGGACAGCAACCTGCCCAAGATGCACGGCGAGGTCAAAACAGAGCTGGGGCTGAAATACAGGTTTCTTGATGCAGAGCTGCAAGTTGACCCCTGAGTGGCCAGCAGTGCGTCTCTGTTGCACAGACTGTTCCCAGGTGCCTACCTGGGTGTTGAACCAGTCTTCAGCATCCCGGCGGTTATTCTCCACCAGGGTCTCATACTGGCACCTCATCTCATCCAGAACGCGATTGAGGTCAACAGGCGGAGCAGCGTCCACCTCGACATTGAGCCGGTCACCAAGCTGGCAGCGCAGCGAGTTCACTTCCTGTGGCATAGACCGGGGTCAGCGCTAACTTTCCCAGGTGGCTGCCTCATTCACCCTCCTCCCCCACACCTACCTACTCCCTGTGCTCACCTCCTGAACATACTTACCTCCTCATGGTTCTTCTTGAGGCAGAGCAGCTCCTCCTTCAGGGACTCCACCTGGGCCTCCAGGTCAGACTTGCACAGTGTCAGATCGTCCAGTATCCTGCGCAGGCCATTCATGTCCGACTCCACCAGCTGCCTCATGGATACCTCCATCTCATACCTGGCAGGCACGTACAGGGCACTTGAAGCCACATTCCCTTTTTGTATCTAAGTCAGATCCCACCCCAGACTGGCCTGGTGCTGTGTGTCCACCCGAATGCCTCAGGGACTTAATGAAGCCAAAACCCTGAGTCTGGACATCGACCACGTCCAGCTCCGCCAGACCCCAACGAGAGGCGAGCAGGACACTCACTTGGTCCTGAAATCATCTGCGGCCAGCTTGGCATTGTCGATCTGGACCACCAACCTGGCATTCTCTGCCTTGGTGCACAGGGTCTGGGGGAGGGAAAGTGACTTCAGAGAAAGAAAGGACATTCTGAGGGTGGGGTGCCCCCGAGCTGGATGGGCTTCCTTTGGAGAAAGGACAGCACCCATCCCTGGGCTCTCGGCAGCTGAGCCTCCGTGAGAACTTCTGGGCATGCTGCTAAGGTCCCTTCCAATGCATCTGTGACCTGAACCTGAAATAGAGGGAGGTGCGGAGATGCTACAGGAAAGACCCAGCATGGTGGCTTCCTCTTGTCTTGCTTTTGCCCAGGCCACTGGGGTCTCCGGGCAGGTTATTACCAAGGTCATAAATGGCCCTTCTCAGCAGGCAGCTGAGAATTTTAGGGGTTGGGGGTTGGGCAAGAAGAAAACTTCTGACAGACTTTTCCTTTCGTGGAATAGGTATAAGAAACCTGGCCTGTACCAAGCACATCAAATTCAATCCCCTTACCTTGAAGGAGGAGGAAGAGGAGGGAGTGGGCGGAGAAGAATCGGCTGTGGTACCAAAGGTCACACAATCAATTAGCGATCAATTACTTCATAGAGCCTGTGTTCAAGCTCTGGTTCTACACACTGCCAGCTGCACCACTTTAAACAAGTCACTGAACCAGCCTGCGCCTCAGTGTTCTCATCTGTTAAATGAGCTGGCAATGCCTCCCTCATAAGATTACTGGGAGGAGCAAACAAGGCCACAGTGTGAACATGCCCTATGACCTCTGTAGTGCCCCCTGGAAGCAGAGCCACCATCACAGGTGTCCTGGCTTCTAGCCCAGCACAGGTGGCACCAGCCCCCCAAGCAGCCAATGCCACTCAAATCCCCTTACCTTCTTCTGGAGTTCCTCGATGATCTGGAAGTAGGACTGGTAGTCGGGGCACAGGTAGGGCTCCTGCTGCTCACACCACTCACGGATGCGGCTCTCCAGGCTGGCGTTCTCCTGCTCCAGCTGCCGCACCTTCTCCAGGTAGCTGGCCAGGCGGTCGTTCAGGAACTGCATGGTCTCCTTCTCACTACTGGTGAGGATGCCCTCCCCAAACCAGCCCCCACTTACACTGTAGCTGGTGGCAAAGCCTCCGGACGGGAGACAGAGAGCAGGGAGGCAGCTGGTGGCCCTGCAGCCGCTCCTGCCCAACCCCGCTGAGCATGTGGAGAAGCTCCGGGCCCCCCGGGAGAGGCTCGGGAGCTTGCAAGAGCTGCTGGAGTACATGGTGGACACACGTGCCGAGCCCCTGTGGGCCCCTCCTGGGCCCTTGAGAGACCCTGAAGAAAAGCTGGCCTTGAGGCATTTGGAAGCCATAACCTCAGCAGCCAGGACACAAGTGACAGACCTTCAAGGCTGGCAACCCCCCGATGCAGAGGCACAGCTCCTCACCCAGGTTTATATCTCTGCCCCAGTGGGTGTTGGCCTTTGCAAAACAAAGTATTTTCTCCTCGTAAAGTTAATACCACTTTCTATGATACCTCCTCGTTAACCTGTTATTTAGCTTCCCTCGAACACTTCCCGGCCTTATAAAAAAGGAGCCCCATTGGACTGGCGGCTGTGTGGAGACTCATCTCCACTGCCCCGTGTTGCTGGGAAGACCAAGTCTCCCTTGGGCCTTCAAAGGGGCCTGATCACAGGGCCCAGCCCTCGGCCTCCTCGTGAAGCGGTGTGGGCATCCTGCCACGGCCTTGACTTTCTCCAGCATTGTCTTCTTTTATGGGCCCAAGGGAGTAGAGGAGGCCTCTGGGTTGGCTCCCCAGGCACTGGAAGAACAAGCCAGGTTGTTGCAGGAAAGCAGGGCTTCAAGCCCAAAGAGACACAGAAAGCTCTAGAATGGCTCAGGAAAATGGAATGTGGTGACCAGCTATTATAGTTTCCCCAGGATTGTTCTGAATTTAGTGCCGAAAGCTTCATATCCCTGGAAACCTCTCAGGCCTGGGGGAAATGTTCATTTGGTCAGCCTAGACACAGCAAAGCCTCGATGCCCACATCCCACTGCCTCCCTTGTCAGGAGGTCTGTTCTGGTCGTGCAGCCTCAGCTCCAGCCAAAATGATGAGAGCTCGGCTCTCTGGGGACCTGCCCGCGGATGCCTCCATGGATAGGAAGGTCTGTCTTCCCAGGCTCTGGTTGAAAGATGGAGATCGGGGAGAATGTTCTTGACTCCCAGGCCTCCCCAGAAGGTGCAGAGAGCCTGGCCTTCAGAGTTTTAGCTCTGCTACATAAGTTGTCGGGACTAGTGCCCAGACAGCTTGACAAGGGCGGGTTATGGTCCCAGAAAATCCGACCTGCCAAGCAAGTGGGACCTGGAGGAGGGGCTGAGAGCTGAGCAAGAGGGCAGGTGTGGCTGGGGAGGGGGTCTCACCAGGTAGGCCGATGGGACTTGCCTTCTGTTCGGCCCTGCGGGCTGGGGTCCCACTTATTCTTCCAGGGACATGTATTATTATCTTTTCCATTAGGAGAAGGACTGTGAGCTGCCCACTAGCAGCCTTCCAGGCTGGGCGCTCAGCGCTTTCCCATGATGGCCTCACTTAATCCTCATGTTGCCCTGGGAGCCCGGGCTTGTTTTCCCCATCTCAAAGCTGAGGCAACCAAAACCACCACCCAGTGACAGGCAGAACCAAGATGCCAACCTGAGTCTAGCTTGGCCCTCTCCACTATACCACCAGCCTCCACCACTGCTCCCAACTCCCGTCCTGGGCTGCAGATGTGGTCGGGCTCTCTGGAGAAAGGAAAGGACAGGATGGGGTGGGCTCCACAAGGGGATGGCCAGCAGCTTCTGGTGTCCCAGGAGAGGTAGCACAGCATCGTGGTTACCTGTGAACTCTGTGGGTTTGAATTCCAGCCCTGCCATGTATGGACTCTGTGGCTAAACTTCTCTCCTCTTCCTCCATAAACTGGGAAGAGGATAAGAGTACCTGCTTCCTAGGGCTGCTCTGAGGGTTATGTGAGCATGAAGCCTCTAGAATGGCACCTGCCTCTGGTACAAGCTCAGTAAGGATGGCTGCTGTGATTGCTCATCCCCACACAGGTGGAGTCTTGTTGTAGTCACACTGGTGATATGAAACAGCTGTCACTAGGGAATGCAGAGAATCTCTGAGCACACAGGCCACCATCCCACAGGCCAGGTGCATGTGTTGGGGACCCTCAGATGCAGGGCTTCTGTGAGTCACCATGCCCTTCCCACACCTGGGGGCCTGGTGTGACTGGCATCCAAGGCCCCCATTGGCTGCCTCAGCCTTTCCTCCCTGGAAACCCATGCCCAGAGCAAGGGCACAGCTGAGCTGAGAACCTGGCTACACCTCCTTGGGTGTTTATGCTTCCCACTCAGGCGACTGCAGGGCCCCACCCAAGCCCCGAAGCCTCCTGCAGCCACCCTGGAGCCCAAAGAACCTAGAGCAGTGGAGGCCAGGAAGCCACAGTCTGTTTATACAGCCCTGGGGTTCGCAGGGGTTCCCAGGCAGGGCTCCACACCTGTGCTCCCTGGAAGGGATTCCTCTCCCCACACAGCCCTGTTAATAACAAGGATAATGGCTGATCCGTTGGCCCTGCATTCACCGATATCCTCAAATTGTCTTGTGTTGTAGCCCTATCCTCCCAGGGAGACTGTGAGTTCCTGGGGGCGAGGACTGACCTGGTACTGCTTTGAAACCTCTGTAGTGTCAAGCACAGCGCTGGGCTTCTAGATGTCTCAGCATGAATGAATGAGTGAATGAATGAATGCATGAATGAATGCATGTTTTGCTCATCATGCATTGTACTAAGGAAGCAAAGAAAGGATTTTGAGAAGAAGGGAGGATAGAAAGGGAGGGAGTGATGAAAGAAGGAGAGAAAATGTGGGTAGAGGACTGAGAGAGAAACACACTTCCAAAGTCAGTCTTATCATCCTCACTCTCGTAGATGAGGAAAGTGAGAATGATCAACAAAAGCAGATTAGGCGTCTGTGTGGGCGAGCGGCACCTGCTTGGACTAATCAGCCCCTTTAGCAGAGACGAAGCATTCTCCCGGCCCCGAGCCATTCTGCCCAAAGGGGCACATCAGTGTGAAGGGTGCAGCTAAAAGTTTTTGATAAGTGTTTTAGATTATTTTATAAAACACATAAGTAATATTTTTAAAGCTAGGAATTATCCTGTAAGTTGTTCTGGTCTATTTCCATTCTTTCTTAGTATTCTTCTTAATAGAACAAAAATAATTACCTAGAACTCCTTCTCAGCCAGAATTAACATTTTTGGCAAGTATCCTAATAACTTTCCCGGTAAGACTTTGCACTCTGCTCAGGTGGAGTCTGTGATGCCCCCAGAACATCCCACAAACATACGTGGCCATGCTCTCAGATACCCTCTGCCCTCCTTCCTCCTGCTTCTGCCCGCCCGTCAAGGTGCCCATCAATTCTAAGTGTCCCCTAAGCCTTCCCTGGTTGTCCCAGCTCTCAGTGATCTCTGCCCCTCCCGAGGACCTGACAGCCTGCCCACACCCACACCTGCCATCCCTGGTGCTGTGTGGTCGTGCGTGGGATGGTCTCCAAACCTGGACTATCAGCCCCACAAGAACCGTGCCTCTTCTCTGCTATTTGGCCAAGCTGCTTCTCCTCGCCTGCTTCTCCCTAAGGAGCCCCTGCATTAGCGCTGGGTTTTCCACACATGGGGCGTCCGGTGCACATCTGCTGACTGAAGTGCGCTGTGTCAGTGTCCAGTCCACACGAGTGTTGAGTTCTGGTGTGCACGCTGGTTACTGATTTAAACTGGAACTCAGTTGAGGGTGTGTGTGAGGTTGAGAGTAGGAAGGGGGGGGCGGGTTTCCTCAGCCAACACAGGTGCTCTAAACAATTTAATGGAAGGCTAGACAAAGCTCCACAGATACAGCGCCTATGAATGTGCATGAGACGAGGCTGCAAATGCTCTCTGTAAACTGCAGAGTGAGCGTAGGAAGAGACCGCCTGCGTGGTGCCGGGAGGTGACAGCATGATTATCTGTCAGGTCACAACCCCGTGTGGTCTGTCTGCCTGCCTGGACACTGTGGCCAGGCAGCTCAAGCTGCAGCCACAACAGAAGGCTCAGCCTATTCCCCAGTCCCTGGCGGCTCCCACGTACCAGCCAACGGGATGACACACTCTGCATGCCCAGCTGCCTGCTTCTCACCCCCTGAACCTCGGACACGAGCCAGGAACTGCAGACCGTGGGCCCCAGAGCGGGAACAAGGCAGCAGGAGAGTGAGAACTGGTGATGGAAGGACCCTCCTACCCCCACGCCAAGCAGGCCCGGGCCTTCAGGTTCAGCACCCACTTCCGAGGGTCCTGCTGGCCAACAGTGCAGGCCCCACCCACGCCCTGCTCTGTAACCAAGCACAGAACTCCGGCCCATTGGCTGGGGTCAGGGCAGGGGTCCCACTCTCCACATGCCTGCACCCAGGAGCTCTTCATTTAACGCTGATGCTCATGGCTACTTCCTGGGTGCTATGCACACGTTGAGCCTCCTGTAGCCCCATTTCCCAGGTGGGCCACCCGACACCAGAGAGGGCACGTGACAGGACTGGGTGCCCGCTGCCGAACACAGGGCCAGGCTCAGCGCAGGGTGCTCCCATCTGCCCTCAGGCCCCTCCCCCCAAGGTCTGAGATGTGCTTGCTGCGCCTCTGGTTGAGCACCAAATTCCTGGTGACATCAGTCACAGCCACCTCTTTCCCACAGAGGTCTAGGGCTCAAGTAAGATTCCAGAGGCAGAAAAAGAAGAGACAGATACAGACACAGAGCCAGACACGGAGAGAGGGCTGAGAACCTGCGTGGTGGGAAGAGCAGCAGAGTTGGAGTCTGCGTAGCTCAGCGACGGCCGGCCTCTCTCACTGCTGTGGCCGGGAAGGGTCACTGCCCTCTCTGGGCCTGTGTTCTCAACTGAAGAGTGAGGCAGGAGGCCAAGAGGCGTGAGGGTCTCGGAATTCTGACAGGCCACGCTCCTCTGATCAGAGGGGTACAGGGCCTGGCACGGTTAAGCTCAATGCCCAGGTGTGCACAGCTCTACCCGTAGAATCCGGGGCACTCTGAACTCTGCCCCATTGTGAGGTTCCGTGTCTGACCCCCCTCCACTTCACTGTCCCCAGCACTTTCACTTCAGCTTTGTACCCAGTGTTGGGGACATAGATTCACCTCCCGCCTTCATCCCCCAGGTCACCCTGACGCCCCTCCCTGGGGTGGTTGGCCCAGGCTGGCAGCCTGGAGTTTGCCTCTCTCTGGCTGGTCCTGGAACCCCCTCTTCAGAACTATCCCCAGTGTCAGGTGCGATGGTGGGTGAGCAGGGTAAAGAGAGCTGGACAAGGGAGAAGCTAAAGGGAGAGGAGAGAGAACCACCAGATCCAGGCAGGGCTGCTGAGGAGGACTGGCCTGGGAGCCCTTGCCTCTTCTGGGGTCACCCCAGGTGGGTGCCCACAGGCACAGCCAACAAGCCTGTGGGTTATGGCCAGCACCCACTGGGGTTGGCTCAGTGTCTGATCTGGTGGAGCAGGGCCTGAGGTATCCCCGTTACTAAATATGTTTAATCACCCTGTCACTTCCTATCACCCAGGGCCCGAGAAGGCAGAGCTGAAACCAAAACCCATGGCTTCGGTGCAGCCCCTGATCAAACGCCCCCACCCACTAACCACGTGAGAATAGACAGACTCGTGTTTGCTATGCCAGAAGAACACTTTATTGGGTAAATTTCCAGGGAAAGCTACTTTGCATGCATAAAAGCAGTGAGGTTCAGAAACACAATATAAGAAGCATTTTGGTAGAAAAACCTGCTCAGCGGGGAGCCCCTCTAGGGAAGTGGGATCACTTGGAGCTGGGAGCCACAGGGGCGTCCTCCTTCCTGTGGGTCCAGGCACGCCCTGGCAGGCGGGCTGGGTGGCCCGCTACGGCGGGCAGGACTTCATGTGCTCCCTGCAGGAAATGACTTTCCCGTCTCTGATCTCCTCCTTGATGGTGCGAATCTGGGTGCTGCCCTGGGGAGCCGGGATGCAGGACACGCTCGAGACATAAGGAACCCTAACGGCAGGCTTGCATTCCGTGGCACAGGGGTGGGCAGGAAGCCTAAGGAAATGAGATCATTTCAGGTCGTGTGTGGTATCAGGGCATCGCACTGACATCATGTTAAACAGGTTGAGGGGACCAAATGTGAGACAGGTGGGGCATGACGACAAGGGCCTCAGACTGTGCCTCTGGCCTCCTGGAGGGCTGCGGAGATGAGGACTAGAAACTCCCAGCCCAAACCATGTTTGGACTGGCCTGTCCCCCATGAATGACTCAAGTCCAGGGCTGGAAGGAATCTCTCTTGAGAGGCTTTGGATCAGTCCCCCTTCATCTGTGTAACAACCCCTTCGGGGCTGATGCCGCCATCACGGCACTGAGTGATGAGCCCTTTCCCCAAGCCTGGCTCCCCAGGGCCATGGCCACTCACTTGCAGTCTTCTCCCTCCAGCAGGCGGCGGTAGGTGGCGATCTCCGTTTCCAGCCGGGCCTTGACATCCAGGAGGATCTGGTACTCGTGGTTCTGCCGCTCCAGGTCACTCCTGATCTCTGCCAGCTGGGCCTCCACGTTGGTGATCATGCACTGCACCTGGGACAGCTGGGAGCCGTAGCGGGCCTCGGTCTCCGCCAGGGTGGATTCCAGGGAGTTCCGCTGCAGCGGGAAAGAGGGTGACCTGCCAATGGGAGGGCATGCCACCCAGACACCCACAGCCCTGGGATGCTACATGTCCCTGGGATTGCACCCCGTGGGGATCCAAGTGCTGAGGCTGGAGGGTCAGGGAGCCTGCCTGCCACAAGCGGTGGCCAGCCCCTCCGGCAAGGGCCACTTACCATGCTATGCTGGGCCTGCAGCTCGATCTCCAGAGCATTGACGTTACGTCTCAGCTCCATGATCTCCGTCTGGCAGCACTGCAGCTGCTCCGAGCTGGACACCACCTGCTGGTTCAGCTCCTGGGTCTGAGAAACAGGAGAGTGCCCAGAGCAGGGTCAGACCAAGTGAAGCGACAACGGTCAAGGGTAACCCCACCGCAGGAGCTGGCCGTGCTGGGCTGCCCCCAGCCCACCTGGGTGTTGAACCAGGCCTCCACGTCTCTGCGGTTATTCTCCACCAGGGCCTCGTATTGGCATCTCATGTCATCCAGGATCTTGTTGAGATCCACTGGGGGAGCAGCATCCACCTCCACGTTTAGCCGGTCCCCAAGCTGGCACCGGAGTGTGCTGACTTCCTGCAGACAGCAGACAGGATGGCATAAGGTGCAAAAAGGGGGCTGGATGGGGTTTCAGGTGAGCTGCACACAAACCTCCCTCAGTTGCCAGCTGTGTGACATTAAACAGGATACTGAACCTCTCTGAGCCTCAGACTCCTTATGGACTTGTGCCTCCCTCCTCAGGGGGGTTGGGAGGATGCAAGTACCAGGCAAATGGAATTGTTAGCAGGCACTACAGCCCAAATGGAGATTTAGTGTCGTGGGCAGGAGTGTGGGATCTGTGTGACCTTAGGCAAGTGATTTGACCTCTCTGTGCCTCAGTGTTCTTATCTGTAGAATGAAGCTTATAATTAGTATACCCCTCCTGGGATTATTGTGAGAATAAAATTAAATGCAAAGTACTTCACATAGTTCCTGGCACACAGTAAACTATAAAAAAATGTCAGCCGGAGTTGCTGTGGAGGTGGTTGTCGCACAGCTTTGCCCAAGACCCCCTGCTGGATGGGAAACATTGGCGGTTGCATGGCACCAGCCCCACCTCTTCATGGTTCCTCTTGAGGCAGAGCAGCTCCTCCTTCAGGGACTCCACCTGGGCCTCCAGGTCAGCCCTGCACAGGGTCAGCTCGTCCAGGATCCTGCGCAGGCCGTTGGTGTCGGCCTCCACGAGCTGCCGCAAGCCCAGGTCCGTCTCGTACCTGCGCACACAGAATCCTGCCGAGTCTGCGGCAAAGGGGGCACACACAGGGAGGGCCCCATGCCCTGCCATCCAGCTGCAGTGGCTGATTTGGGGTCAGCAGCACAGGGGTCCCTTCCCTTGATGCAGAAGGGACCCAGAGCCACTGCTGCATTTTCTACTTGCAGCTTCCTCTGGCCTCATGGCCGCCTCACCAGCTCCCAAGGGTGGGGGACAGAGACAAGGGAACCACACAGAAACCTCCCCAGTCAGGTTCACTTACTTGGTCCGAAAGTCGTCGGCAGCCAGCTTGGCGTTGTCAATTTGCAGGACCAGCCTGGCATTCTCAGCCTTGGTCAGCAGGACCTGGGGAGCAAGGGACACCCATGAGCTGGAGAAGACCCAGCAGTGTAGGGGTGGCTGGGATGGGGTAGCCCAGCTTGCAGAGGCCACGCCCCTTGAGTGCCACCAGCACCTTTGGTGTCTGTGCCCCTGAGCCCTGAGCCCAGGTTTGGAGGGAGTGTCAGTCATAGGCAGGATGTGAGTGGCCCTGGGTCCTGACATCTGTAGCTCCCAGAGTGGCCCGGTGGGAAACACTAGGGTGACTGGAGAGAATTGGGCCGAGCTGGAGTCGGGTTCTGCATCCAGCACCAGCAGGCTGTGTGATCTTGGGCAAGTAGCTGAACCTCCCTAAAATTCAACTTCCTCATCTGCTAAATGGGTCCAGGAATGCCCATGTCTCTGAGATGAGGAGTAAAAAAGCCAAGGAGAGGAGCGCATCAGGCACAGGGCGTGTGTCCAGTAGGGGCTCGATGCATATTATTGACCTCCATGTAGCTGAGACAGTGAAGGGAGGGGAGGAACGGCTGGCCGCCAAAGGTTATCAGCCCAGAGAGGTCTGGCACCCCCAGGACATCAAGACCCCAGAGAGGAAGATAAGAGAATTCTCTCAGAGCTATAGTTTCATCTGTAGTCCCTTGAAATGAGACAGACCCCTTCAGAGGCTGGGCTGCCTGGCTAGACAGGGGCCATTTCCCCGTTACCTTCTGCTGCAGCTCCTCGATGGTCTTGAAGTAGGACTGGTAGTCTGGGCAGATGTATGGGATCTGGGACTCATACCACTCCCGGATGCGGCACTCCAGCTCCGCGTTCTCCCGCTCGAGCTGCCGCACCTTCTCCAGGTAGTTGGCCAGGCGGTCGTTCAGGAACTGCATGGTCTCCTTCTCGCCGCCATTGAAGGAGCCCTCGCAGAACCAGGCCCCACTCCCAGCAAAGCCAGAGGGGTGGCACCCAGAGGACAGGTAGGAGCCAGGCAAGCAGCTCCTGGGACTGGAGAAGCCCATCCTGACAGAGGAGGCAGACCCCGCAGCACCGGCGAGACTGGGAGCCCAGCAGGAGCCCACGGAGCAGACAGAGGACACCCTAGAGATGCCGGCTGCCGAGCCACAGAGACCCTTGACAGACCCAGAAGAGAAGACTGGGGAGCAGATCTGGGTGGCCATGATGCCAGCAAGGAAGGTCGCAGCTTAGCCAGGAGCCGGGGCTCTGTGTTCTCCAGGTGTCTCTGGGGTGCTTATATACCCACTTCGTGGGGTGTTGTCCTGCTACTCTTGGGAAAGCGTATTCCTAGTCCAGAAAGCTAATCTCATTAGAACGAGATTTTTGCTACCCATCCAGAATTCCCCGCCTTGTAAAGAAAAAGAAAAAAATTGTTCAATTTGGTTTGCTAAGTCGGGACTCTCTGCTGTTGCCTCATTGTAACAGAATATGAATTTTATTGCCTCTTCAAAGACTTTGCACCAGCTCCTATAAATTGGGAGCGGCCTCACAAATGACACTGGGTTCCTGCCCTGTTGGCGTGTCTTCCCCTGAGGAGCCCGATCTGTCCATTTGTCACTGTCATCCCCAATCTCCAGCCTCACAGCTCCTGCCCTGGGCCTGCACCACTGGGATGGTGAAAAAGGAGCAAAAACTAACGTCCCTGGAACATCTGTTACGTGTAGAGTTATCTCACTTACGCCTCACTACAGCCCCGGGAAGTGGCCAATATTGTCTCCATCTTCCCGTGTGGAAGCTGAGGCTCAGAATGGTTAGAAAATAAATACAGACAGGCTTGCTTCAGGTAAACAGGCAGTGAGAGTAAAGAGCCTGGAGCTGCAACCGGGGCTCTCAGGCCCCAAACCCCGCATTCTCGTCCCCCACACAACCAAGGTCAAGTGCCACCACTCAGAATTTAGGGACGGGAGACTGAAGTTCAAAGCCTGGCTCTGCTGATGATCTGCTGAACACGTCCCCGCCTGTCTGGCCTCCCCAGTGTCTTCATCGTGACCACAGAGGTCACCAACCTGCCCCGCCTACTTCACACTGATCAAAAGTCAGGAGTAAAAGTGTTTTGAAAACCACTGGGTGCTATAGAGGTGTTGGCTATGCTAAGCCAACAGTCTCCATTGGTCATTTATCGCTGTGGCCAGCAAAGGACCATGGGAGTGAGCCTGAAAATGGGGCTTCTCTGGAGGGCAGTCCCCTCTGTGGCCCCCAGTTCTCTAAACCTAGGAGGGTAGAATCAGGACCCCAATAGGGCACAGCCTGCTCTGCCCACCCCCCAGTCCCTGAACTGCATGCAGAGACAGTTGATGAAGCCTCTTTGGATAGGAAAGGAATAAGAACAAGCAAAGCACCTCCAGATAGGTAAGCAAGCCAGAAGGAGAGCCTGAGAATTAAAGAGCAAAGGTAAGTGAAATCCTCTGCCTCCCCACGCGGGCTTTCCCAAGGCATGGGCCACCCATCCCTCCTCTCCCACACAGACTTGCTTTGCAAGGCTGGAATTATGGGAGCATTTATGTGCTTCTGGAGTTGTAATTTACCAACCTCTTAAAATGCTTTATAAGCTTCTCTCTGAAATTACTCAGGAGGCTTGGCTGTGGTGCACAGCACCTCCCCCGGTGCAGTGGACACCTGGACAGGATGCCCGAGAGCAGTGTGGTGGGCTCCTCCTGGGAGCCAGAGTGGGGCAGAGGGCCTCCAGAGCCCCAGCTTCCCTGGCTGCCCCGGCTGCCCCAGCCACAGTGCCTCTCAGCGGCCCCTCTGCCGTGCTCGGCCAGCAGGGCCTTGGGCGGGGCCATCCCACAGTTTCTCATCCTTGACCCCTCCTGGTGACCCAGCCCCGGAGAAAATCCACCTGTTCAGTGTTTAGCAAATCAGGGCTGCCCGCTCAACAGGCTTTATGTCAAAATAGGGTTCTATTCTGAAACCATTTCTTCCAACATTAATCAAAACTACACTGGGCTATGGGTCAGGGAAGCTGGACTCCAGGCAGAGCTCTGCCCCAGAGTCCCCGTGTGACCCACCTCCTCTCTGAGCCCCAGGTTCCTGCCTGAACACAAAGGGCCTGGATGTGGCACGCTTGCAGCCATCGCATCTCAGACACTGTAGGATCCGGGGCCCAGTGTTTCCTGTGGAGAGAGCCGAAGTCACCTGGATGTGTCTGTGCCTAGCTCACCACCTCCCACAGTCACCATCCCTTCTCTGTCACCAACCCACAGAAGAAAAAGGAAATACGTCCCACTCCACAACACAGTGGGGTTTTCTTTTCTGTGCAAACTGGCCTGAGCTTCCTCCTGGCTGTCCTCCATAGGCAGGGGCAACATCAACCACCTCCCCAGGCTGCTCCCAGAAGGCCCCATTCTGAGGCACAGTGTCTTCAGGACCTGGAGCAGGCATCCCCACACACCCAAGTTAAAATAACATTTCTGGCTGCCAGAGCCAGGACTCAGCTTTGCAGAAGAAGGGGCTCAGAAAATGTTGAGACGGGCAGCAAGGGCCCTGGGCCTGGGCTCAGCAAGACCTTGGTTCAAGCTACTGCATCCACCTGAGCCTCGGTTTTCCCAAGAGGGGAATGGAGATCATAATACCACATTCACAGGATTGTGGGAACTGTGTTGCAATGTGCTTGATAAACAGGAAGTCACGTCACAGACTTCAGAGATTAAAACTGTTCTTGGAGCCCAGGCATCCTGAGCCCCAAATACCATTTCCAGCACATAAACCACTCACCCCAGTTTCGTGCGGTCCTGACTCAGAGGCCTGACCCAGCTGCACAAGGAAGGCGAGCTGCTGAAAGAAGTGGTGTCTGGGGCTATGTCCAGGGCTAAAGGGACCATCAGCCAGGACTCTGTCTGGCCTCTGGCCTTTACTCTACAAGCTTCCAAAAGCCTCCCCACCCCCCACCCCCCTTCAAGCACAGGTGCTGGTTTCAGGGCTACAGGGCTGACAGGGTGCTCTCTGCCCACTCCCCTCCAGCTTCAGGGAGGCGCTGCTACAAGAACAGAAAACACCCTGGCTCTTCCCAAGCCCACTGTGGAAGGCCACCAAGTTCAAAGTCAACCACTGAGTTTGTGGCTCCTTCTTTGGTAAAATGAAGCCTCCATCCTTAAATGAGCTTCTGTCTGAAAGCCAAGGTTCTCCACAGGCAAAGAGCCAAGAAATCAAACCTGAGTCTCCTTCCACCAGCTCTGAACAGTCCCTTCAATGCAGAAGGCACCAGGCATAATCTGTCACAGCGAGCCCAAGGAGGAAATGGGTTCTCTGAGCAATGTGCCCCTTTCCCTGCTTCTCTGGGCTGTGGTCAGAGAGTGCCAGCCACTACCACAACATACTGCCCCAAAGGCATCAGAGGAAGCAGACAGTGGACCACAGAGCAGCCAAGTCACCTACAACTGGGCACCAAAGGGACTAAGATCATTCAGGAAGTCCATGGCCGCCTCTCTTAGTGTCCTGATGGCTTAGGCTTCCTCTTCCTGGTTGTCTGCTGCGGCCTGTTCCACCTTTGATGTCTGCACACACAGATCCTACAGGATCTCCCACCCTTCACAGGCATCTAAGAAATGCTGATCCCATGTCTTAACCCCTTCAGACCCCACCCAGCAGTCACCCAGAAAGGGGGACACCCACTCTGATCTCACTCCCTCACATACACGCAACTGCTTTTTCCTTGTAACAATTAGTTCAGGTGACAAAGTGCCTGAGGTTCCCAGCCCCGCCCAGAAAAGCACAGTTTCTCTACATTCTGTGTCAAATAACCACACCGACAGCTCGTGCCTAAACTACTACCAGCTGATGTTAGGTTCTAGCGCAGACATGCAGTAACAGGTACACCAAGTTGAAGGGAACATCGTGGGGGTGAAAAACTTCAATTAAGACATTTTAAGCTACTAATTTCATTTGTCCGAGAGCTAGAGGAAGGCCTCACTTACTCAGCTTTGGTGGAGGGAGACTCGGGAGTGTTCGCAGACCTGCTAAGGCTAGGGTAGCCAGATTTAGCAAATAAAATCCAGGCAATGTTTGGGACACACTTATATTAAAAAATGATTCATTGTCTGTTTTCAATTCCGATTTAACTGGGCGTCCTGCCTTTTATCTGGCAGTCCTCGGTGAGGAAGCATCGCTCGCTGAGAGTCTTGGCAAACGAGACACAGCTGTTCCTTCCTTCCTCCCCCTGTGGCCTGTCCCCAAGACTGGACAGTCTTGGGGACAGGTATATCTGGCTTCCCTTGGAAAATCGCCCCTTTCTGTCCTTTATTCCCTATTCTGAGTGGCTGCCATTTTTGCCCTCACAGGTCCAGCAAGGGGGATACAGACAGTGCTGAGTTGTCCTTGCTCTGGTTCTGGCCACCTCAGTGACATTCCACCTTGATGGCAGCTGCCTCGAACAGGGTGACTCAGATCTTCCTAGGCAAGATTTGGCAAGTCCCTTTCTGCTCCGTTTCTTACGCCCTCAGCCTGTGCCCCAAACCTCTGCCTGCCTCCTGCTGTCACCAGGCCTCACCAAGCTCAGGACGGTCTGGACACACAGTAAGTGACCAAGGAGGTCTGTCCCCAACCCTGTCTGCTTAGCCCAGAGCCCCTGCTCAGAGGCCTCAGGAGAGCTGACGAGCTGGTCATGGCTCTGAACAGGGGTTCCTCCCCAGGCTCCGGGGTCTGCAGGGCTCCCCAGGTGCCCAGCTTCCCACGTGCTGCTCCGTGATGGTCCTGAGTCCCCATGAGCCTTGACCTTACCCGGAGGAGGCCTCAAAACGCCCCTGGAACTCTCATCTCCCCCAAAATACAAGGGTATTTTCTCTCCCCCAGGCTATGGTTTTGGCAATTGCTCAGGGCTTCAGGATTCTGCCCCAAACTGCTCTTGCTATGAGGAAGGCCCAGAGAGCCACCCGACCCCAGTCTCAAGCCATACCTCTGTGGTTTTCTCACGCCAAGCTCTGCCTTCCTGACACGGGCAGCTTTTCCTGAGCATCTATGCTGGCTGACAGCTCCCATCTGGAAGAGCCCAGGGCCTCCTGCTCAGGTCCACTCAGGCCCTGGCTCCCCCCACCCAGCTTTTATGGAGAATTCTGGGGCTGCCACTGCTGTCCCCGGTGTGCTTAGAGAGCCTGTGGTTTGTGGGAGACGCACAGCCAGGCCCACGGGCAGAAATAAGCTGGTACCTCCGTCTCCCGCGTCCCCTTGGTTCAGGTACCACTTAACTGAACCACAAAGCAAATTTTCCCATTTGATTGGGTTCCATGATCCGCATTTACAGGGGCTGGTGCACAGTGGCTCTCTCAGCGCGTCTGCAAACCGGGCTGGAGGCTCCAGGTTGTCATTACCCATGGTTTACACTGGGGATTCTACTTTCAACCTGCCCTGAGATCCTAGGATGAAAGAAGCCACAGAGTCATTAAGGCTGTCTATAAAAACGGGCCAGACACGTAAATTCCAGCTCTTGGTTAACTCCCCCAAATTTCCACCCCCAACAGCAGCCCCCACCCACCTACCTGATTCCTCCCAACTCTGTAGCGCCCCCTGGAGCTGCTCGAAGGGAAGCAGTCCACATACCCTGCCCCACTCCAGCCACCAAAAGCCTCAGGAACATTATCCAACAGGGAGCAAGACCCCAGTAGCCCCCAAGAGGTACTGACCCAGGCACAGAGGGACAAAGGCCCAGCAGCTGACACAGGGAGCAGGCCATCGACCACAGCCCTCCCGTGGAAGCTCTTTCTTCTCTTCCCCAGGCTTCCCTTGGGCGTGTGGAGGGCAGTGGGCAGGAGACAGCGAGATTCCCCTTGCCAGCAAAACCTGGACACAATTATCTCTTACTCTAGGTCTTCTGTGGACCCTCAAGGCTGTCACCCAAAACAGAGAGACAACACGCAACCAAGAGGGTCTTGGGGCTGCAGCTCTATCCTCAGCCATGATCTGTTTGCTGCAGTGCCCATCTGCCAAATGTGAGGCCACGTTGGGAGCAGGCCAGTGTAGGACCTGGTGTACAACCCTGTCCCTTCACTCTGTGTCCCAGAAGGTGGCCCTAGAGGCACTCACCTGCTTTCTGGAGTGAGCCTGCCCCCTGCAGGACCCAGGCAGGACAGGCAACCCATGGGGAGCACAGAGGTGCATCGGGTAGGCCATCTGGGCGGAGCCTGGGGAGAGGGAGGCACCTTTTGCTGAGGGCAAGAAGAGGGTGACAGAGCAGCCAGGAGTCACAGGCAGCATGCCAAGTAGCCACGTTTGTGCAGCACCTGCCATGTGGAGGGAGGCGCCTCGCTCTGGAGCTCTGAGGCATAGGGACACCACGAGAATATTCTGTAGTTGCTGTCTTTGTCCCCTAAACATTGGGGCTTAGGAGAGAGCCTCGTTTCTCCCCCCATGTTCCCAGAGCCGAATGCTTGACTCTGACGAAGGCCAGCTGCCGTCTTGGAAGGCACGTTGGGAGCTGGCCCCCGCTCTCCCGCTGGGCAGCTCACTGAGCCAGGCTGAGCCTCAGCCTTCAGGTGTGGGTGGCAGGTACAACGGTGCCAGCACGTGCGTTATGGTAAAGATACAAGAAATAAAGAATGAAAGGAGCCCTGAGCAGCGTGAGTGCGGGCACAGTGCTACTCTCCCCTTCGTCACTGCCTCCTCTAGTTCGGAATCTCTTCCATTAACACACTGCACGAGTGTTTTTATTCGCAAACAGTCAGAGACAAGAGGAACAAGAGAAGAGCGCCCGCACCAGCGTCCAGGAGGCCAGTCACCGTGTAAGGAGTGAGCTGAGCAAGAGGAGCCTGCGAGCCTGAGCTGGGACTTCCACAGAGGGGGTGAGGGGCCGGGGCCAGGCCTGCAGAGGGGAAGTGGGAGGAAAGGCAGGTCGCTCATTGAGTCCTGTGGTTGTTGGGAGTGGCAGAACCCTGGAGCAGGCCGAGGGGCACTAATGTCTGGGTGCCCGTCATCTCCGCAGGAAGCCGGGAGGCAGCAGGCTGGGGCTGGGCCAATTGTCTTGGGCCCCTTCTCCCCAAAGCAGCCCTGCACTGGCCCCTCGCAGCCTTCCCAGCACCCTCTGTACCTCTCATCCACATCTCCCCACTAACTGACTCAACTAGAGCCGTTGCTCCCTTATTACTGGACACCCTATGAGGTGTTGAACTAGCTCCTGTGGCCCTGCACGGCCCCAGTTTGCCCCAGTTGTCCCTGTTTGCTCAGTGCCCTCATCCGTCAGCCACCTGTGCCCCCGTGTTTGTAATTATTGCACCTGTGTGCTGGTGGCGTGCTCAGGTGTCTGTGTCCTTCCCCACTGTGAGCTCTCTGGACTGGGCTTGTCAGGGGGACCTGCTCACCCACAGCCCCAAATCAGGGTCTTGGCATGGGCCACCCACAGAAAATAGGCCAGAATCAAAAATACATTTGCAAAAAGGCAGGAAACTTTATTGAATTATCTTTTCTTTTTAGCAAAGAAGCTGAGAAATCAGAGCAGCCAGGTCAGGAAGAAAAGGAAACCAACTCAGGAGAGTAAGGAGCACCCACCCTAGAGAATGGGGGGCCAGGGCCAGGGAGCGGAGTGACCCAGCTTCCCACAGTCCCTCCCTCTCTCCCGCGAAGAAACTTCAGCCCTCTCCTCCTCTGGATGCTGAAGACATAGGGAGGGGACTCCACACAGATTTAAGACCAACGTGTGTCCTAAGTGCGGCGACCACCGGAAGAGGGGAGAGTAGTAGCGGAGCTGCTGGCATTTCCATTGGTGCTTCCACTGGCACTGGTGCTGGTTCTGATGGTTGCTGCACAGCAAGGAGGCAAGAGATGTTCAGCCTAGAGACCCTCACCACAGGCCAGAGCAGGGCCCCCAGGAGGGCCCCAAACCCCCTTGCCGGTCACGTGAGGGGTTAGTTAATGGGGACTCTGTATGATTGCCCCCAAAGCTGGCTCCCTCCTAGACAGCCCAGTGGCACTCTGGGCAGGACCATCTATGTTGAAAGGGAAACAGAGGAGCAAATGACCACTTTCACCAGAGCCCCCTTGGCCCTACACAGGGAGTCCAGCACTGCCTCCCTCCCCACCGCCCCACCCCCCCGGGGCAGTGAGCAGGAGCCTCTCCCACCAGTAGGCCCTTACCTCCTGAGGAGGGGAAGCCAGGCATCCTGGAAGAGAGGAGAGAGGCAGCCATGAGCAGAGAGACCACTGACGACAGCTGCTTTCCTGTCCTCAGAGGGAACACCTTGGACCGTCACCTGGAGCCCCTGAGTTGGGCCTTTTTGCCTAACTGTGCCCTCAGCCCACGGGCAGCAGCAGCAGGCACCTGCCGGGTCTGTCTGTCTGAGGCCTCAGGAGAAGAGATGATTGGCCCCAAATACAGGGCATCTGCCAGAAGTTTTGTCTGCCCTCAGGGTCACTCGGTCCCTCACCCATCCTGCCCTGAACCCACAAGGGTGCTGGTCTCCACAAGGTCTAAAGGCAGCAAAATCACCATTTCACTAGCTCTGTTGGCCAAGCTACTGTGCATAATTTTCCAGAATGAGATGTTCTCTCCATGGCCCCTATTTCTGCCAGTCCAACTCAGAGGCCTGAATTAGAATGTCCCAAGGGATTGACTCTGCAGCCTGCTGAGGAAATACCCCCACAGTCTGACTCCAGAGAACAGGGGAGCTCTGACCCCGGATCTTCACCCAGGCTGTTCAAGCTCAGTCAGGTCCCCTTCCATCCAGGACACGAGGGCCTGATCCCTAAGATACTGCCTGCTCTGGCATCCGAGGGTCCTGCAGTTGCTTGCCCAAGAGAGAGGCTGGTGAGAACCTACCTAGCATCCTGGCCCTCGAGCAGGCTGCGGTAGGTGGCGATCTCCTGCTCCAGCCGTGTCTTGATGTCCATGAGCTGCTGGTACTCCAGGTTCTGCCGCTCGGTGTCGGCACGCATGTCACTCAGCTGGGCTTCCATACTGCTAATCAGTTCCTGGATCTGGGCCAGCTGCATGGCGTAGCGGCACTCCGTGTCTGCCACTGTGCTCTCCAGCCCGGCTTTCTGGTGAGGCAATAGGCAAGTTAAGAGGGGGGCCGGACCCAGGGGAGACCTGGCGGGAGTGGCTGCTGCACTGGGGGCAGCAGATGTACCATGCTGAGCTGGGACTGCAGCTCGATCTCCAGGCCCTGGAGCGTCCGCCTGAGCTCTGTGATCTCTGTCTTGCTGGTCTGAATCATGGCGGTGTTGGACGACACCTCCTTGTTCAGCTCTGCACTCTGAAATTCAAGCGGGAAGAAGGTGATGCAGAAGCTCAGGTGGAAGGCTAGGCAGCCCCTGGCTCCACGGGGTAAGAGCGCTGGGCACCTTATTATTGAACCACTCCTCAGCATCGCGGCGGTTCCTCTCGGCCATGGCCTCGTACTGCTCCCTCATCTCCGCCAGCACGCGGGTCAGGTCAATGCCGGGGGTGGCGTCCATCTCCACGTTGACCTGTCCTACCACCTGGTTGCTGAGCTCCTTCATCTCCTATGGGGAAGGGAAAGGAAGAGGTATGAAGCTCCTTGTCTTTCCTAGCTCTGGATGCTACTGGAGTGTTCTGGAATGCCCTTCCAGGTCCCACAGTGGAGGGCTGAGTCTGGCCACAGCACTGGGCTCCCCATACCCCCTCTCACCTCCTCGTGGTTCTTCTTCATGTAGGCCAGCTCCTCATTCAGGCTCTCGATCTGCATCTCCAGGTCAGTCTTGGCCAGGGTCAGCTCGTCCAGCACCCTGCGCAGGCCGTTGATGTCGGCCTCCACGCTCTGGCGCAGGGTCAGCTCGTTCTCATACCTGAAGGATTTTTTTTTTTAATTGAAAAAGCAACACATAGGTGACATTAGACACCCCTCCCCAACCCCACCCCCCCCCCCCCCCGCCTCTGCACTGGACTCGTCTCCAAGACATCTGCTCCTGGGAAGCTCTAACTTCTTGTTCAGATGAACATTTGTCTAAAATAAGAGGCTGCTAGGAAAGCAAATGAGAAAAATAAACTCACTTGAGCCTGAAGTCATCTGCAGCCAGCCTAGAATTATCGATCTCCAGGATGACCCTGTTGTTCTCGATGGTGGCCGCCAGGATCTGCAAAACACAGAAGGTGACCACTGGAGGCTCCAGGAGTTCAGGGAGGAGGGCTGAGAAAACATGGGCGGGACTGGCTGTCGTCACACTTTCAGACCACGTGAGCTGGGCCGCGGTTCCTTTTCTGTAAGCTGTGGGGCCAGTGGGGCCAGCGGGTCCCTGCAGTTTATTCTAGCATTCATGTCCTGCATTCTGGTCGTGATAGGGAAGACCAGGAGGTGCATCGCAGGGAGACGACCCTCCAAGAATGTCTTTGGATGGTCCAGGCTCCACGGCCTCAGACTAGCAACCTCTCTAGGCCGCTGTCCTGAGAACCCTCTCCTTTGGGTCCAGAGGGCGCCAGCCTGGCGACACATGCTTCGTCACTGCACCAGAGCCCATCTGCCAGGCGAGCAGAGGAAAAATCTGACAAACGTACCCATCCATTTGAGTATATGCAATAACAGTTGACATGAGTACTAACAACAGTAAAATAAAGGAGAGAATTCCATCCATACTGCATCTGCTGGTCCCCTGGGGTGCTATGTTTCCTGGTCTTTCCAGCCCTGTCCTTGCACAGAATGTCAACCCTCCTTGACATTCATGGGCTCACCTTGTCCCGGAGCTCCTCGATGGTCTTATAGTAGTGGCTGTAGTCGCGCTCCGGGCTGGTGGGGCTCTGCTTCTGGTGCCAGTCACGGATCTTCACCTCCAGGTCGGCGTTGGCCTCCTCCAGGGCACGTACCTTCTCCAGGTAGGAGGCCAGGCGGTCATTGAGGTTCTGCATGGTGATCTTCTCATTGCCAGAAAGGAGGCCGCCATCGCCACCACCAAAGTCACCAAAGCCACTGCCAAAACCCCCACCAAAGCCACCTCCAAAGCCTCCACCGAAACCACTACCAGCTCCTCCACCAAAGCTGCAGCTCATGCCGCCCCCATAGCCCCCAGCTGATCCCCCAGAGACAAATCGGGTTGAACAAGCAGAGATACCACGGCCTCCTCCCAGCTGGCAAGAGCCACCCCCGAAACCACCTCCATAGCTGGCAGAAGAGCTTTGCAGGCGGCTGCTCATGATGACAGCGAATGGAAAGCAGGCGCAGGCAGGAGCTTGGCTGGACCTGGGCTGAGGACTGTGGCTCTTCCCCAGTGGGTGCTTTTTATACACCGTCCACAGGGGTTGGACAGTCGTCCCATCCTCTCCTCCCTCCCCACCCTCTAGCTGATGCCAGCTGCACCTCTTTGTTTCCCGCAAGCCCGGTTACCTCTGCTCTCCAAGGTGGGTTGTGCCTTTTGGGGGTGGGGGAAGAACTGGCTTTTTTTTTAATCCTTAACAAAAGGGATGATTCAGAGGAAACGGTGTTCTGCTTGAGACTACCCGCTGACAACTGAATTCTGTTTCACCTCTCCACTTCAGGAACTCGCTCCCAGAGGCTCTCGGCCCCGCCCGATATTGGAATGGGCACCCAGGTGCAAAGGCTTTGCAGGAACCTCTTCTGAAGGGAGAGGTGGCTGCAGAGCGGTCCAGTGCTCTGCGAGGTCACCACAGCCCTTGGCCTCCCTCTTCTATTTCTAAAACTTCTGACTGGAATGTTCTGCATCCTTCCCAGCATCACCTCTGCCCCAGTGCTCCCAGCAACTCTGATGACAAACTTTAGAATCCACTGTAGAATAAACTATCTTGAAAGCATTTAGACTAAGAAGAAAGTGGCTCTGAGACCATCAGATAAAGTCACAGTGTCGAGGAACCTTAGGGACCATCCAACACAGCTGGGGAAACTGAGGCACACAAAGAGGAAGTGACCCTGTACATTATAAGAGATCATACCCTCAGATCCCTCACCACATGCAGGCACTAGGCCAAGAACTTCATACTAGTGACTGTAAAGTTTAATCTTTGCGGCAGCCCGGCCAGGCGGGCCTACCGTTCTCCCCATTTTACACATGAGGACCTGAGCCCGAAGGGCAGAGTCGGGACTGAACCGCAGGTCTGCTTCTGCCTAACACTAAGGCTCATGTCTTAGGTATAGTTTTCGTATAAAAAATGTACAAATCATGTGTCCAGTTTAATGCATTTTTACCTCTACATGAAGTTTTAAGCATGTGCCCACTTGTGCAAGCACGTGTCCGCCTGTGCATGTGTGTGTCTGCCTGTGCAAGCACGTGCCCACCTGTGCAGGCACACATCCACCTGTGTAAGCGTGCATCCACTTGCGAGAGCACGTGTCCACCTGTGTGAGCATGTGTCCACCTGTGTAAGCATGTGTCCACCTGTGCGAGCCTCTTTCCTAAAGCTCCCTATGCCTTTCCCAGTCCGTTGCCCATACCCCACAGCCCTATGGCAACCACATTCCAACTTCTGTCACCATAGATCAAGTCAGAGGTTCTCAGCCCCGGGGCTACTTTGCTCCCCAGGGGACACTTGACAATGTCTAGAAACATTCAGTGGTCACAACCGGAGGACACTCCTGGTACCTGGAGGACAGCGGCAAGGGGTGCTGTTAAACACCCTACTGTGCACAGGACAGACCCCACCACAAACAGTTCTCTCACCCAGACGGTCGACAGTGTCGAGGCTAAGGAGCCTGGGTCAGCCAGACCCTGTGTTTCGTGAGTCCCTTACACCAGCTGCCCCAGCTGCACAGCCCAGCCTGGAAAGAGGGCCTGCAGAACCTCAGCAGGGCCCTCACTGGCCCCCCAACCACGTGACATCTCAGGCCCTCAGGGACTCAGGGCCTGGGGCCAAGGTTTCTCTCGAGAAGTGGCTAAACTCAGCTGCTGCTCAGTATCACTGCCAGAGGGCCCTCACTACTCAGCCTGGAAGAAAAGGGCCTTGAGGTGCCCCCTCAGAACCTGGAATAGAAGAAGAAGTTTCCAGGTCCTAGAATGGAGCACCCTGGACTCGAGATCCCAGCCCAGCTTCCCAAGGGGGCTGGGGTTGCTGGGAATGAGCTCTCAGGAGCAGCCTTCAGGCCCATACCAGCCAGAGGGTCTGGGTAGGACCAGCCCAGAGGCTGGGGTAGGGTGGCACAGGTTGGAGGTTATCCTGGAAACCCCTTGGCTGGTTCAGCAAGCAAGACCAGAGAAGAGGGCTCTGAGTCAGGGCTTTCTCACCCTTTGTTTTCTGCAGGCAGGGAAGCTGGCCTGCGTTCTGCCCATTGGGTGTCAGCACCAGGGAGAGGGCCAGGAAGTGCTGTGGGTGCTCCAAGACCGCTGTGAGCCCAGGGATTCACCCTGACCCCTGACCTGGCCCCGCCCTTCTTCCCCAAACTGATGGCTCAGCTCTCCCTCTGAAAAGGTTTGAATTCAGCCCAAAGCAGGAGCTCTGGCTCTCTCAATAGAGGATCAAAACAGACAAGCAGGTGATTAATGGAACCTGCCTGCCTGGAGTGACGGTCCTCCCAGGGCTGCTGAGCAGGTTCTGGCCAACGCCTCTCTGAGAACAATACCACAGATCCTGCAAAGCCCCAGCAGTACAAACAGTGGGTGGCCATGACCTGCGTTTCTCGCAGGGTCAAGGCATGGCTCCTCCCCTCCCCTCCCCATCAGGGACTTGTAACCTTGACACAGGAATGCTGTCTTCTGGCCCACAGTGAACTCCAGGGCCCACAGGTCTGGGGGACACATGCCAGGCCCTCCTGGGGGAAGCTGGGCAGAAGCCCACCCTGAGGACTCAGTTTTCCCTCTGCTTGTTCGGTTTTAAGGGGGTAGGACAGAGTGCTGGGCTGAAGCACTGCTTGCTGGTCTTGAGCTTTCTGCTTTGCTTTCTTTCTTTCTTTTTTTTTTAATAGGATAAATTCTAGGACTTTCCTCACTCATACCTTTTTTTAAAGATTTTATCTATTTATTTTTAGACAGAGCGGAAGGGAGGGAGAGAAACATCTAATGCATGGTTGCCTCTCACCCGCCCCCCCACTGGGGACCTGGCCTGCAACCCAGGCATGTGCCCTGACTGGGAATCAAACCAGTGACCCTTCGGTTCACAGGCCGGCGCTCAATCCACTGAGCCATATCAGCCAGGGCTCTGCTTTGCTTTCTGGTGAATCACATCAAATTCAGGCCCCTGCCCAATAAGTTTCCAGGGAAGGAGAGGGCAGGCTGCATTTGTAAGCACCGCTTGGAAACGAGGCTGCGCTTAACACGTCGTTGAGTCCATACAAGGACCAGAGAGGATGCTTATTGGCCCCACATTATCCATGAGGCAGCTGAGGTCCAGGGAGGCTAAGCCACTTGGCCAAGGTCACAAGGTCACCAGGAAGTCAAGATTTAAACTTGGCCTCTGGCTCTCTCTACTCCACCTGATGTTGTCTTAGAGACTTGCTGTGAACTCCATGTATGGTCTCTGGGTGTTCCATTCTATATGAGTTGAAAGATAATAAAATAACCCTGGCTAACGTTTCTTGAACAATGTGACCCTTATGATGAAGAGGACCCGCCATGGCCTCCAAGGTCTTATTTGGAGAAGGTGGTGGCAATTTATGATTCTGTGGAAGACAAGGAAGATGAGCTGTCTTTTCAGGAAGGAGCCATTATGTTTGTCAGCAAGAAGAACGACAATGGAATAGTCAGGACTTCCCAGACTATTACAGGGCCCTGGGACTCCCCTCCAGTGAAGGATACAAATGATAAAAACTACTTACGTTTTTTTTCTCTGTTTATCCCTCAGTATTGAAACGGAAAAGCAAGCTGAGTGGGGGGGAGGGGGGGAGCTGTACTTGCATGACTTCTTTGGGTCCTCAGAACAACTCGACTATTTTTTTAAAGATTGTATTTATTTATTTATTTTTAGAAAGAGGGGAAGGGAGGAGAAAGAGAAGGAGAAAAACATGGATGTGAGAGAGAGATATCAACCAGGTGCCTTTCGCACACGCCCAACCGGGCACCTGGCCCGAAACCCAGGCAAGTGCCCTGACCAGGAACCAAAATGGCAGCCTTTCGGTTTGCAGGACAATGCCCAACCACCTGAGCCACACTGGTCAGGGCTCAACTATTTTTATCACACCCTTTTTTCAGATGTGGAAACTGAGGCCCATAGAGAGTAAATACATTACCCAAACCTTTGGCCCCAGGGTCTGTGCCCTTAACCACTGCCTGGTGAATCCCTTTCAGGCCAGGGTTAGCACCATCCTATCCTAACAGGGGTGTCTGCTGCTGACTTCTGCATTCTCAGGCCTTCCCCTCCCCCCAGGCCTGGCTGTTGGATGGTCCTGCTTCCCACAGCGGCAGAGCCCGTGCAGCCGAAGGCCTGATGGGCCAGCCTCTCTGCTGTCTGTCTTTGGCATGAGCGTCAAAGCTCGGGGCTTGTGAGGCCACTCTCAACGCCTAATGTCAGAGGCAGGATTATTGTAGGAACTTTCCCACCCTCATTTCACAGGCGGGGAAACTGAGACCCAGAAGGCCAAGGCCAGAGCAGTGGGACACAAGAAGAAATGCCCGGACTTAGAGCTCACCCACCAGCTCGTTGTGGGCCTTACGCTGAAATGACTTCTAAGTTTCCCTCAACAATTTCCTTTCTGAGTCTCTGTTTCTCAAGGTCTCCACGGTCACCAGATTGCTCAGCTGCAGAGCCAAGGCTTACACCCTGTCCCCAAGCTCCAAATCCGGGGTCCCTTGTTTGGATCTTGGATCAGGCTCCTCTCTCCCTGGACCCAAGTGTCCCGGAGACCAGGATGGCAGACTTACCTCCCAAAAGTTCTCAAGGCCCCCACAGGGAAGGGACCTCTCCTGAAAAACATGGAGACCCTTCCCAGAAAGCAGACCAGACCAGACCAGACCCCTGCACTCAGAAGCACCTGCTTGGCACAGCAGTACCCAGCAGCCTTCTGCCGACTAGCCTCATGCCTCAGACCCGTATGTTTCCACACTACCCATCTTTCCAAAGTCCTTTTTATACCCTGGCTGGTGTGGCTCAGTGGATTGAGTGCCAGCCTGAGAACCAAAGGGCTGCCGGTTTAATTCCCAGTCAGGGCCCATGCCTGGGTTGTGGGGCCAGGTCCCCCCGGTAGGGGGCATGCAAAAGGCAACCATACATTGATGTTTCTCTCCCTCTCTCCCTCCCTTCTCCTTTCTAAAAATAAATAAATAAATAAATTTTAAATAATAAAAATAATAATAATAAAATCCTTTTTATGCCACCAGGGCTTCCCAGAAACCCAGCAAAGTCAGCAAAGGCTTTGAATTCGCCTGAGTTTTAACTCTGTAGATGCCTTCGACTAGCTGTGTGACCTTGGGAAAGTCACTCGACCTTTCAGGGCCTCGGTGGCTGCTATGGAAAACCAGGCATCAGGTGAGTTTTCATGTTAGAGAAGCACCTGACAGAGGCGCGTTGGGCAGGCGGAAGGCTGCTCTTACCCCAACTTCACAAACGAGGACATGCCAGCTCACAGCTGTAAGATGACCAGGTGGGGAGTCCTCCTGGGCCTCTATCCTGCGCCAGCACATTGCTTTGCCTCTCTCTCTGGTCCCTGCAGCCAGCACAGCACCCACAACAACGAGACAAGTGACAGTCAATTGCATTCCTGTCTTATTTGCCCGCTCAGTCTTCTGTTCCCCGAGGACAGTTCTTTGTCTAATAAACCTCCGCATATGGCTCCTGGCCCGGGGAAGCTTTCCACAAAGGCCTGAGAGATCGTTCCAGGGGTGTGCTGTCTGCTGACTTTGGTTCTGACAAACAGAAGTGGTCACCCCAGCTCCTGACCTCATGGGAAAAGCTACCAGCTCCCTATGTCCCCTGTGCTGCCAGCTGCCTGTGGAGGGACAGGTGAGCACCAGATGTCACACGCCGAGGATACTAGTGAACATCCAGAGCCTTGTCTAAAGCAGGGAAAAGCAAAGAAGCAAGGGCAGGCATCAGTTCAACAGTATTTACTTAGCGCGTGCTCTGCCGACCCAGCAGTGCGTGGGATAGACACACCTGCTCTCACAGGTGTCACAGCACAGATCCCCCTCTGAGGCCTCAGGGTGCACATCAACTCACAGAGACCTTCGAGATCATCGTGTCTGGCCAGGCTCCTCCATTTCAAGATGGGGAAACTGAGACCCAGAGAGGGACAGGGGCCAGCCACAGTCCTCAGAGGAAGAGCGGCGGGCACGTCCCATGCTTGCTCTAGGAAGCCCAGCCTGAGCAAAGCTCACGCCCAGGGCCCTAATCCCTAGTCCCAAAGCCGCCCTCCCTCTGTGGGAAAGAGGGAGGCTCAGTGCCTGCTGCTCGCTCACATTGGCTGGAGTCCAAGCCTGAATCAGCCCAGGGGCAGGCAGAAGGCAGGCCATCTCTGCCACACACTATTTAAGGGCTCACCCTGGCGTGAGCTTCCCCTGGGGGTGAGTATCTCACTCCAGGGTCAGGCAAGGAACAGAACTTGTCAAGTCCAAGGGCCTCTCTGACAGCCCCTCCTCGAATCTAAGGAGAGCAGTAACAGGTGGGTGCTCCAGGCAGAGAGAAGCAGCTTCCCTCGCCCCCAGCTCAGGCGCCAGCCCTGAGACAAAGCCAGGGGTGAGGGCCAAACCCCACCTTATCCCTCTGCACCTTTGCAGAGGTTGTTATTCTTGCAAACTAAAGGCTGAGAAACCCCTTTGCAGATTGCTTAGAAGGCCCCAGACTTCCCCGCAGAGGCCGGGAGGTGGGTGGGGCAGGAGCAGCAGCCAGGCTTTTGGGTCCGAGGGTCTCAGGGAGGAGGCTGGCTGGTCCCGTGATGTTGGGGACAGGGCACCTGGTGCCTTGGGGTCCAGCACAAGCTTAAACCGCAGCGTGAGAAACCAAGCTGAGATGCGAGGACGATCTTTCTGACCATATTGGTTGCATGACCTTTGAACAGGCTGCCCACAGAGGTTAAGAAGAGGGTTTCAGAGGAGCACCTCCTGGTAAGAAGGGTGCATCCCATCACCTTTCATCCTCGTGACGCCCAGGGAAAAGCAAGGTCTGGAGTCAGAGGGACAGGCCCCAGGCTCCGGTTCACTCTTTCCCAGTGTGTGACTGTATGCGAGTTATTTCACTTCCCTGGGCCTCAGTTTCCTCTTCTGAAAACCAACGCAAAAGCCTGATGTGCCTTCGCAAAGCTGTGGGAGAGTCAGTGAGGCGCCATCTGCTGAATGCCCTGCCCAGAGAGCAAGTGTGGCGATGGCCAGAGGCGAGGGGGAGGCCCTGGCACAGGGTAGGCACTTAGTAAATTCTGTTTCCTTCCTCCGGCCCCAGGGAAACCTGGTCTCAGAGGGTGTACTCCGAGGACACAATGGAGATTAAATCTCTCCCAGAAAGCATGGGCACCAGCTTCTCTCCCACCAGGGCTGCTCTATGCAGCAAGAACTTTATGCAGCGAGATCCAGGGGCCTCTCTCAGAGGGCCTGGCTGTCCCCCAAAATGATCTGATTCTCAGGATAACAGAGGCACCCCCAACCTGCTCTTGCCCCAGGACTAAGAAACCAGTTCTCCCTCTCCCCACTGACCCAGCCCAGCCACAGCACCCAGAGTTCTCCACTTCCTCATGCCCCACCCGCTATGTAGGGCTAGGAATCACAGAGGAACCAGCCCCAGACCAGAGGCAACAAATCAGGTGTGCGTGGAGGCCACTGTTCTGATACACCTGAGCGCAGGCACTGGAGTCAGGAGAACAAGAGCGGGATGGGGACAGAGGAGGGCAATAGGGGTTAGTGTGGCTTCGTGTTTAAACTTGGGGAAATCAGGAAGGGCTTCCTGGAGCTGATGTCTTTCTCTCTGGGCACTTTAAGTGCTTTATGCAGAGGAGATGGCGGCTTCAAGGAGCATGGGGGCCGGCTCTGCGGGGGATGGGGGGGAACTCAGATGGGAACTGGCTCTGCCGCCCTTGAGGCCAGGTGTGCCTGGCTAGAAAGGAGTGGGGCTCAAATAGCAAGTGTGGTGATGGCCAGAAGCAAGGAAGAAGGTCCTGGCAATGAACAGTGAAGGGCCGGGGCCTGAGGTCCCGAAAGGAGCCCTTGTATTGCAAACGTGGGGCTCAGCCTCAGCCCCACTGCTTACTATTTACCCATGAGGCCACTGGGCAAATCCTGCATCTCTCCAACTTCTTCACCTCTAAGTTTCTCACCTCGTCTCTAAGATGAGGGTAATCAGTCCTGACCACCCACAGTTGTATCACGTGAGACCCACAGGTGGGCGTGCCTAACACAGTGCCGACCATGCGGTGGCGAACCAATGCAATCCATGCAATCATTCCGTAAGTCATTAGTCGGTATGTCAAGTTCCGTGCTAAGTTTGCACAACTGCTCTGAGAAAGCACCTCCTCTCCTCCCCCCGCCTCTCCACCCCGTCCCGTTTCCATGATCACCAAACAGAGCAAGTCAGCACAGCAAGTCGCCTGAGCAGCATGGGTTTGTCCCCAGTGCCCCGGGCACCCCAAAGAGTGAATTATGACCCAGCGGGGAAGAGGCCACGGTGGGGGAAACATCAGGCTGTGGGCCCTGGGCCTCCTCAGAGGCCCCAACAAGAAAAACCGGACACACTACCAAGAGATATTTGCAAAAGGAAAAGCCATTTCTTTTTTTATTGCATGGACAGACACAGTATTAAATGACCTTGTTACACAAAGGAGCCAGGCAGAGCTGGAGGGCAGAGGGAGGGAGGGAGAGCAAGCAAAGCTCTATAAACTAGGAGACAGGAACCCTCCTGAGCTGGGCCCTCTGAGGGAGAAATGAGTTTGCTTTTCCAGCCCCTCTGGCCACTCCTCCGCTCAGCCTGGGGAGGATGGGCGTGTCGAGGGACACTCGCTTGCGCTGGGCGCTTAGATTTCTCTCTTGCTGGAAGAAACCACCTTCCCATCTACTGACTCCTCGACATTGATGTGGAGTTTGCCACCGCCACCACCGCCCCGGGAGGCTAGAAAGAAGGAACAAGGTTTACTCTGGGGGAAGCTCCCTGTTCTCCTCCATCCCCGAGGGGGCCAGGCCCTCGGCTGAGCTCCAGGAGAAATGGACAGCACCCCTGAGAATGGCCATTGGCTGACCCTTCAAGAGCTGCCAGAAGGGCTGCTGTTGAATTGCTCATTGTAGAGATGGGGCGTGGCGGCGGGTATGCCCTGCAGTGAACAAGCACGGCAGGGTTTTTAACTGCACATGCCCCAGGAGTAATCCTGGGCGTCCTCGTGTAAGTGCATGAAGGGGGAGCCTGGGGAGCTCTGCCCTGGTCAGAGCCTGCTCAGCCTGGAAGGTTCTCGATAAATCTTCAACCCCAAGTCTACTGGGGTTGATAGAGGTCCCACTGGGAAAGACGAATCGACTTCAATGGGTATGTCCCTGCCCTGCTGGGATGATAGGCCTCTCTTTCCTTCCTCCCCATTCCAAAGCAGAATAGTGGCTTCAACCACGACCCTCTCCGCTCAGGAATGGCTGAGCCTTCTTACCTTCTCTGGTGCCAATGCCAGCCATCCTGAAAGAGGGGGAAACAGATGTCAGCAAAGGCAGAAGCTCAAGCCTCCCTAAGGGAGGCCCTGGTGGCCAGCTCAGCAGTCCTCTCCAGCCCCCTGCATCCATCACCCTCACATCTGACTTCTCCAGAGGCTGAGAGCTTGTCCAGAAGTGCCACCCCTGTGCACATAGATTCTGACCTACAGTAACTCCCCATCTGCCTCCTGCATGGGATGGAACCAGCCCAACCACTTTCACTTACAGAAGACACATAGGTCCAGGGAAGTGACGTGACCTGCCCAAAGTAACAGCCAAAGACCAGAGTGCAGAATCCAGAGCCCTTCCTCCTCACTCAGTTCTCTTTCCTTCCAGCCCTGTGCACCCTCTAGATGACTCTCCACACCCCCCACAACTGGCCACTCCCTCATTCCTCCCTCTGCGCCCCTCCCCTGCCTGGCATCCTGGCCCTCCAGCAGGTTTCGGTAGGTGGCGATCTCCTGCTCCAGCCGAGTCTTGATGTCCAGCAGGATCTTGTACTCCTGGTTCTGAGCCTCCATCTCACAGCGGAGCTCACTCAGCTGGGCCTCCAGGCCGCTGATGAGCCCCTGAATCTGCTGCAGTTGCGTGGCATAGCGGCACTCCGTCTCCGCCAGCGAGCTCTCCAGCCCCGCTTTCTGGTGGGGTAACAGATTAGTAGACACCACATCAGGCTAGAAAGAAGCACCAGGGGCATGAATGGACACAGGGAACCCTCTCTGGGGACTTGGGAATGCCAAGGCTTAACCAGCCATAGAGGATGGGACAGACTAGGGTGAGGTGGGGTCCAGTGGGGTTGCCACACCATGCTGAGCTGGGACTGCAGCTCGATCTCCAGCCCCTGCATGGTGCGTCTCAGGTCTGTGATCTCCGTCTTGCTGGTCTGGATCATCTCCGTGTTGGAAGCCACCTCCTTGTTCAGCTCCTCGGTCTGCAGGTCACACGCAGAGAAGTGAACCCCAAGGGCTTCCCAGGAGACCTGGGGAGCTGGGGCAGGCTGGGAGGTCAGACTCACCTTGCTGAAAAACCAGGCCTCGGCATCGCGGCGGTTCTTCTCAGCTATGGCCTCGTACTGCTCCCTCATGTCCGCCAGCACGCGGGTCAGGTCCACGCCTGGGGCCGCGTCCATCTCCACATTGACCTGGCCGGCCAGCTGGTTGCTAAACTCCTTCATCTCCTGCAGGGTGGTGACAGAGGGCAGAAGAGAGAGCAGAGAGTCTGGGGTCCCGCACGTCATTCCTGATCCGCCCCTAACTCACTCTGTGGCCTTGGCTCTGCCCTGTACCCACGCAGCCTGTTTCCCGCTGCTCAGGGAAAGTTTTGATCTCATGGGCACCTCAGCTCTCAGAGTCTCTCTTCCTCTCTAGGTGCTACCAGGGGAGGACCTCAAGGCAGTAGGGCCCGTGCATGAGCCCATGGCTATGGCTGAAAGAAGCAAAGGGGTCTGGGTCACCAGAGAAGAGTCCCCCTTACTCTCCCTGGGATCTCCTGTTTGAGGGGTGTGGGGTACATTTCTGAACCACTAAAACACCTGTGAGGAGGCCCCAGCAGCCCCACTCTGGTCTCACCACCCCTACCTCCTCGTGGTTCTTCTTCATGTAGGCCAGCTCCTCATTCAGGCTCTCGATCTGCATCTCCAGGTCGGCCTTGGCCAGGGTCAGCTCGTCCAGCACCCTGCGCAGGCCGTTGATGTCGGCCTCCACGCTCTGGCGCAGGGCCAGCTCATTCTCATACCTGGGAAGACAGAAGGAATCCAAGGTAAAGATGGGTGAGGGGTCTGGGCTGCTTGAATCGGGGGGAGAAGAGAAGCCAAGATAAGAGGGGAATGCAGAAGGGGAGAGGGTGTCGGGAACGCACTTGAGTCTGAAGTCGTCGGCAGCCAGCCTGGCGTTATCGATCTCCAGGATGACCCGGGAGTTGTCGATGGTGGCCGCCAGGATCTGCAGGAGACAGAATCGGCACCAAGGGGATCCCTCTCTCTCCCCTGTTGCTCTCCCTGCCCTGCCCACCGTACACTGACAATCTCTCCTCTGTCACCACCAACAGGAGTCTGAAGGGTCCTTGAAGCAGAGTCCAGCCCTATCTCGGGTGCCCCCTACTTGGTCTGCCCCTGTCTCCAGGTTGTGAAAGACCAAGGAGCCAGGGTTGCCTGGCACCCCCTGTTGGAGTTACCTGGCCAGGAGTGCAGTGGGGGGGGGGGGGGGCAGGTCTGACAAAAGCCCTCTCAGGTATACTCTACCAGCTCCCCTTGGACAGCTTGGAGTCGCTGGCCCCCCCGCACACCTTGCCATGGCCAAGGATCTACAGGACATTCCAGCCAGTAGGAAGAACCTGGAGGGCAGCTGAGGAAGGCATCTGACAGCTGCAGAAACCCGTCCAGGCGAGGGACAGGGTGAGTGAGTGAATGCAGAGCCCGTAATGAGTTCCAGGTCTTCTAAGTCGCAACAGTGTTTTGGGTACCAAAGACATCTGCAGAGGGTGTGGCAGGAAGCCCAGGCACTCCGGGCTCCTGGAGCTACACTCATCATTCTTGCAAAAGAAGCAAAGGACACTTAGGCAGAGCCCTGTAGGTTTTGTGGTTCAGGGAGAGCAATTGCTCTCTGTAATTGCGACCCCCCGGACCCCCACGGGTCCTGACCAGATTCCCAGGATCAGCCCAGCACTGCAGAGCTGAGCAGATGCGTGCCGGCATGCATGCCTGGAAAGCATTCCCCTGGCTCCGAGTTTGCCAAGGTTACGTACGCACTGGCAGTCGTCGCCTGGGCAGGAAAGGGTTTCCTCAAGGCAGCCCGAGCACTGATGTTAGAGATGGGGGCGGGGCACCAGCCACCTGCCCCCTGTCTCTGACCCTTGAGGGCTCACCTTGTCCCGGAGCTCCTCGATGGTCTTGAAGTAGTGGCTGTAGTCACGCTCCGGGCTGGCGGGGCTCTGCTTCTGGTACCAGTCACGGATCTTCACCTCCAGGTCGGCGTTGGCCTCCTCCAGGGCACGCACCTTGTCCAGGTAGGAGGCCAGGCGGTCGTTGAGGTTCTGCATGGTGATCTTCTCATTGCCAGAGAGGAGGCCACCATCACCACCACCAAAGTCACCAAAGCCACCGCCAAAACCTCCACCAAAGCCTCCACCGAAGCCACTACCAGCCCCTCCACCGAAGCCAAAGCTCGTGCCACCCCCATAGCCCCCTCCTGACCCCGAGGAGACAAACCTTGCAGAAGAAGCTGAGATACTTCGGCTTCCACCTCCCCCATAGACACTCCCCACACCAAAGCCGCCTCCCCCAACTCGGAGGGAGCCCCCCCGGGTACAGCCACCTCCAAAGGTGGAGGAAGAAGTCTGCAGGAACGCGGTGCTCATGGCCAGGCACTGGGGTCTCAGCAAGCACAGGAGATGCCGGCGGGAGGTAGAGGCCGCCCTGAAACCAGAGTGCTGTGCCCGTCACCCCCCACCTGGGGCTCTTTATATACCCCGTGGAGGGTGTTGTGGGTTCATGTCTCCTCCCCCAAAGGGAAGCCAACTCCTTCTGCATTCCTGACAAACACAGCTGCCTGCACACCTTGGTGTGGCTGGTGTTGAGTTTTTCTTTTCTTTCCTTCCTTTTTTTTTTTTTAATGCAACAAAAGAGATGATTCAGAATGAATGGTGTTTTGCCCCAGGCCATAGTTTTAACACTTGGATTTCAGGTTCGTTTTTACCCTCCGTGCGCACTGAGTGAGTAGCAGGGAGCAAAGTCACATCACGCCACAGCACAGCTGGAGCGGCTCGGGCCGGCTCTGCCCTCCATTCTCTGCTGCCCACAGCCCGGGGCCCTCGCCCCTAGCTGGCCAGCTACATGCTCTTTGTCCCCATCCCTGTTCTCTGTCGTCCACCTCTCAGACCCCATGGCCTCTTGGGACTGGTGGCCAGAGGATGCAGGGCCCTTGGCAACAGGCTGAGCACCGGGGCAGGGGTCTTGAGTCAAGTCCCAGTTGAAGTGACCAGAAGGGACAAGCACCCGTCAGATACCCTGCTGGTACAAATGGACACTCTTCCTCCACCCCTCCCCGCCCTAGCCCCATTGCGCTGGCACCCTCAGGAAAGCCAGCAGGCTCCAGGCTGACAAGGGGCTGATTGATCATCCCGCCACCTGCCAGCCGCACATGTCACTGAAACTTTGCTTACTCCTGGGACACGTTGGGGCAAACCTCGGCAGATAAGACCGAGGCAAGTTTCAGGAAGACCCTACCTTCGCCAGGGAGAGGCATGTCACTGCACAGCAGGGCCAGATTCCCAAGCTGCCTCCCCTCCTCCTGTGAAGCTGCAAGGCTGGGCTGGGGGTGGGGGGCCTGACCCAGAGGGCTGAACATGTCTGAGCTGTGGGGAGGAAGGAAGGAGATAGGAGGCCCTGCACGAAGGCTGAGATCTCGAAGGCAGAGGCACCACTTTGCAGAGCAGGATGCTGAGGACAGAGAAGGGAACCCTTTTCTCTGCCACCAGCTCAGGGCCTGGCTTTCCAGGGATACCTGAGACCTGAGACTAGAGCCACTTAGAGGCGTGGTCTTCTTGGCTCAGAAAGAACAGGGGTTGGGGGGTGAGCAAGACTGAAGTGGAGAGTCAGGAGAAGGGCTCCAGGCCCCGGGCTGCACTGCTGGGCTTTCGGGCCCCTTGGGCAAAGGTTCAAATCCCACCTCTATCAGTTACTGCCTGTGAAACCTTTAAGTCTCAGTTTCCTTGTAGCAAATGGGCACTTTCAGTTCCCACTTTCAGGGAAGACCTGAGGCCCGAGAGCCGCCCACCCACCCACCCCATCCCCACCTCCTCCTAGCTCCCCATCTTTTGAGGGGCCAGACAGTGAGGTAAGGGTAAATGTCCATCGCCTGGGGCCACTGTTATTATTGCCTTAGTAACAGTGATCCCTTCCTTCCACTGCACACTTCACAGTTCGCAAAGTCCTGGGGCTCAGAGACAGGGAGCGATTTGGGCAAGGTGGCACAGCTAGTCAGGGCCAAAGCCAGGTCTCAAATGGGCCCTCTGACCCCAACTCACAGAGAGGACAAGAAAAGAGGGTCCCACCCACTGACCCCAGATTCCTGCACCTGAGTTGGGGGGTTGGGAGGGGGCCACAGGCCTGGGTGGGTGGGCTCCTCACAACATCGCCGTAAGCCAGGCCTGAGTGCTGGGTCCAGACAGTGCGGTATTGTCTCCTGGGTGGGAGAATACAGTCTTCCTCCCAAAGAAAAATAATCAAAGTCAGATCAGCCACAGCTCATTAAAGCCTCTGCAGACAGCACGGCCCCAGCAATTAACACGCGAACAATTACACGCCATCTCCCCCAGGCGAGGGAGGGCTGGACCCCAGCCAGCCCCTCTTCTGCACAGTGACTCCCCTTCAGCAGCCCCTCAGGGCAGCTTTCCCTCGTTCTCAGTTCTCAGGCCTGTGCAGAGCGGTAGCTGCACCCCCACCCCCCACCCTATGGGAAATCCCTGGTTCAGCACCAGTAGCTCCTGCGAGCTCAAGGCCAGGGTGGGGCCTTGGGGCTGTCAAATTAGCACCAGGTGGGGATGGCTGGCCAGGGCGGAGGTCAGGCTCTGCTTGGCTCAGCTCCAACTGCAGCCTGCCCAGGATGCTGTGCCAGTTTCAGAACTTGGTCCACGGGAGACAGGCCATCCCTAGAGCTGGGCTTTTTCCCTTGGGATGGGTAATACAGCCCATTGGAAAGAGCTCAGCTGGCCTCCACCTCTGGGTGTGACTAAACCTCTCTGAGTCAGGTTCTCGACTTAAACTTGGGCCATCTTTCCACTTACATGATGTGCTCAACATAGTCAAAATCATGAAAACCGAAAGTGGACTTGTGGTTGCCGGGGGCGGGGGGAGAATGGGAAGTGGCTATTCAATAAGTGCAGAGATTTCGTTTTACCAGAGTTATGAGAATGGATGGTGGAGACGGTCACACAACAATCCAAATGTATTTAATACCACTGAACCGTACACTTAAAAATGGTTAAGATGGTAAAATGCATGTTATTTATTTTACCACAATTTTTTTTTAAAGTTAGGCCTTAACACAGACCCCAGCCACAAGGCCACTGTGAGCATTTGATGGCCACTGCCCATCCCGCAAAGGGAGAGACTGGGACAGAGTGCAGGACCCAGCCTGAGGCCTGGAGCCCAGCCCGTGAATTCTCACTTTGTCACCTATTAAGTATGTGGCTTCGGGTCATCGTGCCTCCTCTCTCTGAGCCTCAGTCTACCGATCCAGAAAATAGCAGTAACTCCAGCCCAGTCTGACTCACGGGGACGGAATGACATGGTCAGCAGGGAGCGCTCTACCCACGGAAGTGGCCACGCGGCCCACAAAGATGGAAAGGCCTCCCCCTTTCTCTCTCTCCTTCTCTATCCCAGCCGCTTCTATCAACAGAGCACCCCCAGTTCCAGCTCCCAGACTGAGACAGAAAAGTGTCTCCGCCCTTGCCCTCTCTCCACCATTCACACACACAAAGGACAGCTTCATTCCCAGCACCCAGACCTGTGACCCAGTCCCCTGCCCCACCTATGTGGACCCAGACCCCGCCCCATAGCCACATTCCAGGGGCCTCTGGGGCATGGGGGAGGGTTTCGGCTGTGACAACAGAGGCTTTCACAGAGAAAAATGCCTCTGGGCAATCCCAGCCCAGGGGTTCGGCCTGTGGTTCCAAGGCCTCCGGAGTTCAGCGGGAGAGGGGGCTGTGGGTGCTGCAGGCCAGAGCAGAACAGTTGGGGAGGTGGCAGAAGGGGCTCCTGGCCCAGGGCTGCAGCAGGAGAGGGAAGAGCTGGCCCCTGGAGTCACCAGCCACATCGTTTGGATCAAACTAATAAACTTTTCCAAGGCCCACAGGTACACAGCAGGAAGGGCGCTGCATTCAGGATTAGCAGGGGGAGTGACAGGGTCATGGGCCTCCTTAGCACGGCGCCGGGCTCCCAGCACGGAGCATTCCATTCCCCTACAGACCTTCAGCGGGGTTGGTGGCAGGGCGGGTGTTCATCGCTTGCCCCTCCCTCACAGGGAGGGCCTGCTGTCACAGATCCGGGGGACCAGAGCAGATCCCCTCAGCTTGAACCTCAGCCAGGGTGAAGCACACACTTATTTACCTTTAATTGGCCTCAGTTCTAGGCAACTGAGCTATAAACCACAGGGCCAGGGCCATACCCACCCAAGGGCAGAGCTGTACCAGGAAGCTGGGACTTCTGTCCCAGTTGGCACAGCCCCAGGCAAGCCAGGTTGGGGGTCTGTGTGGGAGGTTTGGGTCACATCTGGGTCCCATTCCAGGCTCTGGACCCAGGTACTGGATGGTGGGCGTTTGGGGCTCACATGGGACCACCCAGAAATGGATGACTGTGTTAGTGCCTGCACCATACACCTGCCAGCAGGCACTGTGCCCCCAGGACACAGCCTCACCACACAGCCCCAGTTGCTCCTCTGTCAGGTGAACAAATGTGTCAGCAGGAACCGCCCCAGGGGATCCCTGTCCTAGGCCTTCACATGGGGCAAGACTGAAATGTACCGAGAACCTGGCACAAGCGGTGTGGACCCTAGATGTGGTGCAGGATTGGCGCTGCGGGCCCAGGATCGGGAGACCTAGATTCTGGTCTTCATTCTGCCATGTATTTGCTGTGTGACCTTGGACAAGTTGCTCTAGAAGATGCAATTCATACTTACCAACTTTTAGGGTTGGTTTGATTAAATGGCACATAGTAGGTGCAGTAAACAATTTCCTACACAAGCACCAACCTTAGAGGGGTACAGTTGAAAGAAAACTAATCTGGAAACAAAAAAGTTTCAAATCCCACCTCTGCCATGTGCTAGAACAGTTACATATACAACAAACCACCTCACCTTTCCGAGCCTTGGTTCACCCCTCTGTAAAATGGGAGCGGTGCTTATGGCATAAGCTCGTCTTAAGAAATGGGTTAATGAAGACTTCTGCAAACAGGAATTACCGTAACAGCTGGAGATCGTGTGCATCCTCCCTTCCATTTCCTGGGACAGGGTGGACTCTGGTCCAAATAAAACCTAAAACAGGGCCAAGGCCTGGCCCATTTCCATGGGCTGAAATAATAAACCCCATGTCCTTCCTCCCTTGGGCTATAAAATTTTATTGACAGGTCAGAGAAGGAGCAGAGGTAAAGGTCCCGCCCCTCCCATTCGCCTATCCAGGAGCATCCATCCCTCTGCTGGACGCAGGAAGCCAGGGAGACTGCTGGACTCAGGCAGTCTGGGTAGTGAGCAGGTTGTTGTAATAGGCATCCTGGCCCTCGAGCAGGCTGCGGTAGGTGGCGATCTCCTGCTCCAGCCGCGTCTTGGTGTCCATGAGCTGCTGGTACTCCAGGTTCTGCCGCTCAATGTCGGCACGCACGTCACTCAGCTGAGCTTCGATACTGCTGATCAGCATCTGGATCTGTGCCAGTTGGGCTCCAAAGCGGGACTCTGTTTCCGCCAGTGTGCCCTCCAGGGCGGCTTTCTGGAGACAGGGAGAGAAAAAGCAACTCAGCAGAGCCTGGTTCCCAGGTCTACAAGGACACGAGTGTGCATCCCACAGGGAGGCAGGCAGGCACGTACCATGCTGAGCTGAGACTGCAGTTCAATCTCCAGACCCTGGAGGGTGCGGCGCAGGTCAGTGACCTCCGTCTTGCTAGTCTGCAGTTGCTCCGTGTGGCCAGCAACCTCCCGGTTCAGCTCCTCGGTCTGCAGTAAGGGAGGAGGCGGAAGGAACCAGCACTGAGTCAGACCTTCGCCTCGGAGCATCAAGCCCTCTCTCCTTGCTCCCCAAAGGGCACCCCTTTGTACCTGGATGATGAACTGGGCTTCTGCATCCTTCCGGTTCTTCTCAGCCATGACCTCATACTGGCTTCTCATATCACTCAGGATCTTAGCTAGGTCAATGCCAGGAGCGGAATCCACCTCCACGCTCACTTGGCCACCCACTTGGCTCCTCAGGACACTGATTTCCTGGAAAGATGGAGCAGAGATGGGCATGTCAGGGCCCAGAGCCTGCTGGGCTTGGGCCAAGCAACTCCCCAACCTCTCAGGCCAAAGGGGGCTGGCTTTCAGGTACAGGCCTAGGAGCTGACACTGCGGGATGGAATGGGTCGCAACCATCCTCTGCTGGAACCCCGGAAGCCATTCTCCACATCTACGGCCATGCTGAGACTGCAGCAAGGGTGGCCGTGGTCAGAGGATGCAGGATACAAAAGTGTCCTCAGCCCTGGGAAGCTGGGGTGGCCCAGCTGCAAACCCACCTCCTCATGGTTCTTCTTCAGGTAGGCCAGCTCTTCCTTCAGGCCTTCAATCTGCATCTCCAGGTCGGCTCTGGCCAGGGTCAGCTCGTCCAGCACCTTGCGCAGGCCATTGATGTCGGCCTCCACGCTCATGCGCAGGGCCTGCTCCGTCTCAAACCTTTCAGAGGAAAAGCTGCAGTCAGGCCAGCATTTCCTCTGTACCTCTGAAGGCTTCCTCACCTCCCCAAGGTCCAGAGTCCATGAGCATGTACTTTAGGCCATTCCCCCCACTGCACTGAGCCCCCAAAACGGGCCTGGGATTGCCTCCCTTGCCCCCACCCTGGCTTCAGCAGCCCACCAGGGCACAGAGGCTCACTTGGTTCGGAAGTCATCCGCAGCCAGGCGGGCATTATCGATCTGCAGGACAATCTTGGAGTTCTCAATGGTGGCACCAAGAATCTGGAAGACAGAAGGCTGACAGTTCAGCATGCTGGCACTGCCCACCACGTTCTTTTCAGAGAGAACGGAGCAAATGAGTATGAGCCTGCTCCCTGGAGACAAGCCCCAGCCACCCCTCCACTGCCCACAGGCCTGCTCTCTGGGAGGCATTGGAATCGATCCCTGCCCAGGAGTTGAAGCAGTGGTTTCTCACCACTGCCCAGGAGGGTGAGCCAGGGGGCAGGTGATGAGCTGGGGAGGCCAGGCAGGTAAGCCTGAAGAGTTACTCTCTGAGACCTGTGCCCAGGGAAACTCTACACGGTGTTGAGGGAGGCCATTTGCAGTGACATGCAAACCAGATGCAGGGAATTGTCAGGGGTTGCCCCTTGTCTGCACGCCCCACTCAAAGCACTCTGCCTCAGGAAAGGGAATTCTGTTATTTGCCAAGCACCTTACACCTCTCATGTGTGGGCAGGGGATACACCTATTTCACCCAGGTAGGAAGTGAAGTTCAGGATCCCTTGTCCAAGGTCACCCCCCATGTCAAGTCCCTCTAACTTGAGTGCCATGGCCACACTGTCGATTAAGCTACTCGCACTCACGTCATGACCCATTAGTCGTTGTGCCACATGCTGATTTGCAGTTTTTAAATGAAACGGAACAGAATAGATCAAAAGGGACCGCTCACAGTAGGGTAAGGCTGGTTGCAAGAAACTTTTATCTCCAGTGTCTGTGTGTATGAGAGAACGTGAGGACGCGTCTTAAAATGCGGCTCCCGTCTTAGGTCACGATTTGGGAAGGGCGAAATCACCGCACACGTCCAGCCGGCCCTCCTTGTCTAAGGTATGATCTGTGCCCCAGCACCCAGCACCCTGCCGGACACAGGGTGCGCTCTGGGCAGCGTTGTAGGAAGACCCTGCCTGTGGGGCCATTAAATAGCCCTCTGGCTTCCCTTGCCTTCTTCAGGACAGAGCTCCAAACTCTTCCCTGTGGGTGGAGACCAAGCCCCACCCTGCAGGCTCCCACGGCCCTTCTAAGGCTTACGGCTCAGACCTGGGTCTCCAGCCCAGTTCACAGAGAAATGCTGCTGCACCAGGTCCTCCAGGTGACAGAGGTTTCCAAAAGCAAAGATCCCCAGGACCTCTTAATCTGTCCCTCCTCTATCCTGTTCAGAGTCCACAGCCTATGTCCCTTCTTAATCTGCCAGGGCCCCTGTTGGCCTCTCCCATTCTTCTGAGAGCTTCTCTCAACTCCCAGGTGGTCCCTTGGGCCCCTCAGCAAAGGCCAGAGCGTGATGGAAACCAGACCTGCCCAGTCAGAGAAAAGGAATGCAGAGCCCCACCCCCCACCCCCACCCCCCCCACCCCCGCTCCCCGCACAGGGGGCAGCATGGGGCGGGGCTAGCCCGGGATGGACTGGATTCCTCCCTGGCCAAACTCTTCATTTCCCTGCAGCAAGGCAGCACCTGGCCTAAACCTCAGGGCCGCCCACAGCTGTGTTTCACGTCCTGCCACTCCTCTGGAGTTGGGGTCCAGCCACCCCCAACTCCACTTCCTGCCTCTTTGTCCTGCACTTCCTCACCTGTTCCCTTCTCGGCCCCACCCTGCGGCCCTCCCACGTCCTAACGGGCTCACTACCAGCCCGCCCAAAAGTGGCCTGGGCTCCCCGCAGCCCAGGCTTCCCGCCCCTCCCAGCCTGCGGGGCTGGGTTGCGCTACAGGTGCGCTTCCCGCATCGCGTCATTGTCCACCTTATCCCGCAGCTCCCCGATGGTTTCGTAGTAGTGGCTGTAGTCGCGGGCGGGCCCCGGCCCTTGCTTCTGGTACCAGTCACGGATCTTCACCTCCAGGTCGCCGTTGGCCGCCTCCAGGGCGCGCACCTTGTCCAGGTAGGAGGCCAGGCGGTCGTTAAGGTTCTGCATGGTCAACTTCTCGTTGCCCACCAGAAGCCCGTCGGACCCGACCACGGTGCCCATATAGCCGCTGCCGTAGCCCCCAGAGGAGGACGAGGACACGAAGCGGGCAGACGACACCGACACGCCACGGCCGCCCGAGCCTCCGTGGATGCTGGGCGCGCGGTAGGCGACTCCCCCTCCGAAGCGCACGGAGCCGCCGCCCATGCCCCCGAAGGACGTGGAGGCCGACGACTGGCGATAGCTGTAGGAAGTCATGGCGAAAGAGGAAGCAGAGACACCAGCCAGAGGAGCTGTGGTCACTGGAGGAGTGGCTCGGCTCGCACCTGGAGCTTTTTATCCCCGAGGCTGGCGGGAGGGGGTGGGGGAGGTCGGGGTGGATATCTGAGCCCCGAGGAATTTGCATGCTCCAGAGTGCAAGTACAGGCCGTCTCCCCATTGGTCAGTTCCTGATGGCTCTGCCTCCAACTTTCCCTCCCGGGGGCTAGAGGCTTCTGCCCTGAGGCCAGGTGCCCCACCCAGCCACCTCCAGAGCCCTGAAGACACGCCCCCTATCCCAGGCCCCCTCGTTCCCATCCTCACCGCCATCACACACCTACAGAGACAACCCCTCCCAGTTCACATTCTGACCCTCGTGAAAACCACCACGAGTTTGGCCCCCCTTGGGAATTAGGGTCCCTCTGAGAAAATATACTCCTCCCCTCTCACTGAGAGTCCCCCTTTAGGATCCTATTCTGAGCCCCTTCCTTGTGATCATAATTAACCCCCCAAGTTACATTTACCAGACTCCTACACCCTACTCTCAGAGCCCACCCCTTGGGGCTCACCCACACCTCACTCTCCCTCAGCCCCCCGGAAACAGTGCTCTGAACTGCACCCTCGCTCACCCCAGGAGACAAAGCTGCCCCACCCTGCTGTATCCGAATAAAGCCACGAGCTGACAATAGGCACCTGGGAGCAGGTCTGCAACTGGACTGTAAAGGGCACCAACCATCACACGTGGGGGCCGACCCCTCACTCTGGGACTCTCAGCAGCCTACCCCACCCCCTCCCAAAAGACTGCATTCATTCAAGGACCCAAGACGGCGAATCTGAGCTGAGGGAGGCAAGTAACTTACCCATGAGACATTTAGTGCCCAGAGACAAAAATGGAATGGAATCCCTCTCTCCTTGTGAACATCAAAGGCAGGTGCCAGAGGCTGAATCCTGGTACCTAACGACTTCATCCTAGTACGTGGGTGGGTGAGAGGGCCCTGCGAAGATGCCCACAAAGTAAACTTTTAACAACAGAGGAAGGAGCCCCTCCTCTCCACGCCCAAGCCCTGCTCTTCACCCAGCTCAACAGTTCCACCCACCTTTTGATCACTGTGAGGGGCCAGGCCTCCTGCCGGACACTGCTGGGCACTGCCAACACCTCAGCCCATTACTGACCCCAGGGACCCCACCCCTCAGCAGAACTGTCCCAAGTCCATCTGTCCTTAAGTCAGAGCAGTCACCCATTTCAGGACAGAGGCCCTATGACCTCTGACAGGGTGTGAGGGAAATGGGCTAGTCACTCCCCACCTCCAGGCCGCAGTTTCCCCAAGAAATATCAGCCCTCCTCTCTGCATATTATCATCTGGGGCTGAATGAAGACTTGTCCCCAGACTCTGAAACTAGTCCCTAAGAAACTACCTGTCTTCCATCCACCAACTTGCCCAGGAACAGGGAGAGGGAACCGCACACATATCCCTACCTCCAGCCCCAGGAGCAGCCCTGAGCCACTGCAAAGGGCAGCTTCGGGACGTTTAAACTAGCGACCCAGGCCTGCCAGTGGGTCGGTCCCCAGTGGGGAAAAGGCAAACACAGGGTGTGGCTGGGCCTTCACAAAGGTTGCAGCCAGTAGCTACCAGGGCTGGTCTGGCCTGAGTCACTCTTTATTTGGCCCAAAAGAGGAGGCCTGTTCCTTGAGGGGGAAGGAGAGATGGGCCAGATAGTTGCTGTGTACACTAAACTCAGCCAGAATGTTTGTTTTTCTGGCCCGATAGGAGGGTCTGGAAAGGGATTTTGTATCAGGAAACAAAGAATAGAACCAACAGTCCTGCCCTAAAGATTAAGGAATTGTGAGCTCCCTAAACTGCAGAGGGGCTTGGAGCCCCAGCCCTCTACCCCCAGGCATCGTCATCACGACAATCGACTGTAGTATAGTACCTTTTACAAAGGCTTTTCAAATCTCCTTGGAGCCTCCCAGCCGCCCAGGGGAAAGCGTGTTCCCATCCCCATTTTACAGATGAGGAAATAGAGACTCCCGGGATGGAGGGGGCAGGGACTTGCTGGAGGTCCACAGCCAGGAGTGGCAGTCTGGCTTCCAGCCTTGTGACCCTCAGTCTCCTGGCATAGGTTCCCAAGTGTGACAGAGGCACTGACTTCTCTCCCTTCCAAGGAAGTCCAAGCTCCAAAACAACTCCTTTAGGTCCCTTCTCCCCCGCAAACCTTGTGCCAACTCGGAGAGCAGTCAGCCCCCGACTGAACTGGAGGCTGGAGTCTGGGAAAATCCCCCAGTCCCGGCTCTCTAGCCCGAACAGTGCCCAGAACGTTCCACCAGGAGCTGTGTGGCTTTTGAACTCTTCTCAGGCACACCAAGAGCTCAGGAGAACAATCTGTACAGGCTGCCCTCCCCGGGTAGGGAACTGAGAGTCAAGTTTCTGCCCCCACTCAGTAAGCAGACTGCCCACTGCCGGCATCTCCGACCTGCCTCTGGCTGCATGAGGGAAGAACCCGACCCATGGGGCTCCCTTCTCAAGCCCCAGGCTCCGGGCTGGGGGGCCCCGGTCTGTCATGGAGGGGCACCCAGGGTCAGGAATGCCAAAAAGGGAATGTTAGAGCTCAAAGAGATTCGGAGAGGATCCTGCCCGGCCTCCCCCCAGCTCATTTCTGCAGAACCCCGCAGCGTGAGATCTCTGTGTGAAAGGGGGGCCGTTGTCAGACCAGGGCGGAAACACTGCTTGTTCCCACAATGCACAGCACCAGAGGCTCTGCGCACCTCGGCCCCTCACGTGTAAAACAGAGCTAATAGCCAACAATAACAACCTATTTTGTGCGGTTGTTTTAAGGGGTAAATGAGATGGCGCTTGTAAAGAGTCCGTCGTGGTGCCTGGCAAATAGCACTCAATGTTATTATTTTATTATATGATGTTATTGTTAAATGGTATGTTATTATCATAATTACCACTGTAAGTGTTATGATGTAACTTTGTTTCATACTGGACCATGGAACCTTTTGTCAGGTAACGACCGTTAAGAATAGCTTTTTTTCCTTCACCTTTTAATACTTATTTTCATATAAAATAAATCTAAAATTGTTTTGATCTACGGATGGGGAATTACTGGGAAAAACATAATCCACAAATAGGAAACGCTGATCCTCAGAGGAGCCCCCAGAGGTTAAGTGACTTGCCCGAGGTCACAAGGCTAACTCAAGCAGCGCTGGGACAAGTTTCCAAGTTCTGAGACCCAGGGCGGTCGCTGCAGCTCCACCTGGACCTACACTAGAAGCTTCTTACCCTTAGTTAATGCAGATCGCAGGTCCCAGAGGGTGGAGGTTAAAGGTAGGGGAGTTGTAGCCACTGGAAAGAAGTGGGAATGAGCATCCTCATCGCTGGGTAGAATGCAGCAGTGTGATGATGCCCGAGCTGATAATGATGGCAATGCTAATGGTGACGAAGGTGACAATGATGACAGCCAGCATCTCCTGTGCCAGCCTCCACGTTAAACACTTCATACACATCGTCCCAACTAACTCTGTGAGCTAAGTATTACCATCCCCATTTAACAGACAAGAAAGCTGAGGCTCCAACAGGTTAATGACTCGACCAAGGTCACACAAGTAAGGGACCCTGGGTTCAAGCCCAGATCTTTAAATCCCTAAAGCCACAGTCCCAACCATTAATACTGTCCCTCCCGTCACAGGATGGGCATCAAGATGCCTTCCTCCACCGGCCTGGAGAAAGAGTCTTCGAGCTGGGAAGGTATAGTTATCACCCACCAAAGTCCTAACTTATCCCCCCTGCTCAGTTACCAATCATTTATTTGGTCAGTGCAGGAGGTCATTTAAGCGAGGCTCGGAGTTCAGCCTAGTGGAGGAGGTGGACTCGTGTATGTGAGCGGAGCAAGATCTGAAAGCTGGAGCAGCGAAAGGTGAAAGTGCGCAGGACTTCCTGAACTTGCCTGCCGTGTAAATCGACACCACCCCCTTCCCCAGGGGCCGTCAGCAGGAGATGCTCAAGGTATTTTCTCACCTGCTCCTGCATTCAAGGAACACTACCGAGCCCCTGTCCCCCATTCCTCAGGCATGGTGCTAGGCTACGGAAGTAAAAAACCTGCCCACCCAAAACAGGCAGACTGTCCACACAAACCCCAGAGGCTCAGGAATTGGGGCACCAGGGATCTGGTCAGGAGAAGTGCATGATGGGACTGTGAACAGGGCTGGTCGGAAGTTTCTACCAACAGCACCGGGCTCCCTCCCAGACCTTTGACTCAACTCAGGCAGCCGGGAGAAGCCGGGAGATTCACTCTTCCCCATCAGTCTGGCAAAACGTCAAACAGCCGTCAAGCCAAGTGTGGGAGCAGCTGTAGGCGAATGAACTCCCTCCAACACGTTGATGGGAGGCGGTTCGTAGCCGCCCCTTGGCAGCGCCTTTGTCGTCGGGGGTCTTCCATAAAACAGCTCGCACACCCTGCCAGCCCAGCTCCGCTCTTTCCTAGCCACCCCAAAGAACCCCTGGTCCGCATATTCAAGGAGGCATCTCAAAGGGTGGTCTCAGGAGTATCATAGCGCAAAGTCGGAAACAACCACTAGCCGGGAGATGTTGAGTAAACTGTGTAACCGCCACATTACGCGAGGAGAAATTAAACAGAATGAGTAATGTCAGTATACAGCGCTGTAAAAAGCCTAAAGAACCAGTTCTTGGGGAATGAAAGCAGCGAGGGAGCAGCACTTACAATAGGATACAATAAGCTGAATTAGTGCTGACATACACTGAAAAGATCGCTTATTTCTCCAGGTGCCCATGAATGTGCGCACCGGCACACAGGGAAGGAAGGCAACACACCAGCCTGGCAGCGCTGATCTCCTTGGAGAGAAGCCGATCAAGGGACAGTGGTCAAGGGGGACCCAAGCTCATCTCTGCCATTCAAATTTTTACAACAAGGATGTATTTATGTGTTACTTGTATCCCTTCATACAGTATGTGAATATCTAATCACTGTGCCACACGCCTGGAACTGATGTAGCACTGTGCATCAACTCTAACTGAAATTTTTATTTTTTTATTTTTTAGATTTTATTTATCCATTTTTAGACAGAGGGGAAGGGTGGGAGAAAGGGAGGGAGAAAAACATCAATGTGTGGTTGCCTCTCACACGCCCGCACTGGGGACCTGGCCCACAACCCAGGCATGTGCCCTGACTGGGAATTGAACTGGTGACCCTTGAATTCGCTGGCCGACACTCAGTCCACTGAGCCACACAAACCAGGGCTTTTTTTCATTTTTTAAAAACACTATATGACGGACATTTAGACCTGGCTGTATCTATCCAGAAACACTTCTTCCTCTCCCTGGACACAACGTTGACATCTTTGTCCCCACTTACACCCGTGACACTCTAGTCTTGAGTTAGAAGGAGTGGCAGATGTGGGGGGAAGAGAGCCCCCCAAGAGGTTTCTAGGTTCTTGCCTCTACTGCTGCTTTGCACTGGTTTTTCCCTTTAAAAAGGAAGAGGATGGGAAGGAATGAGAAGGTGGCAGAACTTTTCAAGAGGGATTTGGAAAGAGTTTGGGTGGAGGAGGTCTCCTTCAACCCAATGACTTGGACTTGGCGGGGGAGCCCCTCCTGCTCTGGCTCCCGGAGGGTCAGAAGCTTTGGGAGAACAGTCAGCCCTACTGGCCCACACAGTAGTGCACGGGAACCGGGGCAGGGCTGGGGGGGAGGGCAGGGGGTGGCGGGGCTGGAGCAGGAGGGACAGCAGAATGCACCCACGGAGCCTGCGACCAGCAGGCACCACATCAGCCCATGGCAGGCATTCCCCTGGGGTCTTTCTGAAATGACTGGGGGAGATCTAGAGGTGCTGGGGCCAGGAGCCACTATGCCGGCCACCATGCTGGAACTAGTAAGCCAGCAGGCATTTAGGCCCCAAACTAACCATTGGGATAAAGAGTGTGGGTGCTGGGAATTTTGTCTGCAGAGAGAAGTGGGAGCTGTGGATGAAAAAGGGGCCAGATCCTAAACCTGACAAGCTCAGGGGGTGCCGGCATGGCGGACTTACACACTCAGAGATTGAAAGTAACCCCACAGGGTGGTCGGAAATTAAAACCTTCCAAGTACAAGCAGGTCATGGCAGGCAGTCACATCCTAGGACAAAGGTCAACCTTTACCTTAACTGAGCCTGTCTGCTGTCTTTTTTGTACTTAGGATAACATACCTTTGGAATGTCAGAGTAATTCCCTTTTCTTCCCCAGACCTCTCAGGGCACAGCTGCACCAGAGCAGAGACTAGGAACCCCCTCACTGGCGGGGGAGGGGGGGGAAGGGGGTATAACTCAGCCAAGGGGTTGTTGGACTTGATGCGGAAGACAATGGAAAGTCACATCAAGCAGGGATATGAAGTGGTCAATCTTACATTTTAGAAATTGCCGTGGATTCTCATAGTGAGTGGGCTGCTGGGAGGGAGGGAGGCATGGCCAAGGGTAGGGAAACCAGTTAAGAGACCAGTTAAGGGAGAGGGCTCCAACTTCTCCTAGCAATGCAGGTGGACAGTTAAGGACAGAGACAAGAAATACCGGGCCTCAAGGCCTTGCTCAGGCCAGGCAGGCGAGAGCATGAGGACCCCAGGCCAGCAACCAGGTCTGTGGCAGCTCCTCTCGGTCACTTCTCACAAGTGGAAACCCAGGAAAAGTGAGACAGGGTGGGCTGGGTCAGGCTGGCCCACAGTGTTCCTCTTCGAGTCCCCAGAGGAGGAAAAACCAGACCGACTGGAACCTGGGCCGATCGTGGGGGAGGGGAGAGAGCACTGCATCCTAAGAGAACTAACCCTTGTCCAGGCCGGTGGGGGAAGGGAGAGGGTCAGCTTCCCCCCAGCCCTCACATTCCACAGCCTGGGAAGGACAGGGCTGCCCCACCCCTCCTGGAGACTGAGTGTTTACCTGATCAGACTCAAGCTCCTGACCCCAAAAGGAGGGGCCTGGCGAGTCTCTTGGTGTGGGGGGAAGGGGTGGAGGGCGCTGGGCTCCTTCACCCTCCAGAATTTGGAAACTCTCAATGACCGAGTATTATTGTTTTCATGGAAACATTTTGTTTGCAAAAATTCAACAAAAACTCATTCTTTTTCTAACAGGACACAGTGGGGAACTCGTTGTACTAACCAAGACTTCGAGGGGCATGTCGTGTTTGATGGAGACATGCGTGGACTCAGGTGTCTCCAGGAAGCTTTAAGGATTAAGATAACTTTGGGGGCAAATAAAACCCCCTCGGGAAAACAGCCCAGTACCTTGCCCACGTGGCTCACAGCAGTCTTTCCAGGTAAGGAGCGATAGTGGTCTTCCTGGGAGATAGCAAAGAAAGAACCTCAAGATGTTTTGGGGGACATCGAAACCTGGGTCATTACCCCAGGTCTATAGGCCTTGCAGGCAAAGGCAGATGGCGACTCTGTAGCTTCGCTTCTTAGCCTGGAGAGGCTACAGTTCAGTCTGGAGATTCTGGATGCAATTCCAGAAAAGCAGATTTTTAACAGAGCCTCCATCATCACTTGTTATTCTTGTTGTGTTTATGCAAAGCAGGCCAAGTTTATTGAAAGGAGACATGCAATACATTAGCCTTAATTTGGTTACCGTGGATAAAAATGAGGGTGATTTCAGGAAAAGACATTATGTTTCAATAGAAACTAAAATACACACTTGTGGACGTTAGATTCTAGTTCAGTCAATTATCTTTAAAGTTTTATCTTTCACCTGTAAACTGGATCCTGAATTTTTCTAGTTTTCTTAAATATTTTAGCGACAACCCTCCAAACTAATGTTTTCTTTTTCTCCCACTATTTGACTTGGAATTATTGAGAACTGAAACTGGTTTGGGTTGGGTTTCTTTTCTGAGAAGTCATGAGAAATCACCACAACAGCTCACACTTAAACAATCTCAGTGGCTGAGTCTGTGAAGCCGCCCAGAGAATTTACCTGAGAACCTGATGACATCACCAGAGACATTCAAACTGCAGATCAGGGGAATCTCTCAGTGTGGCTGCGGGCCTTCGCTCCCACAAGAGACACTTTGAGCAGATATGTAGAAATATTCTCAACTGACAGTCTTACAGACTCAGAAACTGGATTATAATTCGCTTTGGTAGTTAACCTCTATTCTTTTCTTCTATTTTTATAAGCACACTCCTATTAAATTTATAAGCACAGCTCTCTTAGACAATACAGACCTCACTTCAGGAGACCGTCTGCCTCGCTGCCTCCAGAAATAAGACTCAGCAGTTTAACTGAACTAACCTGAATTCTCAGGCCTGAATTATGGGATCGATGAAATACGGAGCAACTTGCCGATTTAGCTTCTAGAGCATGGATGCTATTTGACTTAATTGTCATAGGAAGGACCAAAGGGAATGAAAGTTTTGCTGCCCTGAAGCAGCATTTTGGGGATATTGAATTTTAAGCTGTTTATTAAGAAACAAAAGACTGCGGAAGAATCTTTGGTCCTCACCCCTTTCCTGCCCAAGAAATTCCCAGAGAGGTAGGAGGAAGCATATCCGTTTTTTTAGCCTGTGTTCATTCCACCTTAGGGCTCAGGAGCTGAAAGAAAACTTGGGTCGAGATGTTATCTGCAGCCGGCCAGAGGTCTGGGCTGCGTGATCACCGTCAGGCCCCAGGTCCCAGCTACTGCCTTCTGCTTCCTTCAACATTTCTGATTATCCACAGGAGGGAGGGAGGGCTGGGGGTGGGGCGGCGGGGGGAGAGAGAGAGAGGGAGAGAGGTGATCTCTAGAACTATGATTTAAAGCTAAATTTAATCAAAGTTGTAAGGACACTCAGTTTCACTTCTGGACTTGGAGCTTCTAGAACAAAACCGTCAAAAACTCCCTGCCCTCCTGAATTTTCACTCTGGGTCGGGGAGACATGATGTAGTTCTAGAAATGAGGGGTGCATGGGGAAGAGTAAAGCCAGGAAGCGGTGAAGGGCGATCAGCAGGGAGAGGCCGATGACAGAGGCCCCTGAGGAGGAGGCACACAGACATGTTACCGGACTGGCGCCTGGCCCTGAGTGGGTCTGCCTAGGGCCAGTCAGCTGTTGGTGGGTTGTTGACTTCGAGTAGAAAACATCTTATAACACCAGTCCAGGTGACTATGAGAATACATTTATTAAATGTATTAATAAATGTCCCCATTCACTGGGGACAGTGAAACAAGGAACGGTTTAGCATGGAAGAAGCAACAGGAGACCCTAGCTCACTGAGAAGTCAGAGAACAGGGGGCCTTGGAAACAGGTTCAGGGGATGAGCCTGGGACAAGCTGCCAGCTGCCCGCTGCCAGCTGCCCGTTGCCTTCGAGTTTAGGAGACCCATGCTTGTGGGGATGGAAGTGGGGGAGGAAGAAGGGAAGGGAAATGGCTCGGGCTGCTCCCCAGAGGGAGACCATGCACTGGATCCTGTGTCTCCAGGCTTTTATCTTTGTCTTGCAGGTGGGAATCATCTTAGGGGAGGGCTCAGAGGAGAGGTCTAGTATAATATTCATCAGATCTCCAGGTGTGCCCTTTCAGGGTCCTGGTCTCCACTGATTCATCAGTGACAGGGCAGGGGGTCTTAGTCTTTGTAATTGGTTCTGGCATCGCCCACCTGGTTTTGAGGCTTTTCTGGGCCTGGAGCTGAAATGCAACTAAGACCTAGATGTTATCTCTAAGGAGGTGAAATTTTGGATCTGGCTGTAATTGCTCAGTCATTGTGTTCAGCTGTCTGCTTTAGTTTCCCTCTTCCCCTTGCCAAGGAATTTTCCCAGCTTCCTACTATCCTATCTCGGACAAGACCTGAATGAGTCGAGGAGCCTTCCGACCCTGGGACCTACACAGGGAGCACAGCAGAGGCAAACTCCCTGGAGAACACCCAGCAGCCCGTGGTGAGAGGGTCCCCAGGGGAGGAGGCACGAGGGTCCGAAGCCATTAGGGGACTGGGCTTGGAGCCGAGCAGCACTGGAGTCCTCTGGAGAGCTGGAAAGCTGATCAGAGGCTCACATAAAGCCCAGGCGAGAGATGTGAGAGGAACCTGTGGAAAGTGGCCTCATGGGGGGTTATTCTGAAGGCAGAGCCCACAGGTCAAGTTGATGGAATCACACACAGCAGGAGGGAGTGGGAGAAATTAAGGTGACTTCTAGCTTGAGGCCTGAGCCTGCCGTCAGGGGACTGGTCTTGAAAGGGGACTCAAGAGTTGGAAAATTTTAGTTTAAGATAAATAGGCATAAACCTAGAAAGTAATGCATGTGTTAAAGCTTTTGTTTCAAAATCTACAGATAAGGCCCATGCTGGCTCCTGGGAGAAACAGCCGACCTCCTGGGGCACTGCTAAAGATTGCCGCCTGGGGACAAGTGGAGGCATCCGGGCCATTGTGTTTCAGGCAGCAACTGAAGACCACCCACCCCTGGGAACAGCTAACTGCCCGGAACAGGAATGTTGCAGTTTCTTTCACCTAATCCTCCCTGAACTTCAAAACCCCTCACTGCACCTTGTTTATTCCCCGCTATAAAAACGTTGGCCTGGAAAGAAAAGACAAGATGGTCTGTGAGGGTGTGAACCAGCCATCTGAATAAAGCGCCATAAAGATTCGATCTCTGTCTCTGTGTATTGGGTTTGGTAGGGACAGGCAGCCCGAACGCAAGTGTCTTTTCTGGTTTCCATCTGGGGCCCATTTGGCTTCTCTGATCCCCCTCCAGAAGGACAGTGGTCACCCCCCAGGGTGGTCCTGGATCTACTTTGAGAGAAGTCTTGGAAGAATTAGGTTCTCATTGGGTTCTCCTTACCAGGCCCACACTGTGCCCACGTCTGCCAGCGCTGATACCCTCTAGGGAGGGGGAAAAAATGAAGGCTGGGTCTTCCCAGGCTCCACCCTCATGGAGCTCACAGTCAGGGTGGGCAGTGGGGAGATGCCTCTGCCCACCTGGAACATGCATTTTCTAATTTTTCAACAAAGTATCACCCCATGACTGGTGGGGGTGGGGGCCGCGGTTGGAGGGTTCTTACATATTTTCAATTCTGACTTGCCCCAGGCTCCACTGGCTTCCAGCTAGCAAGTGAGGCTCAATTAGACTTGGGGGAAGATAATCAGGTTAGCCAAGTTTCTGGAAAAACTGCTTCTTCCCCAGAGAAGAAGGCAGCCAGAGGGGTGGAGTGGGGAGGGGACATTCTTGAGAGCAGCTGAAATTCAGAGGCACTCTGGTGATAGAATACTAAGCCCTGGCTGCCTCTGGTCCCTCCTGGCTCCAGCTGACTACAAGAGAAACGTTCATTAGGCTGAAATGGCAAAGAATCCCATAACCAGGAGGGCTGCCAGAAGCTGGGAACCCCAGGAATGCCCAGGTCTGGGGTCTGACAGGGCAGATGCCCTTTGCCCAGAGAAAGAGCTGCTGAGACCTCACCCTCTGTCGGAGGCTGGTATGCAAGGGGCATTTTGGTCAATGGACAGTGAATTGGGAGGAAATGCAGGCCCCCCTTCCTGCTCCCCTACACAGGGCATTGACGGAGCACAAAACCTCATTGGGCACCTCACCGCCACCCCAGGCAGGACCTAGAGAGTGCCAGCCCCAGCCCTCAGGATGCCTGAGCCCCAGCCTGAGGCTTCCCTCCCTGAGACCCAGCCCCCATTCAGTGGCATGTACTGGATTGGGGTACTTCCTCCGCAGGCCCTGTCTGGGACTGGGGCTGGGGCCTGTGGAACTAGGACACCCACCAAAGACACCCATCCTGGCTCAGCAAACACCCACCGAGCAAACACCCACACAGAAACCGAACACACACCTCCAGAGAGAGAGAGCTGTGTCTGGGGTGAGCTCAGGTGAGCAGAAGGGAGGCTTCAGGAAGCCAGAGGTTCCCACTTCTGCTAGGCCCACTTGGCCTTGCCCTTATCCTCATCTCGACCACTACCTAACGTATTAAGCATCTACTGTAAGTCTGGCAAGAGGAATGGGACAAACTCCTGCCTTCCCCCACCTTCCAGCCCAGAGGGCTCAAGCCTGGCCTGCAGAGCCCTCAGCAGAGTCGCAGGCCTGCTGCTGACCACCTGCACCCACACTCACACTCACATGCTCACACTCACGCACACTTAGTGTGCTCACACCCACACTCACTGCCACTCACTCCTACACTGACACCCCCACACACACACTCCTTCACCCAAAGCAGCTCTGCTCTCACCGGTTTTACATCCCCAGCTTTCTGTAAGATTTTACTTAAGCAGAGGTTCTCTCTCTTTAAGACAATAACTGGCGCTTTAGCCCAACTCTGACTGTTTGCAGATCAGCACACTGAGATAGGAGCAGGGACCCAGCCTGCCTGAGATCACACAGCTGGTGTCCTATTGAGCGGAGACCAGCAGGCAGGTGCCATGGATCCAGGCTGTCTGCCCCCAGGGGAGATCTGAGCTTGCAGGAGAGAAAGAGGTAAACACCACAGGCGCCTGACTAGTGCAGGTGGCAGACCAGGGTCAGAGGAGAAACCAGAACCAAACCTGAGGGCTGCTGGAGCACAGGGAAGGAGACCACCCTGAGAGAGGCCTCAGGTGAGCAGGGAGGGCCTCCTGGAGGAGGGGGACCTTGAACAGAGTTCCGGATGAGCAGCAATGAAGGAGGGAGGACAAGGAGGTGGCAGACAGGTGGCAAGTTCCAGTAACAAAGGATCCTGTAAAAACTGTGCACTTTCTACGTGCCTGACTCTGTTCAGGTGTGCGGCATATCCTGACTTGTTTAGATCATCAAACTCCCCTATGCTGGAGATGCTGTTGTAGATAGCGATACCCCCACTTTACTGACTAGGAAACTGAGCACAACTTATTTAAGCCTCACGTTCAAGAAGTGGCACAGCTGGGATTCAAACCCAGGAGGTCTGGCCCTGTGCCTCAGGTCCAACCCCTGTGCCAAAGGAGAATCTGGGCAGTCGAGGCTGCAGAGCTGGCTAGCCTCAGGCAAGGAAAGGCCTTTGCAGGTCAGGCCACTAGACTTGAATTTTCCTTTTCCTGTAGAAACCAACAATGTCAGAAGGTGACACATGCAAAGTGCCATATGAGTCAGAGAGCCAGGAACAGGGTGCCCTGAAGCTGGGAACACAGGCCTGTTGTCCCAGGTGGCTGTCCCAGCGCCCCCTTCATTCCTTCCCTCTGCCACCCCCATAATCCTAGCCTTATCGCTTCAAGACCGAACATCTGCAGCCCCTCCCTCAGAGCCAGTCCTCAGGACCTCTGCCAGCTGTAATCCAGTCACCGCTCACCAGCCTTCAGTGGGGCTGTTCTCCACAGCAGCAACTCACACAGAGTGTGCTCCTTAGGCCTCCTGGGACAGCATCACCTGGGACAACATCACCTGGGAGGCTGATTTAAAATGTTGATTCCTGGGTCCCACCCTGGGGTCCCTGTGCCAAATCTCTGTGGGTGAGCCAACCTATTTATAAGTCTGCATTATCAGTGAGCTCCCCAGGATATTCTGGGGCTCACCAAGTTTGAGAACCACTAGCCCAAGAATGAGATCCACTGAACTCCTGTGTGAAACCGTGATGAACTTGTGGGGGAGACCCAAAGATACACCAGCCATGAGAAGCCTAACCATAGGCACCTTAGCGGCTGACAGGGGAAAGGGGAGCCTGGCCCTGCCCCACGCCCAGTTTTGCTGCTTCCCACCTGACCTTGGGCTTGGGCCATCACAAAGCCTTACTCTGCCCAGCTGCCAAATTGTCAAAAACTATAAGGGCCTGAGATTGATTCTTTTTGCAAGCTCACAAGTTAGCCTGCCGCATGTAGCCCGGCAGGCAGAAGACCTGAGATTCCTAGGTCAGAGCCGAAGGAATTCACACCCACAGCACAGCAGGCAGCTGGAGATTCACGTCTGCATTGAATCCTCTTGCCCTGCCCCCCAATACCATGGGGACCATGCAAAGCTGGACCCAGCTGGGTGCTTCATGAGGCACTGGGTTTTGCATCCCAACTGAGAAGCCCCAAGCTTTGGAAAACCAAATCTTTTATAATTGGTTTGCAAGCAAACCTGTGTGACCTTTGTTGGGGGCGGGGGAACATCATTGTTATTATACAGAATAGGAGAGAAAAAAACCTGCCTCTACTCAAGAGGGAGATGCTATCTATCTCTACCTTTCAAGGCAACTCACTAAAACATCCTTGAAAAGACAGACCAGAACAAAGGCTGTCAGTGTCTCTGGTTGCAAGATGGACAGAAATGCAAGATATCCATGGAGAATTAGCTCCCAATACAAATGAGAATATTAGCATTTAAAAGTTTTAAATGACCCCTGACTTGTGTGGCTCAGTGGGTTGGGCATCATCCCACAAAGCAAAAGGTCCCCAGTTCGATTCCCGGTCAGGGCGGCACGTACAGCAGGCAACCCATCTGTGCTTCTCTCTCACAGCATGATTCTCTCCCTCCCTTTCTCCCACCCTTCCCCTCTCTCTCAAAATAAATAAGTAAAATCTTTTAAAGAACAAAATAAACTAAAAGCTTTAAGTGAGATGGAGTTTTAAAGCTTTAAATCAATCGCATGAGTGAAAATTACTGAGAATATGAGGGATAATTGCAGAGGAGAGAAGACTAAGTAGGCAAGTATCTGAAGGGAGAAGTGATAAGCAGGAAGGCTTTCGTAGCAGAAATTGTGGGAACAACAAAGGGGAAAGAAACTGTCTGCAACCTATTTCACGGGCCAAAGGCTAGTGTCCTTAAGACATATAAGAAATCCCTACGAGTAACTAAGAGACCAACAACCCAGGAGGGAAAAAAAAGCAAGAATATGAGCAAGCGGCTCCCAGAAAAGGATATCCAAATTGCATTTACACAGGAAGTTGTTCAACCTCACTCACAATAAAAGAAACGCAAATTTAGACTACCATGAAATCTCATTTTCTGCCTGTCAGACTGGAAAAGATGGAAAGGGTCGGTAACGTATTATTTGTTGAGGATACGGGAAACTGGATGATCTGCACATCCTGAGTAGCCGTAAAATCCGCATACACGCCACGAACAGTGATTTCCAATAGCTACCAACATTTTACGTGTATTCTTCCAATATTTACCCAAATTTTGATCCCTCAACTTCTCTCACAGGTGTCTACCTTTCAGGTGCATGTCTGCATGCCTGCAAAATGACATGATGTCCTGGGACGCTCACTGCAGCTTTACTTGCAATTGCAAAACACGGGAACACCGAGGGACCCGTCACAGGGCACCTCCACATGACGGAATACATACAGTGCCACCGTCTAAACGAACGAGGCAGCTCTATGCGGGACCGATAAAAACGTGTTCAGAATACTTTATGAAATGAAGAAGATTGCAGAGCAGTGTTTGTGGACTGCTGCCCTTCGCACATGCGCTCCAGGGAAGAACACAGACCGGGGGTGTCTGCGGATGCGCGGGGTCTCCTTAGGAAGACGCACGAGAAAGTGACGGCATGGGACGCTTCTTGGGAGGGGAGCTGGGAGGTTGGGCTCAAAGGGTGCAGCAAGACTAACATTTTGTCGTATATTCTTTATACTTTTAAATTTTTGTACTGTGTTATATATAGCCTTCCAAAAACTATATATAAAGGCTTCCAAATCTGTATATAAAATATATGGTCTTCCAAAAACTAAATGTACCAAACATTTGTAAAACAAATAAATAAAAATAAACTTGGGCATTCAAATCTGCCAAGAAATTTGGATGGGCTGGACCTACCCTCCCCCCACCAAGCCTGGGCCTAGCAGAGCCTCAAGCCTGCAGCCCCCTCTGTGGCCTCCCTGAGCTGTTCCCAGCTTCACCAGAGCCACGCCCAGGAAGCATCCTTCCTTCCCTCATTCACTCCTGCCCCAGGCTTGTGTTCCGAGCCACGCCCAGGGCCGGGTGTGCAAGGCAGAGATGAAAGAGACCCAGGTCCAGCCCCTGTTAGCTCCCCATCGAGTGGACAAGGTGGAGGTGGGACAGGGGAAGATCCTACAAATAACCATAAAACAGGTGCTAGGCAGTGCAGCATAGTAGCGTCGCAGTGAAGGTTGATGAGCAACATTGTATGAGGCAGCAACAAGCTCGGCCTTTGAAACGAGCCGCACCTTGGTTTGAGGGCCGCTCTTCAGCTGGCCCAGTCATTTAACCTCCCCGAGCTTCCGTTTCCTCCCCTATAAAATGTGGCCTGGGTTGAATTCATGGGCCCATTACTTATTTTAAAGCTGTGTCACTCAAAGCCAGTTACTTAACCTCTCAGAACCTCTCAGTCTCTGATTACACCAGCCTCGGGGTCTGTGGGGGATAAATGAAAACACTGCCTGGCATGGGGTCACGTGGGGTGGGGGCAGGGCTTCCTAGAGAACACCACTGAGGGGCCAGTTTCAAGGACCAAGGCCTGAGGAAAGCAGTGGAATGAACGCTGTAAACAGATGCTACTCTGGCCCCCAGCGGGCCCGCCATACCTTGGGGGGCAGTATTTGCCACCTCAACTCAGAGGCCAGCTGAATGTACTTGGAAACTGGCCTTTCAGCTTTTCCGGGCCTGTTCCCCCAAACCACACCTTCCTGCCACCACACCCCAGCCGCTGGTGGGTGCCGCTCATGTCCTCACACCTGTGCCTCTGCTTGGGCTGTCCCCTCTACCTGCAGGGCCCTTCTCCTTGGCCTTCACATGTCTAAACCCTGTCCCATCTCCAGCAACCCCTGGGGCAGGCAGATAATGGCCCTCGAAAACTGTGTTCATCCTAACCCCTGGAACCCGTGAACAGGCGCCTGGCCTGGCAGGGAAGGACTTTGCAGAGGGAGAGGCTGTCCTGGACTGTCTCAGTGGGCTCAGCATGACCACAAGGGTTCTAGTAAGAGGGAGGCAGGGTGGTCAAAGTCAGAGAGAGGAGATGTGACCATGGAAATGGAGGTTGGAGGGACACACTTTGAAGGAGGAAAGGGCTACAAGCCAAGAAATACAGGTGGCCTCTAGAAGCTGGAAAAGGCAAGGTAACAGATTCTTCCCTAGAACCTCCAGAAGTAACACAGTTCAGCTGGCACCGTGGCTCTAGCCCATAAGGCCCATTTCCGATTTCTGCTGTAAGCCCCTGAATTTGTGCTAGGGAACTCACACACTAGGTTTTCCTTACAGACTCGATGACCCCTGGCACCCTCGCCACCCCAACTCCTTCCCTCCTCTGAGCCCAGCTGGTGCTTTCTCTGAATCTCTCCTGGGCTGTCATGTCCCCACCTGGAGAGAGTTAGTTGGCTCCTATCTCCTCTACTAGATGATGAGCGTCTGAAGGGAGGGGCCTGCGATTCATTTGTGTGTCCCCTATGGTCCTAAGAACTCTCCCAGGTACTTTCGGGTTCATTCCTGCCCTCTCCGCCTTGCTCTCTTCTGGGAAGGCTGGTCACCGGCTGCCTGGGGGATCAGCCCACGGGAGCCAGTGGCAGGAGATGGATGGGAAGAGAGAGGCTGGCTAACTATTCCCTCTGCAACACCTCTGCCCCACGGCCAGCCCTCCCCAGCTCCCATTGCACTACTCCCTCCACCCCGTCCCTTCAGCTTCTCCCCAGATGCAGACCCATCCCTGCTTTCATCCACACTTTCAAAATCCTTCTCTAAAGTCCATCCAGTTTCCCCCGAGAGCCCATCTTATCCTGCGGGCACCGCGACCCAAGCATGGCTATAGTCCAAGTGGATGGCCAGCTGCGGTGGGCCTGGTACACGTCCAGACATTGCCTCGGTCTGTCCGTCTTAAATGGTGACCTCACAGGGCCTGAAGGAGGCCCACAGAGCCTTTTCTACCCCCAGCTATCCAGGTGGGGAGGAGAGGCCTTAGCGAGGGGCAAGAACAGGAGAAGGCAGGGAGCAGAAAGCAGCCTGACAGGTTCTCTGGAACCCACTCCCCACACAGGCCCACCCACTGAGAGGTCCCAGGCCACATTTCTCTTGTGGCCTCACCCCAGGAGGGCTGGCCCCATGCAGGGCTTCCGCAGGGCTGCGTCCCTGCCTGCTCTCCTGGTGCCTGGTGCCTCCAGGCCTGGCCACCCCTGCACTCCCTCCCTTCCTCCCTCCGAGTTATCTGAGCTGGTCAGTGACTCACCCCACAGCCCTCAGGCCCTGCCCTGCCCCTGACCCCACCAGCCCCGCCCGTTCAGCTCCGTCTGTGCACTGGCTCCTACGGCTGAGCGGTGCTCGCCCCACCATCTGCACCCCACAGCCCAGGGAAGCTCACCCCACACAGGGCTCTGACTGTCCCACGTTTACAACACCAGTGACAGTAGACTGGGCTCTGGGACAGAAACCCACCATGTCTGTCTCCACTGAGACACAGAGACGTTAGCCGTGGAGCTGCCTTCCACTACAGCACACCCTCCCATTCACCCTGAACCAAACTCGGGGGGATGCCCCGTGTTTAAGGGTTCGGGACGTAGAGTCCGAAGCCCTGGCTACAGTCTGGGCTCTGTCTTAGCAGACGGCTGGCCTTGGACAACCCCTCAGCCTCTGTGAAACTCTTTTCCAGACTAGTGACAGGGCCAATGACCTTGCCTGCCCACCTTCCTGGGCCATTCAGAGGTTCAGAGAGAAGAGAGGGTTTCGAGGTGGATCAGAGGCTGGCATCCGAGCCACAGAAAAGGGTGGTGGTGTCCACTTGGGAGCCAGCCCAGCGTTTGAAAGCTCCACAGTCTCCTGCAGTAACCTGCGGCCTCAGCACGCAGAGCTCGCTCTGTCAGAGTAGCTGGCGTCCAGGGCCCCACCAACTTGGTACCACAGCGCCCCCTGGAGGCCATATGGGGACTCGCTGCCCTAACACCAGGTGGACTCCCTACTACCTACCCGCCTCTTTCTTTCTGCTCAATTCTGAGAGAAGAGGAGGGTCAGAGGGGGGCCTGTCTGGGCAAAGGCCGGCCCTCCACCCAGGCTACTCCCTTACTTTTCTACGAACAGCAAACATGCACTGAGCTGAGACTGGTTCAAGAGAAAGAGCCCCAGGAGGACTAGAAATCCAAAGAGCTGGGTTCTAGCTGTGTGACCCTGTGCCTGTTCCTTTCCCTCTCTGGCAACAAAGAGTGAAAGAGACCATCTCCCTAAGGAAAGGTACTCCTACCCCAGCTCTAAATTGTAGTTTTTCTGACACTCAGTTTCTTTGTGTGTAAAATGGCCACAAGGGGCCGCTGCTGTCACAGCTGTGAAGAAGCTGGAGCTGATGAAACAGCCCACACCCTGCAGGCAGAACGCCCTGCCCCACCACACCCCTGCATCTAGTCAGCCCCGCCTCCCTCTCCCCTGTCCCAGACATGTCGGAATCACAATGTAACCCGAATGTCTAAAAACTTCCCTGGAGTAGAACAGTCCCCTCTATTCACAGTCCTATTGTAAGTAGAGTTTAGTGGGACCTCTGGGCCCACAAACTCAGAGCACATAACAAGGGAAGCTGAGAAACCTCCTTGAATCCCTTGCAAGGGGTTAAGAAAACACGCCGGGAGGAAATCCCACCAGCCATGGAATCAACCCCACGCATGTGGGCTCAGATCCAGGAGAGCCAGGAGTGTCCACTACCTGTCGGACCTTAGACCAGACACAACCTCTCAGAAACCCAGTTTCCTCTCAGAACCACCAGGTGGGAGGGTACCCTTTGGGAGGGGGGTCAGTGTTTGGACTGGGAGCGCTCCCCCACCCCTGCCCCTAGCTGTTGCCCTGCGCAAATAGGAAATATGGGCTGCAGGCTCGGAGGAGCATCCAAGATTGCTCGAGAAACTGGACATGAGACGGTGGCACGGCCTGGGCATTCCCTCCCTTCCACCACATCAAACTTCTCCCGGAGTCTGCAATGCGCCAGGCTGGCTCTTACCTCCAAACCTCTGCCCTCCCACCACCGATTCCACCACCACTGCACACCTCCACGCATTTCTGCTCCCACCTGCTTCTCCTAACTCTACCCCTGATCCTCACCCACGGCCAGAGTGGGTGCCCCTGCTCTGAGCTCCTTAGCCTGAATTCCTCCCTTCTCAGGCCCCTTAGCTCGCTGGACATTGTTTCTGTTCTCCTGTGTGTCCCTGGAGGATGGTGAGATCCATGACTGGCTCGTTTACTTCTGCCTTTCCCACTGGATTCGATCACAACAGTTGTGGTTAGGGGATGGAGGGGGTATTTTATACTTCCTGTCACCCAGGGAGCATCCAAGGGAAAATTCACAGGCCCAAAGAATTCCGGAAGGGGCTCCAGTTAGGAACTCTAAAGACAAGGATGCTTTGAGCAAGCCTCCCCTCCCCCATCACACAACACACACACACACACACACACACACAAACCCACACACACTTTTTTGCCCCTCAAATATGACTATTGGCTGTGGGTTTTGAATTTTCTTTGTTTCCTTTGTATTTACTCCAGGTATCCACCAAGGCTGACAGAAGTTCCCTTGGAAAACCCCAGCACATCCACATTATGTTGAAGGGAACAGGGGGAAGGGGTGCGGTTGGTTCGTGTTTGGACCTAAGAGAAGGGAGAACTGTCTGCACCTGCAGCTGAGAGGTGGGGACAGCAGAGATGGACGTAGGACCCAGGGGCAGAGAAAACTCAAAGAGACATTCAATCGTGGACTTCCATGGCTCAGAAAGTCTGTGGGCACCGCCTACACCACTGCCCTCATCCCTTCCTCGTCCCTCCCTTTGTTCCACACACTGGGCACCTCACGTGGGGAAACTGAGGCTCAGAGACAAGAAATAACTGGGACAGGGACTCATAGTTCACTTGTGGCTTCTCGCCTCCTAAGAAGAGGACTTCCGCGGCTTTCCTGCTCAAGGGAGGCGTCCGCCTCTGCGCCCTGTCAGCATGCTGTGATTATTTCAGTTGGAGTGACACGCTCAGGGTGGGCTGAGAGTCAGACCGGTTCAGGTTCTTTGTCAGCTGAGTTCCAGCCTTTGTCTCAGCCCCAGGTCCCCACCCGAGAGGTGGGGTGGCTGTGGCCTTTAAGGCAGACAGCTCATGTAAAGGCCTACCAGTCTCAGTGCAGAAGAGGCCCAGGTGCAAAAATGAGGAGGACGGACGGGACAACAATGACGGGAGAACTGTCATCATTATCAGTGGAGAGAAAGGGTGACCCTCTCAGACCTCGTCAGTTGCGGAGTGTGGGGGGCTGTTGAAGCAGTGACACAGCCTGGCCCTGCGGTGACTTGGAGAAGGCAGGTGCCGGGAGTTTGGTGGGCGACACCCCCCAATGCCTGTGCAGCTTCCAACCAGAGTGGAGGCCACTGGTTGGTCTTCTTGCCAGACTCACCCTCTCCTAGGAAGGGTGCATCTGGAACAAAGATGGCGGCCGTTCTTGGCCAACAGAGGCTTGAAAAGCCCACCACAGGGCTAGAAAAGGTGCGAGCAGAATGGGTACGGGTTTATCTGCCGCCCTCGGGATACAGTTCGGTCTGCTCACGTTCACTGAGCACATCCTCCGTGACTTGCTCACCACCAACCCTCACCGGCCCCTCCTCACACTGTGCATTATAATAGGTTCCAATTCCTTCATTGGTGACACACTCAGTGTCATCTCCAGGCCTTGACAGATGCAGTTTCCAGTGCCCAGGACACTCACCACCCCAACATACACACACATACCCCAACCCCATCAACTATCACCCGAATAAATCCAACCCCTTGTTCAGGTCTTGTCCCAGCCCTTCCTCCATGGGACGTTCCCTGCCCCCCGAGACTGGGTTGAACACTCCTGCTGTGCACCCCACAGGCCCTGGATGTCCCCAGAGTGGGAGTCAGCATGCCGAGTTGTGGTTGCTGTCACTGGTGGTCTCCCTCATGGGACTCTTAAGGGCAGAGCCTGTGCTTGCCTGGGTCATGTTGTAGTCCCAGCAACTGGCTGTGTGCCAGGCACAGAGCAGGCCCTCGATGAGCTGAGCCTGTGCTGAATGCAGGGGTCGACGACCTGGCGAAGGTAGGCAAGGGCCGCACGTGGGGCTCCCGATGAGCGGGGGATGCAGAGGAGCTAACCTTCCTCTCCATCGCCACTTCCCCTCTGGGCCTCAGATGTTTCTCTTTCTTATGGGCTTTGTGTTTTCTCGATTCATTTCCCTGAGGTTTCCCTCTTTTTTAGAAAGTTTTATTTATTGACATGAAAGAGAGGAACACCAATTTGTTGTTCCACTTATGTACACATTCACTGGTTGCTTCTTGTATGTGCCCTGACAGGGGGTCAAACCCACAACCTTGGCAAATGGGGACGGCGCTCCCTCTGTCTTGATGAAAATTTCTTCTGGCAATCCCCAACGTGGCCTAGTCAGGCTGGGGGGAGAAGATGAAAGGGATCATGCTTTACTGGGTTTGGCCTGAGTTAAGGTGAAAATGACGTGTCCCTGAGGCTCTGGGCGCTGGTGGCAGCAAAGACAGATTGAGATTCCTGGGCAAGAGATTCCCAAAAGCTCAGGAAGAGCAGAGCCATCTGAAGTTGTCTGAATGTCAGAACCAGACAGGGTTGGAATCGACGAGTCTCAGGGACTGTCTGGCTTGACACCCTCATTCCTCCCTTTGTTGCTCCGCCACTCATTCCTTTAACAACTCAAAGTGTGCTCACAGGGGAAACTGAGGCCAGAGATAGCCAAGCTCACTCTTAGTTGGTTGCAAGGTTGTTTCAACACAGTTCTTCCCTGCTCTCCAGAAGCCCATCTCCAACCTTAGAAAGAGCTAAAATTGTTAGAGCCCAGATAGACGGTGTTAGGAGAGCAAGATTGGGAGCCAGGCCAACTTTGGGCAAGTCACTCCCCTTCTCTGAGCCTCAGTGTCCTCATCTGTAAATTAAAGCAATGGTAGCTGCCTCTCACAGGTGTGAGACATGAATGAGATGACTTGCGGAATCTGTCCCGCACCTGACATAGGAAGCCTCTTCTATCACCACTGCTGTGTCAGGGGGCCTCCTCAGGCTCCACAGTCCCCGTCCCCTCAGTCACCGACTGCACTCACCGCTCCGCTCAGCAATAACCAGTCTGCTTGCCTGCCTTGGGCACTAGACCATGAGCCCCATGGAGAAAGAGAACTCGTCTGTGTTATTCAAAATTTTATTTATTTTCAACTGCTGACACAGAAAAGGCACCAATAAATACTAGTCAAGTGGATGAACAGGTAAATGAACGATTTGAAGAAGGAATTAAAATAGTTGGAGCCCTAGCCGGGTAGCTCAGCTGGTTAAAGTGTCGTCCTGATACACCAAGGTTGTGGGTTTGATCCCTGGTCAGGGCACATACAGGAATCAACCAAGAAATGCATAAATAAGGAGAACAACAAATTGAGGTTTCTCTCTCTCTCAAACCAATAAAATCAATCAATTAATCAATAAAATAGATGGAGACCCCGCTTAGATATGTTCATAAAGAAGTGGTGTTGAGACTCCCCCACCCCCACCCCTTGCTTTACCTCTCCTCGCTGTATCTTTAACTCACACTGTACTGTTTCTCCTGGGTTTTATTTGTTGTTGCTGGTAGCGGTTCATTTCCTTGAACTTTCCTTTCGGTTTCATGAGAATCCCCTCAGGTAGTCTAAGTCATTCTTGGTCTAGTAAGAGGAGCAGAGAAGGGAACCGACTCTGTTCCTGTTTGGGCCTGAGATAGGGAGAGAGCAGCAGGGCCCCGAGGCCAAGAGAGCCAGCAGCAGCCTCGACATGCAGGAGAGCGGAACTCGGAGAGATCAAAGTGCTCGAGCTTTATGAGTGTTGGAATAACAGACTCTGGAGCCGAAAGGATTTTCAGAGACCATCCTTATTCCTCCACAATTCGCTCGTTAACCCCTTCCTCCCTTTGGCAAGCACAGACCCAAGGCCCTCTGGGCTGGGAAACCGAGGTCCCAGGAAAGAATCTACAAAGAATCTACATGTGTGAAGTCACCTATCTCCTTCCCAGTTCTTTGTGCTTCCCACAAAAGGCATTTCTGAGAGGCCTCCGTTTATAGGATTTGCTTCTCTCTGTATTCAGTGGGGGGTTAATAATTACTGTAAGCCAGAAAAAGCTGGGAGAACACCAGCTTTGGAGCCAGACCATACTGGAGCCAAGTCTTTGCTTGGTCACTGATAAGCTGAGTCACCTCAGACAAGCTACTTAACCTCTCTGAGCTTGAGTTTCTTCATCTATAAAATGGGCATGACAAGCCCTGCTTCATCGGATCACGCTTCCCAGTTTCCAATCCCGGCTCTACCACGTAGAAGCTGTGTGATCTTTTGGCAAGTTATTTAATCCCTCTAACCAACTAGGCTCACGTAGGCAATTTAACAATGAACAGCATCATGAGGTGGGTGTGAGGATTCAATAAGGCCGTATATACAAAGTACTTAACACAGTGCCTGGCGTATGGTAAGTCCTCAGTAAGTGTTTGTCCCTGCCCCTTCCTCTTGTGGACAATTATTCTTATTCTTGATCACCCAGGGCCTTTGAAAAGGAATTTCCCACCTGACAGCTGTGCCTCCCCATGTGGAAGCCGGAAATGCACCTCCCAGCCCCGCCCGCAGCTGGACCCCAAGCCCGTGACTGGGCTGTCCCAACCACTGTCACACAACAACCAGACACTGCATCCGCCAGCAAGCTGGCAGCTAATGTCCTGAAGGAGGTGCCCCGTGGGATCCATTCTGGCAGCAGTGGCCACAGAGACATCGGGTTTCCAGGAACAACAATGCCAGAGGCTTAGCAGTAGCATCGGGTGGAAAGTCCCGCCAAGCCTGTGCCAGCAGATGGTGGCGGGAGCGGAGCGTCCCCTGGCTGCACAGCCCTCAAGCCTTGGTCCCTGGGAGTTTTTCCTGGAGATGCTATGACTGACCCAATATCCCTAACACACGGCCTTCGGAGCCTGGGTTCTGCTCTTCGCGGGCTAAAACCCCAACTGATACAGATTTAGTAAAAGAAGTGATTCCAGGCTGCCTGGGCGTCTGTCTTAGTCTCGTAAGGCTGTCGTGATGCCATACCACAGACTGGGTGACCAAGACAAGAAAGTGTGCTATCTCTCAGTTCCGGAGACTAAAACGCCAAAATCAAGGGGTCGACAGCTTCGGTGTCCTTGGTGGCCTCTCTCCTTGGCTCGCAGATGGCCGCCTTCTCGCTGTGTCCTCAGGTGCTCTTCAGTGTCTCTCTCTCTGTGTCCAGATGTCCTCTTCCTATGGGGACACCTGGCAGCCTGGATTAGGGCCCAACCCAACAGCCTCATTCTCACTTCATCACCTCTTTAACAGCCCTTTCTCCAAACAGAGTCACGTTCTGAGGTACTAGGGGTCAAAGCCTCAACATACGAATTTCGGGAGACACGACTCAGCCCAGAACAGTGCCTGAAAGACACTGTAAACTTAACACGCCCAGAACAGATTCATCTTCCACCCCGAGGGCCTCTGCTCACAGCCTCCCCGTCTCATTGGCTACCAACTTTCCTCATCCAGTTGCTCAGACAAAAGACACGGAGACCTCCTGATAGGAATCTCTCTTTACACCAGCATGCACCCCTTCAAGAGCCCTGACGGTGCCTCCTTCAAGTTCTACCCAGGATCTGTCACCTCGGGCCATCTCCGCTCTGAGTGTCTCAGTCTCTCACCTGGATCACCTCCTTCCAGATGGGTCTCTCTGCTCCTACCCTTGTTCCTTCGGCCACTGACCAGTCTGCAGTCGTGGCCACTCTTCTCGTCAGAATGCCTCCATCACCGCCCCCAGCACCACCTCCAAAGACCCTGCAACCTCCACCAAAGCCACTGCCAAAACTACCAGCACTAAAAGCACTGCCAGATCCCCCACCAGCTAGAAATATTAAACTGCCTCTGTCCTTTCAACCCCCTGAGTCCCTCTGCACTCTGCCCTCACCGGGACCGTCAGCTCTTAGCTTCTCTTCTGGCCTCTCTGTCCTTCAGACCCCTCCTCCGCGCAGAAGCCACAGTGGTCTTTCCAAACCGTGTCTGACCACGTCACGCCACTGACTTCCCCCCACCTTCCAGACCAGGCCTACATTCCTGGTACTCAAGAACCATCCGATCTTTCCATTCTGGTCCCAACTCCCACTATTCCCCAGGTCCCGTAACCAGATCATATGACTCTTCCATCCACCCTGCATACCTCTGATAATGCTCTTCCAGGTCCCTGCAATGGAAATGTCCCTTTTTGTCTTTTCTACTCAGAAAACTCTTACTCATCTTTGGTGACTCATCTCCTCCTCCTCCATGAAGCCTTCCTGTATCTCTCCCTTTGGCTTTGCACTTAGCTCTGTTACAGTTCCCACACTGTATCTCTGTGCCCATACCCATGTGGCAACAGTAGGAGCTGCTCATCCCTGCTCGTCTTGTACTGGCCCCAGTGCCCAGCACTGTGTCTGGTCCAAGCAGAATCCCAGCACAGTTGGGATGAAGGAAAAATAACCACTCATTCCAGGTAGGAGATGCTGAGAACTAAAGGTAAGAAGAGAGAGACCAGAGTGGTCAGCAATGACCTGTAAAAGAGGCAATGACCTCTGGGCTGACACTGAAGACATTTAGGCGTCATAAAGAACCAGTGTTTCCTGAGACGCTTTGGGTCCCCAATGCACGGGGACCGTGAAATAACGTGGAGCCACTGGGTGAGAAAAGTGTTGCCTTCCTCTGGTTTTCAGTCTTCTCACCAGTCAAGGAGAACATCTCAGTTGGACGCTATGACCCCTTCAGCACCCCTCTGCACTTGCCAACCACCCGTTTAACAAAACCAAAGCCGCCCTGGAGCTCAGAACCTCCAGGAAGCAACAGTACCTAGTTAGAAATCAAGTACTTATTTATATCATTTCCTCCTGTGTCTGCTAAGTGATCCTGATTTTCATTTTGTGGGTAGTAATATAATAATATAGGACTTCCTTCACTGCCACGTCCTCTTCCACCCATGTTGTCTGACAAGGTCCAGACATGCAAAGAAGGAATTCAAGGAATCCATCTTCCTGGAGGAGAACGTGGCATACAAAGGGGGGCGGTAATTTTCCTGGGATTGCTCTTAGTAACTTCCTTGTTGATATTCAAGGTCTTACTTTGAACCTTGATTCCCATGAGAACACACCATGAGGAGAAAGAGGCTCAAACCTTGAGGGAACTTCTGAAGGGACAACTAGTTCTCCCCAGACTACTGAATCATGCCCAAAATTGTTTAAACAATGTGTTTATACACCTGAGTAAGAAATAATCCCCTCTAATGAAATAGCCCCTGAATGTCTAAAAGTTGGTGGAGAACAGCCCCTCCTCTACCTTAAATAAGAATATATATCAATTAGACAGCCATAGAAATAAGAAAAGCTGGTTAGCTATTAAGCATATAAAACAGTTACTATGAAGCTAAAGTTTATAGTACACAGAGAAACATTTTAGACAGAAAAGACAGATAGCTAAGTTAGATATCACAAAGGACTTACTGCCTCTGCTCAATCTACCGTATACTTTTGCCCTATGAACAATTTCTGAAAATGTCTAATCGTCTGATTTATGACTCTCCTAGTTAAAATAATCTTTGTTCACTATAACTGAATCTATGGAAACTTTGGTTGAAACAATCCTTGTTTAATATAATTAAATCCATGGAAACTTTCGTACTTTTCCTGGTTACCTTTATATTGATGTTTCTGCTTAACTGATCATGTTATACACTTGCAAATGTTAATCTATGCCAAAAAGGAAAATATAAAAATCCACTTGTACTTGCAATAAACGGAACAGAGCTTCACTGTCCTCTGAGGCGTGATGTCGTCTGTCTCCCATCGCCGATGCCTTACCCACCTTTCAGGAACCCCTGGACCCTGCTGTGGCTGGACCGTGGCACTTCACAAATATAATCTTTGTTGAAATGAAAAGTGGACTTATGTATTGTACCAAATAAACATGTAAATGGATAGTATAAAATATGTTTAAAAATTAAATAGGTAGTACCAAAAATATTGAAGGCATCATGTGACTGCCTGATACACGGGAGGGAAGCACTCAGAGCAAGGCTGGTGGTGAGCATGTTGGTTGCACACCTCTCCCAGGCTTCTTCCCAGCTCTGCTCGTGAGCCCGGCAGCTGTGATGGAGACCAGGAAAAGTTTGCCCTTCTTACCCCCTCTTCACCCCACATGTTGATGCTTCCACTCCAGAGGGTAAACTCCAGGTCCCAGGTGCCTAAGCTGGATGGAGGAGGGGTTGGCAGAACCAGGGTAAGCAGGCATGGGGAGATCCCAAAGGCAAGGGGTATGGGGATTTGGGGAGAGGGTACAAGGACAGCCTTTCTCTGGCCACTGCAGCGCTGCTGCTGGTCTATAACCATATGCTCACACCCCACTTGCTCCTCCTCTCTTGCTGTCTGTCATTGAGCTAAGGTGGGGCCTAAGTGGGACCCAAGGAGGGCCCTGAGTCATCTTGTGGCCGACTGCTGGGGGAGGTAGGATGGGTGTGGCCAGGCCCACCCCCGCCCCCCTGTGTTAGCCATCTAGGCAGGCGCTCCAGGGTCCAGGAGCCTGCACCTGTGTGTCAACGCTGATTCTTTCCTCACACATTAGGAGCCTGCCACACATTAGGCAGACAGAACCAGACCAAGGGGCATGGGTGAGGGTGGGGGAATGGGGTAGGTCCTCAGGAGGCTCCTCCATCGGAGCCTAGACACCCCAGCCTCATGTCTGCAAGGACACACCGAGCAGAGAGGTTTGGGGCACTGGCTTTGGAACTGCACAGGGCTGAGTCTAAAGCCAGGTTCTTCCACTTATTTAGGGAAAGTTGCCTCCCCTCTTTGGCCTGTAAGTTTGGATTCACCCTTTATTGAGCACCTACTATGTGCCAGGCATTGTACTATGTGCTGGGAATAAAGTGATGAGCAAGCCAGACATAGCTCCTACTTTCCTGGATAGTTATGGAGTAAAACAGACCCTCAAAAATAAATGTATAATTCAAAACTTGGAGAATACTCTTGGTAGGAAAATGGGGACCACATAACGGGGGTGTGGTCTGGTCCGGAGATGAGGGAGGGTCTCCCAGAGAAAGAGACACTTCAGTGAAGGGTGAGTAGGAGAACACCAGGAGAAGAGCATGCTGGGGGAGAAAGAGATAGGACAGCCTATGCAAATATCCTGAGGTGGGAGGAAGCCATGTGACTCTCAGGGCAGAAGGCCGAGGTGGCGAAAGAGCAGAGGGTTGGGTAAAGCATAGGATTTCAATGGCAAAAAGTAGTTCTGACCGCAGGAGTTTGTTGTACGGCTTAAAAGAGCTAACGCCAAGGCGCTGGTGTGGGCCCGGCACACCACGGAGCAGTCTCCTGCCCGTCAGCGGCTCCGTGTCTGCCCCCTGACTTCCTTCGGACCAATTGGGTTCTCAGCCCTTTCACTTACTATCAGTCCATCCTTCTAGTCCATTGAGGACCCATTCGAGATCGAAAACCTGTGCTGAGGGGGGCTGGGAGAAGGGCACCCAGGGTGCAGGACCGAGATTTCTTCAGTCAAGGGTCCCCCCGTGCTACAGGCAAGACCCCCGTTGCTTTGCCTGTCCCGTCATATTTAATCTAACAGACGCTTGAAGAGGTTGGTACTAATTCTTAAAATGTTTCACAGGTGAGCAAGTTGAGGCTCTGAGACGGTAAGCGCGCTGGCCACAGTGACAGAGCGGAACAAGCGGCGGTAGAGCCGGACTTGCCATGTAGGGAGTGGGAGTTAGAATGAGCACAAGGCTCGGGGCTCCCTCTTTGTGCCCCCAGCCTCACACTTTCTGGGCCTTCCTCCTCATCTTGTCTCTCCTGGTTCAGTCTGCCTCAATTCCCCCCTAGGTTCCTCCACTCCTAAAACAATAAAGTTTCAAACACAGTAAGAATGAATGAATGAATGAATGAATGGTTGATCCTCACTGCCTAGTCCTAGCCAGGACCTTCCCTTCTTGTCTTTCTCTGACTCTGTCTCTTTCTCTGTCTCTCTGTCTCTCTCTCTCTGCCTTACCAGCATTTCTGTCTCTGTGTGTGTATTTTCACCCCTTCTCCCATGCCAAGTCACCCCAAAGGTCAGCAGCGTACCTCAAAGGAAAATGGCTCCCTTTCCCAGCTCCTGCGCTGCACAGGGAAGCCCCATCCAGAAGGCAGTGGCCCAGCCCCAGGCAGCTTCTTGGAGCTCATGCCTGCCCTGTGTCTGCCTGAGGACAGGCCATTGTCCTGGGCATCCTTGGCATCTGCTTATTCCCTGTGTGGCAGCACCCAAGCTCAGTGAGGTGGGCCCTGCCAGGACCCCAGGACCTCCAGCGTCTAGGCCTCAGGCCTCCTTCGACAGCAGCCTGCAGGACCAGCTGGCCATATGACCCAAACCAGGTCCTCTGTGGCCTCGGGGAAGACCATTCACCTGGTCAGGGAACCAAAGGAACATATGCCACTTGTTGCCTGTAAAGTTCTCTGAACACATTTGAGGTCCTTCCTCAATAAAAAAAAGAGCCCCAAAACTAAAGGGGGACCCAGAATTTCAAGGTGGGTTCTGTTCCATACAACAAAAACTCTCAGCTAAGAAAATTTCATGCTGGTCTCATTGGGCTCTCAGCTCATCCCATCCCTGGGAGAGAACAGAGCAGGGAATAAGGCACGAGCCGGATCAGGGCTCAGAGGCCTGAGTACCAGCCTGGGAAAGCCACTGTCCCCCAAGATTAGGAGGCTGGAGGAGACTCCCACCCAGCACTGCCTTCCTGTCCTGAGAGGGCCAGAGGGATCAGCCCTCCCAGATCGCTCTGGGGGGAGTGGAGCCAAGGGGCCAGGTGATCCACCAGGGCTCTAAGAAGCAACTCCTCTTGCCTCCACTAGTCTGTGCCATGGAGTCGCCCCGCTGGGTTTTAGATCTGGGGTGACGGAGGGGAGGCAGCCTTGCCGTTGTCAGAGTGGCTGGCCCTGGTCATGTTTGGGGGCTGGTGGCACCAGGCCCTGTGAATGAGAGCACTGGTCAGCAGCAGGACCCAAAATGTTGGCTCCATTTTTCCCAGTGGGGTGTGGTGGGGGATGGGGAGCCCCAGAGGGCAGGGAGGTCCATGTGGGACTCTGGGAGCCCAGCTTGCTCTTTTCCTCTGGGGCCCAGCCACACAGGCTGGGACCACCACAAAGGCCACTGCTTGACCGCCTCGCCTCCCATTCCTGAGCCGACAATTAGCCCAGTGGCCTCCAGCTGCCATCTTTACCATCAAGCAAGCCCCTCCCTCTCTCTGCATTCCCTCCAGACTGTGATGGCAGCCATTCAAGAGGCGGAGAAGCTCACCCCGCCACACCCAGGTCTGAGAAATCTCATGTCACTATATTCTCCTAAAGCAGATCTCCTCTGGGGATAGAAGCTTTAATCTGGTACCACTGCCAAGGCAGAGTGGTGTCCCGGGGTCGCTATGCAGTGCAGAGCAGGCTGGGCTCAGTGCTCACTGTGACTGCTGATGTTTTGCTCTCTGTCCAGCCCCTTGAGGCCTCTCAAATGTGGACCACTCCCCAAGGACTTGCTACCCTTGAGCTCAATGCCCAGCTAGGAGTGCCAGTCCCCAGGATCCAGCATCCCTAGGGAGTCAAGCAGCCCCTCCTTAGGTCCTATCACTCCTACGGTCACAAAACTATCCCCTCCCATTCTCCAAGGGAGCTCCTCCAAACACCCCTCCTCCTTAAATACATGTAAAACTCTAGTCATTCACCTCTGGAATGGCCCAGCCCCACTCAGACCGCCCCAGAGCAACCCCTCCTAATGCCAGAACTCAGGTAAGAAGACACCCAGGGGTTTCAGGGACGCAAAGAAGACCTCCCTCCCCAGGTGTGAAGACAGGGCCAAGAGAAGAAACCAATTCCACTGCATTCCTTTTCCCAATAACTCACCCTCTTGGGCACCATTTATAGAGTGCCAACTCTGTGCCAACTGCAATACGAAACTCGTTGCCTGTATGAGATCATCTGACCCTCCATCAGCCTATGTATTGTTTTATTCCCCATTTTGTAGGAGAGGATTTTGTCCAAACTGTTTTAGTCTAGCCAGTATAGGAGCCAAGACTCCAACCAAGGATGTCTGATTCCGAAACTCCGGCTGTTAGCCCCTTTGTCCTCAAAGACTACATCTTGCTTTAACCCAGTCCCTCCCTTGGCTGTCCCCAGAAGCTTCATGCATGCAGCTTTTTCCTAGCTTGGGGCAGTGAGCCCCACCCATGTCTGGAATCTTCGTTATTCACTCAAGGGAAGTCCTTCTCTTCCCCCTCCTTCTCCAGCCCCCCAAAGAGAGGGAAAGGCACTCCCCACTAGAGGAAGCTTCTACAGCCCCGGCTCTCAATGTGTATTTACTTCTTGGATTCTCATATCAACACCAAGAAGCAGAATTCATGCTTACTGGATAAGTGGGGAAGCAGAACAGCGCCAGGGTTAGAAAACATTTAGTCTGTTCCCAAAGCCTCTAAAAATGGCCTTCTCATGGACACAGAGCCACCGCACACAAGAGGGAGAGGACCTAGTGTCGCTCACAACGCCTGCCCTGAGCCTGCACTGCGCCAGGCACTGTGCTAGTGCCCTCACATGCATTCCTCCAGAAAATCCTCCCAACAAGCCCACAAGGAACGTGCTGCCATTCTGCCCACTTTACAGATGCAGAAACTGAGGCTTGGAGATGCTGATCAACCTGCTTTATGTCAACTGAAAGCAGTCAGGATTTAGACCCAGCTCTGAAGGCAAGAGCAGGTGGGATGAAGGGAAACAAAATTCTCAGGGAAGCAGGAGTTCTTACTAGGTTCACAGACTTCCACTGAAGAGCTTTAGGGACCTACAAACCCCAGGAATTTTATCCAAATGTGTGTATGCTTATTGGAAGATGAAAAGAGAAGATCTATACCTTCAATATATTCTCAAAGAAATCCCTAATGATAATCCCTAGCACAGTGCCTGGCACATGAAAGAGACTCAATAACATCTGGAGAATGAATGGACGAGTGAATAAATGAATGAATGAGTGAGTGAATAGATGCATGTGCTTCCACGCCCTGGGGGACAACATCCATGACCTGGTGCACACTTAATTCTGTCTGTATCTTTGGAGATGGTGAAAGGCATGCTGGGATCAGAGCCCAGTCCCCTCCCATGCCCTTTCTCCCAGTCCCAGAGGCTATAGCCAGGTGCTGTGATGAGTTTCAAAATGACGCTTCCCCCGCATTCTCCCCACCCCCACTACTGACAATGACCAGGCAGAGGCGGGAGTTGTACAACTCAGATAATGAAGCTTTATTGCATGCCAGGACGGGGTCGGAGTAGGGGGGGCAGGCAGGGCTCAGGTATGAACTGCTTTTTGGGGAGGGGGTGCGTGAGAGGGGGCCCCCGGTGAGATCCCCCAGTGCGTGGAGAGGTGCTTCCTAGGCCTGAGCAATGCTAAGCAGCCTTAGTTCTTGGTGCGAATGACTTGCTCGTGGGTGGACACCACCTTGCCATCGTGCACATCCATGACCTTGGTGCGGATCTGGCGACTGGAGGACACTGGGGGATAGGGGAGAGAAGGTGTCAGCAGCGGTGAACACACAGTGAGGAAATAAGCGGGGAGGCCAAGGAGTGGAGAGGAATTAGATGAACTGTCCCTTGCTGCCCTTTCTCCCGGTTCTCTTCATTCGTGGCTCTCGAGCCAGCACTGTTGCAATCAGCACCCCTCTCTCTCTGATCAGGGCTCTCTAAGGTCAAGTCAGAGTCTGTGTCCTCAGACCTGAGCCTCCTAAGAACCCAGATGGACCTGGTTTAGTCCAGAGTGACCCAAATAGACCCAGATCGGCCCGTGGCCGGCAGAGCCCTCTGGGGTCCTGTCCATGGTGCTGACCCCCTGAACCATGAGGTCTGCCACAGACACTGGGTGACAAAAGCAAGAAGTGGAAGCCACCAGCTCCTAGCCCGAAGGAGGGTTTGGAAAATGGTTTGTAAGGGACACTGGGTGAGAAAACTCTAGCTCAACCTTCAAGAAGCCCCTGCCCGGCACCCTAGGCCTGCTGGGAGGCCGGGGTGGTCCTGAGGCTGGACGGGGAGGAAGGTCTTACCATCTCTGGACGACTGAGAGCCGGAGGAGAACTGGGAGGAGAGGCTGTGAAGATAGAAAGGGGCAAGATCGTTAAACACATGGGGGGCAGAGAGTGAATGGTGAGGGGGTGGACTGGAAGGGAGGGCGGGGCACTCACTGGGCGTCCTCGCCCTCCAGCAGGCGGCGGTAGGTGGCGATCTCCTGCTCCAGCCGTGTCTTCACGTCCAGCAGGATCTTGTACTCCTGGTTCTGCTGCTCCATGTCGCAGCGCAGCTGGGCCAGCTGCTCCTCCACGCTGCTGATCATCTCCTGGATCTGGGCCAGCTGCATGCAGTAGCGGCCTTTGGTTTCCTCTAGACTGTTCTCCAAGGATGCTTTCTGTGAGGGAGAGAAAGAGGGTTAGGGATCATTGAGTTGGTCATTCTCTCCCTCTCAGACCTGGGCCCACCCAGGGCCGACAGCGCCCCTACCATGCTGAGCTGGGACTGCAATTCGATCTCCAGGTTCTGCACGGTGCGCCGAAGCTCAGAGATCTCGCTCTTGCCGCTCTGCACCAGCTCGCTGTTGGTGGCCACCTCGCGGTTCAGCTCCTCTGTCTGCAGAAAAGAAAACATCATTGACCCTGGAAACTCCTGGGAAGCAGATCGCCTGGGTCCCTTCCACCTGAATGGCACCCACCTTGCTGAAGAACCATTCCTCGGCATCTTTGCGGTTCTTCTCTGCTATCTTCTCGTACTGGTCACGCATCTCATTCAGGACGCGGCTCAGGTCCACACCGGGGGCGGCGTCCATCTCCACATTGACATCTCCGCCCACCTGGCCTCTCATGGAATTCATCTCCTGCACAATCACAGAACAGTCCACAGTGGGAGCCTCACCTTGGTAGCCAATTGGGCTTCCCCCATCAGCAGCACTCCTGGCCTGAACATTGACCTCCACCATCTCAAGTCCATCTCTTTTCTCCCAGCTAATCTTCCAAGCCAGCTTTTCCATTCAGCTCTCACCTCCTCATGGTTCTTCCTCAGGTAGGCCAGCTCCTCCTTCAGGCTCTCAATCTGCATCTCCAGGTCGGCTCTGGCCAGGGTCAGCTCGTCCAGCACCCTGCGCAGGCCATTGATGTCGGCCTCCACGCTCATGCGCAGGTTCAGCTCCGTCTCGTACCTGGAAGGATCCGAAAGGAAAGGAATGAGATACCCATTCTGACCACACTGGAGGCTTTGTTCTCTTCCCCCGCAGTTTCTTCCCATAGCTGGCACCCCGTGTGTGCTTGAGGGAGCCAGCCTCGAAAACAGCATGGTTGGGCACAATACCCATGGATCGCTCACATCTGAACATTCCTGGGGGTGGGGGGGTGTAGAGTGGGGGGTGTAGAGTAGGAGGTGGCAGGGAGTAAGGCAAGTTGATCATGTTACAGAATTCAGAGAAGGGAGATGCTTCTAGCTTCGGTCAACAATAGCACACAGGCCTCCAAATATGACTACCTCCCAAACTTCGGGGGCCCATGGGGAAGTGGGGAGTGCCTCTCCCGAAAACAGTGGCTCCCAAACCTGGCTGTGGATCAGATTCGCCCAGGCAGCCTGTTAAAATAACCTAGTCAGAACTCCAAGGGTGGGGCCCAAGAATCTGGTATTTTTGTAAGCACCCTAACGGGTTTTCACACAGCCATCCTGACGCTTGTCAGCTCTGTTTCAGGAACACTGCTCCAAAAATGCCCCGCCCTGGGGAGACTGGTCCCTCTGGGCCACCACTGCAAACTCACTTGGTGCGGAAGTCATCTGCAGCCAGGCGGGCATTGTCAATCTGCAGGACCACATTAGCGTTGTCCACGGTGGCCGTGAGGATCTGCAACAGGAAGGGCACAAGTCGTCGGTCAAATGGACCTTGCTGGCTGGGCTTCACCGCGGCTGGCTCCACACTCCGGCCTGAGGACCCTCCTCCCACAAGCCGTCTCCACAGCAGCCTCAAGGGGAACCTCCAGCCGTCCAGCTGTGACCCAGGACTTTGCTGACTCATGGTCAGCAGAGAGAGTAAGAAAGAGCCCTGGTCTTAGAATCAAAAGCTCTTGAGTTCTGATCGTGGTGTTACCACTGACTTGCCACAAAACCTGAGACAACTCTTGGGGCTTTAACCCCCCTCAGATGAGATCCAATTTTCCATCCAAGTTCTGTCCCCATGCAAGCCAGCCCTGCCAGCCCTCTGAAGGCACAGATTCCTTTTCATCCCCCCAGAACACAGGACCTCGGGTGGAGCTTTCGCCAAAGCTCCAGGCAGCACAGGGTATCAGAAAAGAAGAAGGGCCTCTCGGGTAATGTGGGAACAGGGGCCTGGAGTCAGATGACAAAACCCCCCCAGGATCCTTCTTGCAGGGGCACGGGGGCACCTAATGTGGGCTGGCTGCCACCGGTCATCTCTGTGGGTTTTCTGGGCCTGCCTGGCTGTGGGGAGGGCCAACGGGTGCCAGGGCTCATGGGCGGTAGCCGCCACAGCCCAGACTAATGAGCTAATGAACGGTCTGGGTGTCTAGCCTGGTCCCGTTACAGCCTAGCTCCTCCCCTGTGCTGGAGAGCAGGTAGCTGTCTCCTAGGCTGGCAGGTGGAGCACAAGTGTTCTAGCCTCAGCTGGGAGCCCCTGGGCAGGTCACAGAGCCACTCAAAACAACAACTTCTTCCTCTGTAAAATGAAAGGGAGAGAACTCCTGGCCTCTCAGGGTCTAAGGATCTGGAGCCCAAGAGGGCATGAGCAAGGGGGTGGAGGGACAACGTCCTCCCACTGCCCAGTTCTGCTTGGGGCATCCAGAGCCAGAGGAAGGCATCTGTCCTAGAAATCTAAAGGTGCCAGTGGCCTGAGGCATCTGTTGTTCCAGAGTCAGGTAGCTGGAATGACACCTCCAGCTACCTGGTTTACCCACCTTGTTCCTCAGGTCCTCGATGGTCTTGAAGTAGGGGCTGTAGTCCTTGGTCTCAGTGGGCCGCTGCCTCTGGTACCAGTCTCGGATCTTGACCTCCAGGTCGGCGTTGGCCTCCTCCAGGGCACGCACCTTGTCCAGGTAGGAGGCCAGGCGGTCGTTGAGGTTCTGCATGGTCACCTTCTCACTGCCCACTAGGAGCCCACCATCACCACCACCAAAGCCACCACCAAAGCCACCACCAAAGCCACCACCAAAGCCACCGCCAAAGCCACTGCCAAAGCCACCACCAGGGACACCACCAAATCCTCCACCGAAACCACTTCCCAGGCCTCCACCGAAGCTGCTACTGCTGAAGCCACCGCCATAGCCACCCCCCAACCCATAGGCGCCTCCAGAGGAGTAGCGGGAGGACATCGACATGCCCCCGAAGCCGCTGGAGGCACGGCATGACCCTCCGGCCAGGACAGAGGACATGCGGCTGGAGCCCCCACCAATGCCACAGGAGCCCTTCATGGAGCCAGAGGAGGTGAACTGGCGGCTGCAGGTGGTCATAGTGCCGAGGAGGGAGGTGAGTGAGCGAGCGAGTGAGCTGGCAGAGGGAAGAGAAAGGTGCTCAGGTAAGTTGGAAAAGGTTGCAGGTGTTTTATAGTCATGGGTAGGGGGCGGGTCTGGCACTTCCCATTCTCCTTGGCTGTCATCACCCGCGGGCCAGTGCCGGCTCCCAGCCAGACCCTCCTCTCCTCTGCCTTGTCATGTCTTTCATATTTTACTGGAAACTCATTGTTTGTGGTGTTTAGGGTTTCTTGTCCCGCTGGGCGTGGTTCGCAGGAGAAGGTGCGGGCCTGCGGGCTACACTTTCCCGTCGGGCCATGGGAGCCAGGGCCCTCAGGAGCCCGCGTGCCGGGTTCAGCCGGCTGGCAGAGAGCAGGGCCTCTGCACCATAAACGGGGTGCCTGTGAGCTCCCCATTGGCTACGTAGACTCAGTCCTCTTAGAGGGAGCCCACAACTCAAGGTGGCACCTGCCTGGAGGAATGCCAGCACAGCGAGGTCACATCAAGCACAGAAATGCCCCCTTTGCATTGCCATCCATGTGAGCACTGCCGAAAGAGACAGGGAAGTCAGGGCACTCCCAGGTCTGAACTGCTGGACTTCACTAAAGACCTGCCACATCCCTGAACTTTGCCCAGCCAGTCCCGTGGCTCGGGCTTCCACCCTGAGATCCCGTGAAAGGGAAACCCAGGCAGCTCCCCCCCACCCCGGGGAAAAACTCTAAGAGCCTCCACACTCCTGTGGAGACACCCATGGCGCTGGCTGCTGAGTCTGGCCAAAGGCTGGGGGCATCACAGGCCCAGCCAGAGACGCCAGGCGAGAGCAGGCCACCAGGGAGTCTTGGCCCTGCCATTCACTCCTGTGCGACCCAGGATCTGACACATCTCTGAGCCTCAGTTTGCTCATCTGTAAAGTGGGAGCAAACCCCATCCACCCTGCCTACTGCAGAGTTAGCTCCCAGCATCCAACTCAGCAGTGTGTGTGCAAGGGTTTTGTACGCCCAGCGTGGCACAAAGCTGGCTGGCACTGCTGTAGCCCCATCTGGGTTCCCAGGGGGGCGGAGCAGTACCCCTGGGACAGGTCTGGCAGGGCCTTTGTGCTTCCAGCCCCAGGGATCCTCCCAGGCTCCCAGGGCAGCGCTGGTGGGAAGGGATGGCTCAGGTACCACTATTAAAGCCCCCTGTAGACCTGGGGGGAGGATGGAGGGAGTACAGGCACCTAGGAGTGAAGTCTGAGGCCCTGAGGGCTAGGAGGCATTTCCAAGGGCCCATTTTTGTTCTGCCTAAAGGACCTCAGCTATCCCTCATCTCCCAGACAACCTCCAAAGGCACCCCCTGCAACTGCACCCCACCTTCTCACCAGCCCCTCAGCCTCACAGACCCTGCGGGCACGTTGGGAGGAATGTGGTCATGTCTGGGGCTGCCCGACACGTCCCATCTCCCCAGACAGGCCCCAACAGCCCCTGCTGGAGGCTCCAACGCTCTTCTGAGGATCAAATGCTCCCAGAAGAGAACCGAGCCTCCCTCTCCCTGGCCCCTCACCTCCATCAAAGCACACGTCAGGGAGCAGCCCCCACCCCCAACCCAGCTCAGGAGCTCACAGGACGATCTGAGACAAACACTGCAGGCTGTGGGCTCCCCAGATCCGCAGCAGCCCAGAGAACTCACAAGGATGTGAGTAAGCCAGGGCCCCACCCCAACAGACATTCCTAATCTCCTTCCACAGAATGGTCTCCCACCCCAGCCCAGCCCTATAATTCCCCAGTGAGAGGGTGCAGGAACTTTGGCTGAGGGACAAATGCTTTGACTAGGAGGCATGTCGCTGTCGGCTGTGGGTTGGGGTGTAGGGAGGGGGTACTCATGAGAGAAAAATGCATCATCCAGGGGAACCCAAGGAGAGGAGTGGGTACACAGCCCATCACCATCTCCTAACACTGCGAGGAAGCACTGGAGGCTCCCCAGGTCACGGGGCACAGCAAAAGTTCTCTTCCCCCTCTCCTCATTCGGGGCACCCAGAATAAGCTCCCTCCTTACCCCTCCAAGGGGAATTCCAAAAGATAAAGATGGTAGGGAACTCATGGCATGTAAACTCTTGCACACAGTCTAAGGAGAGACCTTTGCCAGCCCTCCCCACCCCCACAGACCTGGAACCCCAGCGTGGAATGCGAGTCTGATCTCTCCCCAACCCGGGACTAGAACCCTGGCTCAGAGCCTGAGGCCAGCCCTCTTCCCCTGCAGACAGGAAGTAGGTGCCAATGGCCCAGCCTGGTGCTCGAGACATTTTGAGGAGAGAGAGCTTTCTGGCGCAGCAGGAGTTCCTGGGATGAGGGGGATGGTCTGTGGGAGCCTGCAGTACCCTCCCCCCACCTTCCGCACTGCTGGACTCCTAGGCAGGCTTTGAGTGGATGCCCTTACCTGACCCTCCTCCGGCTACCTGGGAAGAAGGTACTAGAGGAGCCTGGGCGGTGCCTCTTGTGGTTGGTGAGTCTCCCTGCACCGGCCTGTGGGGGGGACCCATGCCAATCCAAACAGAGGAAGCCGCTGGGCCAGGCAGCCCCCCACAGAGTCTGCATTTTGTGCTGAGGACCAGGCAGGGAGCCAGGGGATGGGACCCTAAGGAAGAACAGGCCGGTCTGAGGAGGGAGGTACAGCCAATGCCCTTGCAGCCCGAGCTAATGGGAGAGACTGTCCTTGCCCTTAGGGAGCCCCCGGCCTGCAGGAAGAGAGGACACACCTCAAGATCACTTACGATGTGAACAAACAGAAGAAAACGGAGATTCCGGTGCAGTCCTTCCCTGGGACTGCCGTGACAAAGCACCTCAGCTCTGGGGGTTGAAGTTATTAACCCAGAAGTTATTCTCTCCCAGCTCTGGGGGCCAGAGGGCCACGGGGCCTCTGCAGGTGCCAGGGGAGAACCCTCCCTGCCTCTTCTGGGCATCTCGTGGCTCCTGGCGTCCCTTGGTTTGTGGCAGCAACACTCCAACCGCTGCCTCTGTCTTCAAGCAGCCTTCGTCTCCATGTCTCATGTCCTTTTCTTTCTCTTTTTAAAGGTTTTATTTATTTATTATTAGAGAGAAGGGGAAGGAAGGAGAAAGAGAGGGAGAGAAACGTTGATGGACAAGAGAAACACCGATCAATTGCCTCTCAGTCGCCCTCAACCAGGGACCTGGCCCACAACCCAGGCCTGTGCCCTTCCACCAGGAGCCCTTCTGCCTGGCCTTTCGCTCCACGGGGCGATGCCCAACCCAGTGGGCCACACCAGTCAGGGCCCCGTGTCCTCTCCCACCTCTGATAAGGGCCCCCATCAGGTTTAACACCCCCTCGGGCCCAGTGACATCTCATCTGACTTCTCACCACAGTCACATCTGCAAAGACTCAGGTTCACATAAGGTCACATCCGGAGGTTTCTGGTGGACGTGGACTTGAGGGGGACACTATCCGACCCGCTGCACCATCTAACAGATTGGCAGGTATCACGCACGTGGCAGAGGCAGGGGTGGAAATGCGGTGACGAGGCGGTTGTGCTGAGAGGTGAGCAAGGCCAGTCTGGAAGGCTCCTGGGAGCCGCTTGTATCAAGAGAATATGAGGGCCCTGGGGAGTGGGCAGCAAGCGGGCAGGGCCCTCAGGCCTCCAGGCCCCACTGCCTACTACCCAGCTGCTCTGGCTCCTTCACCAATAGACAGCTGCTCTGGGAGAGAGATCTTTCTTTAAACATACTTATTTTTTTTTATTTTGAAATAATTTTAGACTCTCAGCACAGACTGCGCTCAGGTGTCACCAGTTTCTCAATGGAGGGCCCTTTTCTGTTGCATTATTTCTGGTCCGATCCAGGATTCCACATTCCACTAGTTGTCCTGTCTCCTCAGTCTCCTCCCACCTGTGATAGCCCCTGTCTTTCATGACCTTGACTTTTCTGAAGAGTACTGGTCGCTTATTTTGTAGAATATCCTTCAGTTCAGGTTCTTCTGATATGTTCTCATCCTCAGGTTGAGGTTATGCATTTTGGCAAAAAAACACAGAAATGATCTCAGGTCCTTCTCAGGCACATAAGTCACATGTTGGTGTGTCTTATCGGCTGGTGATGTTAACCTTCTTCACGGGCTAAGATAGTGTTTGCCAGATTTCTCCACCATAATGCTACTGTTTTCCCCATTGAAATTAATAAATACCTTGAGAAAATACTTTGAGGCCACGCAATTTTCTTGTTCCTCCTTAAACATTCACCCACTAGCTCCTACACCCACCGGTGGAAGGAAAGAGCTCTCGATGTCCAAGAGCCTTCCTCATCTGGACTCCAGAGAGACTCCGGCTCTCAGGAGACACTTGGGGGTAGGGGTGTCCCACTTAAGGAAGAACCCTTTCTTCCTCTCTTGTCCAGCCCCAAGTCAGACTGGGCCTCCGCAACCTCCTCTTGTGCCCTAAGACACTCCCGTGCAGGCTTCCCTGGACGAAGTGCCGTGCTTCTCTATTCATTGATACCTACCGTCTTTTCCTAGGCCTCCGCGGGCCCCAGGGAAAAGGAGGGGAGAGTCGGGGTCCTCTCATGTCCCAGTTAGGAAGTCTGAGGTCCACAGACACTCACAGACAAGTGACCAGGGGCAGCCCTCCTTGTGATCCTCAGACCCCCAGGGTCTGCCCCAGACGGCCTTCTCTCCTTCTGGCTGAGTCCTGAATCCCTTGCCTTCCCGTCCCTGTCCCTTCGCACTCTCCCCCTCCCAGCCCCCTCTGTTCACCCCTCTCCCCGCCATGTCCTAGCCACCTGTGTATAGCCAGGGTGATGTCTTCTAGAGCTGAGGGCTGTCACTTGTAGAGGCAATGGGCTGGGGACTGACCTCAGCCCACTGACCTGGCCTCAGCCTCTGCCACCAGAAAGGCAGGACTAGCAGGTGCCAGGAACGGGCTGGCAGGCAAAAGGGCAGGCGCAGAGGCCGTCAGGAGCCTGGAGCACCTCCCCAAGGCCTGGGTACCCTTTCCCCTAGAAACCTCTGCCACCCGCTGCTTTCCCAGACCAGCCGGCCCATCTGGGCCAAGTGTCCTTGTGAGAGGCTGAGCTGACACAACAGATGGGCGGAACCGAGTGTTTCCGTGTCCCTGGCCTTGTCTGAGCCTGCCAGCTGTGAAAGCCAACAGAACAGAGACCGACGACCCGTATTACCCATGCAGAAGGTTCAGAGGTTCGGGAAATCCCCACAGTCCACAGCAAGGAAGTTGCTCAGCCGGGGGGGTTCAATCCCAGCTCTGTCTGGCTGCAAGCTTCACTTTCCAGTGACAGGTCCCTTTCCTGCTAGAGGGTCCCCAAAAGTCAGAGAGCCAAAAGGGCCTCCATGGTCATCTAGACCAGTCTCTTAACTCTATAGATTAGGAAACTGAAGCCCAGAGAGGGGAAGCATCATGTCCAAACTCCCAGAGCAGAGCCTGCTTTGAGAGTGCAAAATGCTTAACACACGCCGCCCAGGAATCTGAGCGAGACTGGACGAGAACATGCGGCATAAGAACAGCTGTGCTTCTGTGGTCCGTGCCCGCCTCCTGTAGCTTACAACAGTGCTTTTGGGAGCCACAGAAAGTCTCTCCCTCAGCAGGTGCTCGACATGTTAATTTTCCCCCAGTCTGACGGAGGAGACACAGCCCTTGCCCTTGGGGTTGTCCAGTCTGATGGGGGAGGGAAAAGGAGCCCAGAACTTTCTCTGCTCCTTGGGCCCAGGAGCCACCAGGTGGGGTGGGTAACCTATGAAAGCTTCTTGGAAAGGTTGCGTTTGACTCAGGTTTTGAAAGAAGGAAGAGCCCTGGGTGGGTGGAGTGGGGAGAGGGCATTCCCAGGCAGGGGCGTGGCTGTGGGAACTCGAGGAAAGTCAGCAACTGGGAAAGAGAACGGCTGTGTCAGGAGTCCTGAGCTACAGGGGCACCAGGTCGGAGGTTGAGGGGGAGACAGGGAAGGGTCCTGGGGAGTTCCAGAGAGAAAAGGAGGGATATCCACCTGCTTTTCTCCAGAGGTTGTGGAGCCCGTTCAGCCTCATGCAGCCCCACCCCTCCCCCAGGCTGACCCCTCGAGGTGTCCAGGAAGCAGCAGGACCTCCCAAGTTGGGCAGAAGGGGCTCCCATCTGGGCCTCAGTAGCCACGACCTTGGCTAAGCCCCTCCAGCCCTCCGAGCCTGTTTCCCAACAAGCGGATATAATAACAGTTTCTACCTAGCAGGGTTATGGACAGGAGTAGAAAATGCATGGCCAGTGGCCAGAATGCTGTTGGGCACAGAGTAAACATTTGGGTTTTTTTTTTAAAAAAAAAAAACTCCCTTAAATCAATCCTTAGAGCTTGACCAGTGAGGGGCAGGAGTGAGCTCACATGGAGAACAGGTATCAAGTCAGGCAAAGACAGAGACAAAGAACCCAGAGGAGCCCAGGAAAGTGGTGCAGCGTCGGAATGATGAGTAAAGGAGGGAGGCCTGAGAGAGCTGCTGAGGCCAGCAGAGCCAGGGTGATGAGCTCGTGAGTCTCCGAGGGCCTGGCCAGGGTGGAGTCTACGGGAATAGGCAGGCCCGGAGGCCCTGCTGAGGAAGAGTCAGCAGAACAGACTAGGTATGAGGGGAGAAGGCAAGAGAGCTGCCAGCTGGGCCCCCATTCTGAGGCTGGGGGCCCAGCATTGCCCCTCCTGGCCTGGGGAAGCCTCACCCGTCACTCAGCCTCACCCACGACCTGGCTCTTCTCCTCCCAGCCCTGGCTGTGCAACGGGGGTTATATCTGCACGCACACACGTGTATACACACACACTCCGGCTTTGCTCTGCCTCCTGGCTTCTTCCACAAGACTAGAACCATGACTGAGGGCAGCCCTCAACTCACCCTTCAGCCACACGGCCAGAGATGATCAGATCAAATTTGAAAAGCCCCAGGAAAGGCTTCTGTGTGACCCGGTGTGGCCAGTGGCCAGACTCCTATATGACCCACCCTACAGACATATGTGGCCCCCCACCATGACCAAAGAGGAAGGGGCCTGGCATCAGAAAAAGGTGGGGCACAGATTTGGTCTCAACTTTTATGAGCCAAACAGCCACCCCAATGTGCATCTACTGCAAAAGGGAGGAGGCAGTGCCTAGGGAAGAGCCTGCTATACTCAACGTCTAGCCCTGGGTTTCCTGGCAGCCAAGACAAAAAGGGAAACATGATGGAATATCAAATTCTCACTAGCTAAGAAAGAGACACATCTGACTGTCGAGAGAGACAAATCTTCGAAGGTCTGAGGCCTGAGAAGAATCTGTCTTCACGGACTCTGAAGGACACTGAGAGCTCCAGGTTCCTGAGCCCTGCTGTGCTGGGCATCATCCCTGATGTTCTCATTTAGTCCCTGGGGAAGGTGTTACTGTGTCCATGTTATAGGTGTAGAGAGGTAAAGCCAGGGGCCTCAGTCTCCAACGGCTGAACCCCTCCCAGCTGCCACTGAATGTGTGAGTGTCGCAAAGGTGCCAAGGGGCTCCGCAAAGCTAGGTCCCCTACCCTTGGCGGCATCACGGCCTGCCTCCTGTAACCACCAAGCTCCAGCCACTTCTCCTGGACACTTACTGGCCAAGTTTCCAACTGTCAATACCAGAGACTGTTGCCTGAGGGCCTCTGGCAACAGAGCCCGTTCTGCCTGTGCAGGAGGCAGGCTAGAGTGCTAGGAGGTTGACGCCACCTGCTGCCTGAGAGGCGCCCTCCACCTATGACTGATGGGATTGCAGGACAAAGGCCCCAGCTCCCTGGTCTGTTGGGAAGAATTTTGAGGTGCATGTTCTTTGCTGTCTTTTGGGGACTCCCAGCAGGATTAAGCTACAGGTGTCCACAGTGTTCACCTGCTTGACAACACACCCCATACTGGCCTCCTTCCCTGTTTCACCTACCTGCTCCCTCATGCTGTTTCTCAAGACACCACCCAAAACTCTTCCTGCGCTTGAATTTTTGTCTGAGCGTCTGATTCTGGAACCCACACAGAGGCGTCTGAATTTTTGAGTTTAAACTATGAAAGCCAGGGGTATGCTGGCAAATATTTAACCCAAGGGGCTGAGGGAATTATATAGGGCCTGGGAGAAGTAAGGCCTGCTTAATAAAATGGGTGTAATAATTTATAGTTTAATTTGAAGATTTCACCTAAAATGCCCTATGGCATGCTTGAGTGTGATATTGTTACATTACAGAGTTGCATGCTTATGATTTTGTAATAAAAGATTTTGTAATAAAAAGGGCATTATTTCTGCCAGACCCTGTATGTACATTACATATACAAGTTTATCATAAATTTTACTAGTATAAGAAATGTATAGCACTCGGTTTACGCAGAACGAGAAGCACTCTTCATCGCAAATTCCACGTAGTCAATTGATTGTCCCAGGACGCAATCATTGATTTTTGCCAAACTCTGGGTCTTGGACCTTACCCAACTCTTGCACCCTAAAGTTGCAATCAACAAACCCGGGTAGTTCTGACATAAATGCTAGCTGACACTCGTGTTTATGTGGAGGCGCAACCCAACAGTGAAACAGCAAAGGCCCCGCCCTAAGCGCACTCATTCACTCCGTGCCGTGGGTGACTTCTGTGCTGAATCAGACGGCAGGTTTCAAAAACCGAAAGGAGGTTTTCAGTATGTTCTTACATTTTCTTTCTAGTCACAGTGCAATGACTACAGACACGATGCAATTTTAAGATTAAGCGGCATTGTTTTGAACATTTTTTTCCTTAAAATATAGAAGCCTGGACCTTCTCAAGTCTAGACAATCAGCCAAGCCCTGATGTGTGGCATTTAGCGCTTCCTGATGGAGACACCCCACTGTCTGATTGCAGGGGGAGGGGGAGGGGAGGCAGCAGCCAAGCGGGGTAGGGGTGGGGGTGCTGAGGAGCTTGGCCTTGGTAAGCGCAGCCCCCCCTGCACGCCCCAGAGGCACCTCTAGGGGAAGGAGGACAAGGAGTGCCACTCCCTGCCTAGGTTCTGTGAGTCGGTGTCTCACTTAAAGCCAGGGCAGCTCCTGGCTGACCCCTGTAACCCCCCACCTTGCGCCTGCCCCCCAGCCCAGCACGCCCGGCCCCCCAGCAGCCTCTAAATGGACACAGGCTGCGTTCTCTAGGCTCCAGGCCAGGCATCTGCTCACCTAGAAGACATGCGTGGAGGTGGCGTGGGGGTGGGGTACTCTGACTCCTCACCTACCAGTCATGCACTCTTGGGCAAGTCGCTCGACCTCCCTGTGCCAGAGTTTCCTCACCTGTACAATGGGATGACGCTGTCTGTTCAGGAAGAAAGCTGGGAGTCTTGGCAAAGGGCCAGGGGAGGAGGGGTCTGCCCCCCAGCCTTGCTGCAAGAATCAAATGAGGGTAGAGCAGGCCAGGCTGCTTTGCAAACAGTCAAAGGGAGAGAGAAAGAGCAAGCGAACATTTACTGGGTGGCTACTGTGTGCTTTGTCTGCCTTTCGTCGCCTTGAATCCTCCCATGAGCCCTCTCAGGTAGATACTAACACCCTAAACTTCCAGAAGAGGTAACTGAGACACAGAGGGATGAAGGAATCGGCCCAACATCGGAGCTCAGAGTTCCAGCCCGGGCTGGCCTCTTGCCTCCCTCCACCATCCCACCCTGCCTGCTCCAAGGGGCTGCGGCCCTACTCCAGTTTCAGTCCTTTTCTTCTGGTTATCTCTTTTGACCTGCATGGTCATATTATTATCTGAATACAAAGTGAATTAAAGCCTGTGGTGTCGAACGTTAACCAACATGGATAAACCTGAAGGACAGGGTATGCTAAGTGAAATCAGCCAGTCACAAAAAGACGAATACTGTACGATTCCACCAGACGAAGGAGCTAAAGTAGCCAAAATTATGGAAACGGAAAGTAGAAAGCTGGTTAGCAAGGACTGGGGGAAGAAGAGGGAATTAGTGGGTGTACAGTTTTAAGCTTGCAAGATGAAAAAGTTCAGAGATCTGTTGCACAGCAAGGGGAATATATTTAACACTACTGAAGTGCACACTTAAAAATTATTAAGATGAAAAAAAACTACTACATAGCAATATGAAATTGACAGCCCAGGATATTAGTGTGGGCAATATGGTTTTAACTGGGAAGGTAATGTGACATTCAACAAGTTAACTGATTCTTTGGTTATATATTTTACGCATAAAATCTATGTGAAAAAAGAAAATAAACAATTTTCTTTGCACGTGTATACACAATTTCATGCATATGTATAAACATGGGTGCACTCTTTTTTTCCTTTCCTGTTTTTTCGGGGATCCCTTCTTTCCTCCTTCTCCCTACTCACTTACATCAGCCTCCCACCCTGTCCCCAAAGTAACCCATGCTAATAACTTCACAGGTACCCTTTCATATTTTGGGTGCTCATGTAATTATACACACACACGCATTTACATAAGTGGGGGACTCGTTATTACTGAATCACCCACGTGAGATCAACGTCCTGCCCGTGCTTTTCGGCATCATGCATTTCTCTTCCCCAGTACCTTGAGGAATAGCTTCTTGCCGTCTGATGTAGCCCCAATTCATTGATTGCGATGGCTGCCGAGTATTTTATAGTCACCATAAAATGGACCGCTCTTTACTCGACTGTGCACTACTGATGGGAAGTCACTTTGTTGTCCATTTTCAGCCACATATAAATAAATTGCACATATGTCCTTCTGTACTGATCTTTTATTTCTATGAACTTATCCATTCATTCATCAATATAGAGCCCCCTAAGGATGTGAAAATCACCTTTGCCATGTATTCAGACATAATGCAGCCAGAAAGAACCTCAGAGGATAAAATCCCTGGGCACAGAACAATGGATGAATGTTTTAATTTTTTACATTTCCATTTATGTTGTCACAATATTCATATGGCAGATTAAAGCTGGAAGGACCAAAACATATCTTTTTTTAAATTTTTAGAGAGAGGGGAAGGGAGGGAGAAGGAGAGGGAGAGAAACAACTCACACGGCCCCAACTGGGGACCTGGCCCACAACTCAGGCATGTGCCCTGACTTGGGAATCGAACCAGGAACCTTTCAGTTCTCAGATCAGCATTCAATCCACTGAGCCACACCAGCCAGTGCAACATACCTGTTTTATGAGTAACAATGCTATAATCGAGGAAAGACAGGGACATCTGTCTTTCTGGATCCCAGCAATGAGTTTTAACAGGGAGCCAGGTCAGAAATGGACTCTCCTAAATAGACATCTTTGCTTTAACACTTCCCCGCCTGCCCCCGATCTGCTCAAAGCCCTTTGGGAGTCCTGGGTAATTCGGGGAGAGAGAGGACACAAACCCCACCAGCCCATAGTGGTGACCACACTCCACCTGAACAACCCGGGGAAGAGCAGCACTTGCCAGGTGCCTCAGCTCTCACGGGTCGGACTTTCCCCCCATGGCTCACGAAGACGAAGGCTTTCCCTTCCACAGCAGCTCATCGACACCAACCATGGGGCTGCCTTGTACCAACATGATGAGAGACACCTGGAATCCAAAGAAGCCTGTTCTCGCGAAACATGCTCCTGAGAAGGTTTGGTGGAGCCCAGAAAGAGCAGAGGCTTCCACTCCAGTTCTATGGTTTGATTCACAAACCTTTACTGAGTGTCTCTTATGGGCCGGGTGCTGTCTCGGGGTTGTGGGAACAGGCAAAACAGAAAGCGTCATTCGTGTTTACGTTTCAGGGAGCCCGCAGGTCTTAAACAAACTACCGCAGTGGGAAGGCCAGTAAGAAATCCCTTATCTCAGACTAGGAGAGACGCCGCGCTTTTTATAGCTCTCAGAAACAATGGACCCAAAGAAAGCAAAACCTTACGAGCTTACCGCTGATTCATTTACGTCAGCAGGCCCATCAACATTTACGTTTATAGGCTGTTATTAATTCCCACTCTAGTCATTGTCTTAGTGCTGTATGCAGCTAACTGAAACAATATTTCACAAACTTTGACACTAAGTCAAGCATGAAGAATCTGAGGGTGTGTTCAAAGTAGACAAGGTACGAGGAACATTCGACTGCACTCAACCTCCTCGTCCCAGCAGCCCGGTATTAGGAGGTGGGGAAGTGGCCGAGAGCAAAATGCAGTCTGATTTGGGACTTGAGTCTTAGTTTGAGAAATTCAGGCAGCAAGGCATTCTGGATGGAAAAGCTGCTTCCCTTATGGAAGGAGAAACTCACATTCCTGTTTTGATAATGTTCTTCTTTAAAGAGGTTCACGCTTTGTGTCTACAAGATCCGGCAATGAACAGGAGAAATGGGGTCCCTCCCCTCAAGAAGTTTTACTAGCTAACTGGGAGACCCCAAGAAAGTTTTTCTCCCCGTTACTTATTTGGGACCTCAGTTTCCCCATCTGTGCGACAGAGGCCTTTCTCACGGAGCCTCCCAAGGGTCCGCCAATGAGTGCACCTGAAGGCATCAGCTGGGGCAGCTTTGTTAAGATCGGTGCCCACGCCCAGGCAGAGGGTGTTGGAGATACTCTGTTTCAGCCTCTCATCACTGAAAAACTCATGAGCACACGCCCCAGCTCCGGAGGTTTTAGTCACCCAGGCCCGGACTACATCTGGGTGTCAGGGTCCTTCCTGAACTCAGCCTGAAACGTGACAGATGAATCAACTTACAAAAAAGATTTTTCAAAGAAAATACTCAAAGTTGGTGAGCATGTTTTGAAATAGGCACTCCCATTCCCCGCTAGCAAAACGTGTATGTTGATACAACTTCTTGTTAAATCAGTTTGGCAACACTAATCAAGAACCTTAAAACATCCACCCTTTTCTCACCTAGTCATCACACTTCTGGGAATCTAGCCTGAAGATACCATGCAAAATGCGTGCAAAGGCTTTCTGCGGGAAGATGTTCATTGCTGCATTGTTTTAAACGTCGGCAAGAAATGTACAGTCGGCACTGACAATGTGCCGTGGTCTCTCCCCTCCTCCTCAGTTCCACTTTCCGTGGTTTCAGTTACCCACGGTCAGCCATGGTCCGAAAATGTTAGACGGAAAGTGTCAGGAGTGAGTAACTCAGGCGTTTTAAACTGTGTGCTGCTCTGAGCACACGGCGTGATAGAGTCCCCTGCCGCCCCACTCTGTCCCACCTGCACATGACCCATTCTTCTCCCAGCCTGTCCGCACGGGATGCACCGCCCGCTTCTCTGTGGCTACACTGACAGCCGTGGCATCTCAGTGCTCCTGTCCGAGTCACCCTTACTTTACTGAACAATGGTCCCGATGCACAAAGCAAGGATACTGGCAATTCACATACGCCAAAGAGAGGCGGTGAGCTTCACCATAGGGCGCAGGTATAGGAAAATACATAGTATATATAGGGTTTGGGGCCGCCCGTGGCTTCAGGTATACACTGGTGGTCTGAGAACGTATCCCCCGCAGGTACGGAGGGACCACTGTACAGCACTTTTAATAACACATGGAAGTGCTTCTTTTATAATATTAATAAAAACTGAGTGCAAAACTGTGTAGACAGTCTGTGTGACTGTAGTTATATTTTATATACAAATAGGAGAATTATTAAAGCCATGATTGATAGGCTGAGAGAGACAAGAGAAAATATTGCATCTTGACAAAAGAACGAGAGACTATTAATAAAGTAGGCAGAGCTATAAGGTATTAAAATATATATCCGTTCAGGCTGGTGTGGCTTAGCGGGTTGGGTGTCGTCCTGCAGGCTGAAAGGTCGCCAGGTCGATTTTCAGTCAGGGCACATGTCTGGGTGGTGGGCCAGGTCCCCGGCTGGGGGCGTGCAAGAGGCAAATGATGGATGTTTCTCTCTCGCATCAATGTTTCTCTTCCTCTCTTTCTCCCTCCCTTCCCCTCTGTCTAAAAATAAACAAATAAAATATTTTTAAAATATATATGTCAAAATTTTTAAAACTCTAAATAATAAAATTAGATGGCAAAATTTTGGAAAAATCTCAGAAAGCCAAAAAAAAAAAAAGAGAGAGAGAGTTAGATGGAAAGTAGAATGAGCTACATAGCAAAAGAGGAGTTTCAGAAAGAGAAAAAATTGAGGGGAAATACAAAACATCAAGTAAATATTCAAGAAAATTTCCCAGAACTGAAGAGCATGGGTTTCCACATTGAAAGACTCTGCTAAGAGCCCAGTCCAACAAGTGAAGACGCAGCCACATCAAGGCAGAACATGTGACATTTCAGCCTGCTAGAGAGAAAGAGAGGAACCCAAAAGTTCTGGGGGAAGGGGTGGGAATAGGATAGTACAAAGAATCTATAATCAAATTAGCATTAGACTTAATAGCAACACTATTGAGGTGCCAGGAAACAATGTAACAATACTTTCCAGATGCTGAGCAAAAATTATTTTCAGACTAGAATTTCATACCCAGGCAAACTGTCTGTCAAGAATGAGGGTAGTGGGCTTCCAGCCAAGATGGAGGCATAGGTAGACACACTGTGCCTCCTCAAACAACAAAAGAAGGACAACAACAAATTTAAAAACAAAAAACAACCAGAACTACCACAAAATTGAACTGTATGGAAATCTAACAACCAAGGAGTTAAAGAAGAAAAATTCATCCAGACCGGTAGGAGGGACAGAGATGGGCAGCCAGGCGGAGAGGACTCTCGGCAAGGTGGTGGCTGGTGGACCAGGCAGTCCTACATTTGCGTGCAGATGAACTGGGAGAACAACTGGGGAGCGAGACAGATTGTGCAACCCAGAGCTACAGTGCAGGGAAATAAAGCCTCAAAACCTCTGATTGAAAACACCTGTGGGGGTTGCAGTGGCAGGAGAAACTCCCAACCTCACAGAAGAGTTCATCAGAGAGACCCACAGGGTCCTAGAACGTACAAAAACCCACCCACTAGGGAATCAGCTCCAGAAGGGCCCGATTTGCTTGTTCATAGGGGAGGAAGTGACTGAAAGCCAGCAGAGAACTGAGCAAGAAGCACTGTTCCCTCTTGGACCCTTCCCACACATACAGTACCACAACGCAGCGATGTGGGTTACCCTGCCCCCTGAACACCTAAGGCTCCACCCCTTACTAGGTAACAGGCATGCTAAGACAAAAAAATATATATGACTCAAATGAAAGAACAGATCAAAGCTCCAGAAAAAATACAACTAAGCGACGAAGAGATAGCCAACCTATCAGATGCACAGTTCAAAACACTGGTAATCAGGATGCTCACAGAACTGGCTGATTATGGTCGCAAAATAGAGGAAAACATGAAGGCTATTAAAAGTGAAATAAAGGAAAACGTACAGGGAACCAACAGTGAAGGGAAGGAAAATGGGACTCAAATCAATAGTTTGGACCAGAAGGAAGAAATAAACAGTCAACCAGAGCAGAATGAAGAAACAAGAATTCAGAAAAATGAGGAGAGGCTTAGGAACCTCCAGGACAACCTTAAATGTTCCAACATCCAAATCATAGCGGTGCAAGAAGGAAAAGAGGAAGAGCAAGAAATTGAAAACTTATTTGAAAAAATAATGAAGAACTTCCCCAATCTAGCAAAGGAAATAGACTGCCAGGAAGTCCAGGAAACTCAGAGAGTCCCAAAGAAGCTGGACCCAAGGAAGCACACAGCAAAGCACATCATAATTACATTACCCAAGATTAAAGATAAGGAGAGAAATCCTAAAAGCAGCAAGAGAAAAGGAGACAGTTACTTACAAAGGAGTTCCCATAAGACTGTCAGCTGATTTCTCAAAAGAAACCTTGCAGGCAAGAAGGGGCTGGAAAGAAGTATTCAAAGTCATGAAAGGCAAGGACCTAATCCCAAGATTACTCACTCTATCCAGCAAAGCTATCATTTAGAATGGAAGGGCAGATAAAGTGCTTCCCAGATCAGCTCAAGTTAAAGGAGTTCATCATCACCTAGTCCTTTTATATGAGATGTTGAAGGGATTTATCTAAGAAAAAGAAGATCAAAAATATGAACAGTGAAATGACAACAAACTCACAACTATCAACAACCGAACCGAAAAACAAAAACAAACAACTAGAACAGGAACAGAATCACAGAAATGGAGATCACATGGAGGATTATCAGTGGGGAAGGGGAGTGAGGAATGGGGGCAAAGGTACAGGGAATAAGTAGCATAAATGGTAGGTAGAAAATAGACAGGGGGAGGGTAAGAATAGCATGGGAAATGTAGAAGCCAAAGAACTTACATGCACGACTTATGGGCATGACGTAAAGGGGTGAGAGAATATGGGCGGGAAGGGGTCTGCAGGGCAAAGTGGAATAAAGGGGGGAAATGGGATGACTGTAATAGCATAATCAATAAAATATATTTTTCAAAAAAGAATGAGGGTAGTCAGGGTAGACTAACCATATTTTCAGACATAAAAGGTCCATGAATCCTTTCTCAGAAAATACTAGAGAATGTGCTTCACTAAAACGAAGGGGGGGAAATGAAAAGGAAGACATGGGATCCAGGAAACAAGGGCTGCAGCACAGAAAGAAGGGATAGCCGAGATGGCGGTGAAGGGAGACAGAGGCCTGAAAAGATGGAATTGATGGAATAGGCCATGTTCACCATATGAAGAGATTTACACTTCCAGCAGGGAATGAGGGAATAAGTTAGCAATAGACACGTCAGAAGCCTAAACAAATTGAAAAAGAGATACTTATTCCCAAGGAATTTAACATAATATAAAATATGGTTTGACTCTGAATAATATTCAATAACCATAATAATGTAAACATTAAACATTTATCTAATGAAAACATGACTATGTTGAGAGGATGGGAAGAAGGGAAGTAAGGAAGAAGTGGGACAGGGCAAGGTTGCATAAGAGAGCTAAGGAAGGCCCCATCCTTCAGAGCAGGAAGGCAAGCACTAAAACATCAAGAAATAGTAGTTAAGCCTGTTGTTAGAAATAAGGAGGCAAAGGCCAAAAGTAGCAGCTAAGAAACGGGGAGATGGGAATGGAGGTGTGTGGCACACACTGGGATGGCTCTTTTATAAAAGGTTTTATTATGTTATATATACATAACTTTGATTTTTTTATTAAAAATGTCAAAATATGGACGTGAGAGGTGTGACACATTGCAAGTAGTGAGGCGTGGTGGAGTCACGCGTGCCGAGCAGGGAAGGCCGGGAAGGAAGCAAAGCAGGTGGAGCGGGAAGGGCCAAGCATCGGAGGGGAAATGGAACATCACAAGTGGTTAAGCAAAGGAGTCCTGGTCACCTCCTTGTTCTTGATCTTGACCACATTCCTGTCGGAAGGGTCACAGGGCAGAAATGGGAGTGGGACAGATGGACAGTGAGCAGCCCTGGTGAGTGGCTGCGGCCAGTTCTAGGGAGAGAGGAAGCAGCCTGAATGCGGCCGGGAGATGGGGCATGAAGAGGACGGCATGGCTGATAGGCATTTCCTAGGGGACTGGCTGGTCGGCATGAAATTTACAGGCTGAGGGAAATGGGGAAAAAGAAGGAGTTACAGGGGTGGTGAGGAGCAGCAAGTCGGGAGAAGAAAGGTTCTAACCGTGGACACCATCCCGAGGCAGAAGGCTCACCCTTCCACCATCCAACACAAAAATCATTGTGTGCAAATGTGAGGAGCCAAGGGGTAGAGCTAAGAGCTCAAGCTCTGGAGTCTGTGGATTAAAATAGCTAATGAGACAGGGAGGCAGGAAAAAAGGCACAGGCTTTGTAGCCAGACAGCCCCGGGCGTGAACCGCGATTGTGCCACGTACTCTGCATGACTTCATGCATGTTACTTAACCTCTCTGAGTCCCTGGGTCGTCTCCATTCCAAAAGGGCCTGACCACACCCGGGTCACAGAGTTGCTAGGAGGGTCTAAGGAAAGAACCTCTGTAAAATGCCTCTCGTGATGTCTGTCCACGTGCATGAGCTCCTTCCCTCCTGTATCTCACCCCCCACTTCCCGGTGGCGTGGAGGTCTTCCAGGAAGACCCTACACACTCTGCTGAGCTTTGGTCTTTCCGGCAACCCTTGGGCTGTGAGGCCCCAAAAGGTTCCTGGGAGGTAGCTTCAACTCCCCTCCCATCATTTCAAGAACAGAGACCAGACAGGTTTGCATCAACCAGAAAGTCAGCTTTATTAGCCCACCACCAGCGGGGAGGGAGGGGAGATAGCTGGGATTTGCACTGGGAGGAGAGGAGCCTGACCCAGGCCTTTTGGGGCTGAGGCTGCTGGGTGGGCAGGAGGCTCTGGCAGAGGCAGCTCAGTGCTTGGAGTTCTGGCCCTGGCTGAAGCCCGAGGAGCCCTACTCCTTGAGGATGGGCCGGGTCTGGCGGCCGGTGGAGGAGGAGGAGACTGTGGGAGAGAAGAGAAGAGGTGAGAAAGGCTCTGGGAGCTCAGCTGGGCCCACACAGGGAGAAGGGAACCCTCAGAAGCCTTACCATCTCGGGAAGAATAGGATTGGCTGGACGTGAGCTGAGAAGAGGAGAGACTGTGGGGGAGAAAAGGCAGAGCCGTTAGAGGTGCTGGGAGCAGCAGGGGGCTGAAGGGTCTACAGGGTAGAACTGGGGGGGCAGGGGACAGGTACTCACTAGGTGTCCTCGCCCTCCAGCAGGCGGCGGTAGGTGGCGATCTCCTGCTCCAGCCGTGTCTTCACGTCCAGCAGGATCTGGTACTCTTGGCTCTGCTGCTCCATCTCACAGCGCAGCTGAGCCAGCTGCTCCTCCACGCTGCCGATCAGCCCCTGGATCTGGGCCAGCTGCATGCAGTAGCGGCCTTTGGTCTCCTCCAGGCTGCCCTCCAGGGATGCTTTCTGTCAGTGGGAGACAGAGACAAAGTCATCGGAGGTGGTCACTGCTGTTTCTCCAGGTCTCTGGGCATGTTTTCTGTGAGGTGCACGGATTTTGATCCCAGCTCAGCTACTGATGGCCAGACAACAGTCAGAAAACTCATTCCACCATTCTGGGCCTTAATTTCTCCATCTATAAACTGGGTACAATGATCCCTCCAGGCCCACTCTTGGGGAAAGAGATGTGGAACTGTGTGGTGGCAGTGCTGAGGGGCTGGTGGCCATTACTGGTGACTTGGGGGCTGGGGCTGTGCCAGGTTGTCCTCACCATGCTGAGCTGGGACTGCAGTTCGATCTCCAGGCCCTGGAGTACCCTCCGGAGCTCGGTCACCTCACTGCGGCTGCTCTGCACCAGTTCGCTGTTAGAGGCCACTTCCTTGTTCAGCTCCTCGGTCTGGCGTGGGAACAAAAGGGCAGAAGGTGTGAGGCACTCCAGATGCATCCCATGCTGGGAAGTCCTGCGGGCGGGCCGAGGACCAGGCTTCACCTTGCTCAGGAACCAGGCCTCGGCGTCTCTGCGGTTCTTCTCCGCCATCTGCTCGTACTGGTCACGCATCTCGTTCAGGATGCGGCTCAGGTCCACGCCAGGGGCAGCATCCATCTCCACATTGACATCCCCACCAGTCTGTCCCCGCAGGGCAAGCATCTCCTAGGGAGGGAGGGCAAGAGGCAGTCGGATCAAGAGGCACTGAGCCCTTTCCCTACCCCAGGTGCACCTGCAGCCGCATTGAACCAGCCTCCCTCGCACAATGCCTCACCTCCTCGTGGTTCTTCCTCAGATAGGCCAGCTCCTCCTTCAGGCTCTCGATCTGCATCTCCAGGTCAGCTCTGGCCAGGGTCAGCTCGTCCAGCACCCTGCGCAGGCCGTTGATGTCGGCCTCCACGCTCTGGCGCAGGGCCAGCTCATGCTCGTACCTGGCAGCACAGAGGTCAGGGTATCAGGTTCCATCCATGAGGCTTCTGAGGCTCAAGGCCTTCTGGTCCTCCGGGGTAAACAGCCCCACTGCTCACTCCCTGCCCTCTGCCCTCTGCCCTCAGCCCCGCCACAGGGATGCTCACTTGGTCCTGAAGTCATCAGCCGCCAGCCTGGCATTGTCGATCTGCAGAATGGGCTGAGCATTCTCAATGGTGGCAGCAATGATCTGCAGAGGGGGTGAAAGACAGCAGGCCGGGTGAGCCACAGTCCTGCTGCTCAGGGGCGAAGGGCACAGATGGGGCAAAGGAGCTTCCCTGAACTTGCAGGCTGCCTGTCTTTCAGGTCAGGCCCTGTGCTCCCCCAGCCAGCCTGCTGGGTGCCTTCCACACCCAGCTTAGGGTGTGTAGGGGATGCACCCCACCTCCCCCACTTCCCCATCCTGGGTGCAAGGCTAAGAGAGGCTGAAGGGGAGTTGCACAGAAGGCTGCAGGGAATGAAAGAGCCAGGGTTCCAGGCCAGCTCAGACACTTAGATGCAGAAAAAGAGCCCTCTGCCACCAATTCTCTGAGTGGACCTTGGCCACTCCACGAAGGCCAGCCTCAGCCTTCCTGTTTGTAAAACGGGCACACTGGCAAGTGGTTTTCTAAGGACGACCGTAGCCATGACCTCTCTCAATGCTCCACCCACCAGGCCACCCACCTGGCCCACCCACCTTGTTTCTCAGGTCCTCGATGGTCTTGAAGTAGGGGCTGTAGTCCTTGACCTCACTGGGCCGCTGCTTCTGGTACCAGTCACGGATCTTCACCTCCAGGTCAGCGTTGGCCTCCTCCAGGGCGCGCACCTTGTCCAGGTAGGAGGCCAGGCGGTCGTTGAGGTTCTGCATGGTGATCTTCTCATTGCCAGAGAGGAGGCCACCATCGCCACCACCGAAGCCAGCACCGAAGCCACCGCCATATCCTCCACCAAAACAGCTTCCCAGAGCCCCACCGAAGCTGCTACTGCTGCTGAAGCCACCGCCATAGCCACCTCCCAGCCCGCAGGCCCCCCCAGAAGAGTAGCGAGAGGTGGAGACCGACATGCCCCCGAAGGTGCCAGGGGCCCTGCAGGACCCTCCGGCCAGGACAGAGGACATGCGGCTGGAGCCAAGGCCACAGGAGCCCTTCATGGAGCCGGAGGTGAACTGGCGGCTGCAGGTGGTCATGGTGCCGAGGAGGGAGGTGAGTGAGCGAGTGAGTCGGCAGAGAGAAGAGAAAGGTGCTCAGGGAATCTGAGAAGATGCTGGGGCTGCCTCAACCCCAGGCACCTTTATATGCACCTGGGGAAGGTGGGGCCACCCCAACTGCTGACTCGGGGTTCCCTCTGCATTTCATCACTCCAGGTCCCGTCCAACTCCCTGCTCCGCTTACTCAGCCCGGGGTCCATTCACCACTGCACTGCTCAGAGTTCCCGCCCAGCTTCGAGGGGTGTGGGGCCGAGAGCGAACTCACAAAAGCAAGTTGTTCGTGACTCAGGCTAGGCGGTGGGAATCAGCTCCTGTTCCTGGAGCCCGAGGGGACAGCAGGGCCTTGGCACAGGCGGCTCTGTGGCGACTGAGTCCCCAGGCAGTGAGTCAGCCCACGGAAGGACTCCCTGCCCCACGGTGACAGCCTCGGCGATGCCATCCCAGGGCCGACTCAGCATACAGCCAGGGGGATCCCTCATGCCCAGCTCTTGACAGGAGGTTCTGGTTCATGGCCTCCCTCTGCTTTGCCCACCGTGGGACCGGAGGCCCCTCACCTACCCTCTCTGGGCCTGTGTCCCCTCAGCAAAATGACCAGGCTGGGCGGGGGGATGTTGCAGTCCTTTCTAGTTCTAAAAGTTCTGTGACTCTCTTTCCCTTCCTGAACCCAGTGTGTTTTGGAGGCAGCCTTTGAGCCCCCAGGACCTCCGGAAGGGGTATGGACATGGACCAGCATGCACTGTGGAGCTGGACAGGTGGCGGTTTGACCCGCAGCTCGGCCCCTTGCAAGCTGCACAGCACAGGCAGCCCTGTAGCCCCTGTGGGCCTCAGGGTTTTATCTGCAAAAGGGAGGACACACCACCGGCCACATGCAGAGAATTGTACATGAATAACCCCTCTGGCCTCTCCCGATAGCCCACGCTGACCCTCCCCTGCCCCTTCAGCACCCCCATTTTTTCCTTCTGCCACCGCTGCCTCCCACCTCCCTCCCCGAGCCCACTTCTACACTCTGGCACCTCCCTCCCACACCCCTGCCCTCCTGTCTGTGCTCCCTCACCCCCACCCTTAGAGCAGCACCCCCAATGCACTGCTCCCCCTAATCACTGGCACCCATGATAAGCTGTGATGGGAGGGAGTCCCTGTCCTGCCACTGGTGCCACAAGTGACCCCGGAACCCCACCATGGGCTTTTGAGTCCCCACCCTGTGTCCAGGGCTCACTCACTCAATAGAGGGAGGGGGGAGGTGGCTGTCTAGTCACCTGCCATGCAGGGAGTGGAGAGTGCCTACGTGTGCCATGTGGTCCTGTGAGGGGCTTGTCCCTGCCACAGCGCTCAGACAGGGAGCTGGAAGGGTAAGTGGCTTCCTGAGGCTCCCGTCAAGGGGGAGCAGGTGTTTGAACCCGTCTGTCTGTTTGTGTAGCGCGAGCCGTCACCATCCTGGACCACTCTCTCTCTGTGTCCCCAGCATATACTATCATCCTGAATTCATCCTGTGAAATAGAGGGAAAACCAGAGAGTGGGGTGATCCCTTGAAGTCATTGGTCCGGGACTAGGACCCAGAGCTCAGGTCTTACAGGCAGGGACCAGTGTGTCCATTCTCAACTACCTGCCCGCACTGCCTGGGGGGAGCTCTGCCCACAGTGGGCGTGACCTTGGCCCAAGGGCTGGGAAGGCCTGGACCCAAAATTAGAGACCCCTTCAGGGTGGTCTGAGGGGTGACCTCCAGAGCGAGCCACTGTCCTTACTCCAAAGTGCCTCTCTGTCAAGACAGGAGGAGCAGAGAGGGCTTGCCCCAGCCTGAGCTCTGCTGGGCGATACCCCCTTTAAATCCTCTGCCTCACCATAACCGGCTTTGTCACTGCCACCGAGTCCTGTCAGGCACTCGGCTTGTGGGTGCAGGCCCCAGAGGTATCGGCAGGGCCGGTGCCCAGCACACACCTTCAGGGCTAGGCCTGGGGGGTGCTCCCCTCCCCACACACCCCAAATGGGCAAAGGGGCCCTAAAAATTTGGACAAAAATCCTACCGTCCCAAGTGTCAGGATGGGCCTGGGGTTCAGGTCCGACTACAGACTCCATTCCCAGAACTGGGAATGGCCTTTGAGGTCCCTAAAGGCCACCAAGCTCCAACCTAAGAGAGTGAAAGTCTTGTCCCAGTTTACACAGCATGGACTCAGAGGGACAGAGGCTCAAACCCAGCCTCTGGGGGCTTTCCTTCTCTGTCCCTGCACACCCTCCACCTCCTTTCTAATTGGGCCGATGCCCCTCCCCCATTCTTGGAGGCTGGGCAGCTGGGGGGAGAGGGGGAGGTGGGGGGGGGGAGATGGTAGTGGGGAGGTGTTGCACAGGCTCAGCCCAGGTGCAGGGAGCCACTTGGGCTGAGAAGCTGCAGGAAGGAAGCTGCTGACCCACAAGCAAACCATTCAGTCAACACCGCAGACCAAGCACCCGGCATATGCCCAGCACTGGGGCATAGCGGGTGGGGGAGGTGTGACAGGGTCTCTAGCCTTGGAACTTATCATTTGACCTGAAGAGAAAACAGACAGGAATGCAGCACCCAGTGCAGAAAACGTGTGGGTGCTCTAGCCTCAGGACGCAGCTGGGCGAGGCTACCAGCAGTAAAGGGGGGCTGCCTCCAAGCCCCTCTTTAGAATGTGGCTGAACCAGGGGTTGCTCCGGCTGGGCCTCTGAAGATCTGAATTGGCAAAGAAGGTCAGAGGAGTCTTTCCTCCATTACACCTGCCCCAAGGTCGCCAGGCCTGTGGGCATAGAGCACCTACTTCCACCCAGCTGGCGCCTCTCCAGGCAGTGGGTTCACCTCGTCCCTCCCTCCTTGGGCCGTCCCATCTCAGGTGTGAGGTCATTTCATCCGAGAGCTGGCCAGGAAATATTATTGGCCAATACCACGCCTCAGCTTGCCACAATTCCCAAACCTGACTGATCACCAGCCCCCTTCCAGACCACCGGGCCCTGCTGACCCACGGCATCGGCTTCACGGGATAAAGCTGATCCTGGAGACAGTTTTCTCTCTGGTAACCAGTCAGGCCTAGTGGAGGGAGGGCAGGAGAAGGGGTCCCGGGGAGACGGAGGGGAGAGAGAAGGTAGCTGCAGAGTCCAGTGGCAGCCAAAACCACAGGCTCCGAGGCAGGGTGAAGAGAGAAGAGGCTGGAGGAGTCGGGACAGAGCCGCCTGCAGTTGGGAGAACCTGGACCAGGTATTAGACCAGCCGTTTGGCCTCTTGGAGCCTCAGTTTCCTTCTCTGGGAAATGGAAGGATCAGCACTACTCCACAGGTGTGTTAGAGGCAAAATAAATAAAGCACCTGGCACAGACGGATGGTCGAATTGCATTTATTCACAGATATTTATAAAGCACCTACAATGTGCACTCAGACGAAAAATTAAAAAGGAGGAGAAGCTCTGGGGGCTTACCGTCTGATGGGGGAAGAGCGGGCAGAAGCAATCCCAGCACAGGGCACTCAGGCTGTGCTGGGGGAGGCGCCTGCAGGGGGTGGGGCGGGCTCTCTGGGAGTGGACAATGTCTGATCCAGGCTCTGGCCCCTTGACTAGTCCCAGGATCTGGGCGAGTCTGAACACCAAAGCTCCCACGTATTTGACGCCCCCCTTCTGAGGGCAGGGGACTGTTACAGGGACTGTTTCTCCCTCTCCATGGTCTGCACAGCTAAGAGACCCTCAGGGAAGCCTATGGCTGGGTCAAGCTCAGTTACAGCCTCAGCCCTGTGCCAGGTGGCAGAACTGTCCTGGCTCCGGTCCCTCTGTTCTCCTCAGCCACCCGCAGCACGGGCTGGCACAGGAGACCCACACTGCCTGAGGGCTGAGGGAGTGTTGCCAGCCCGTCCCTAGGCTGGGGTCCTTCGTGTCCCTGCAGGCCAGGGCCTGTGTCTCTTGATCCCTGGGGCCCCTTGAGACCTAGGCACAGGGCAATGCAGCACCATGGACAGTGTAACTGCCAGGCGTCTCCCAGCAGGAAGCGCTGCCAGGTCACTGCCAGGGTGTGGGAGTGGTGGAGGAAGGGTCACTGGGGGCTGGCCACCACTGGCCTGGGCCTGAGCCTGGGAATCAGGTGCGTGTGTGTCCATCCAATGAGGGGAGGTGAGGCAGCGCCAAGGGCAGTTACCACCTGGTCTCCGATACGGGGCAAAACACTTGGTGCAATGGGTAGGTGGGTGCGTGCAGATGAACCCTGAGACCCTCTGCAGAGTCCCCCAGTCTAGCCACAGAAAATGGCCCCAGAAACCTGGGTCAGCGTGGGGTGCCTGGACAAAGCCACCAAAGTCCCCCATGCCATCTCCAGGGGACCAGAGGCCCCAAACTTATTTACTGTGCCCTACGGCCCCTACCTGCCCAGGCCTGGGTGGAGCCCTTCTGGAAAGGGTGGGGTTTTCCCTCTCTGGGCCCAAGACTATCTCCTGCGAACCCCCAACCTCAACAGAGCAGCCAACGCCTCTCTCAGCTCAGCTCTCAGTACACCTGGCTGCACCTCCATTATGGCCCCCTGAGCCACTCCCTTCGTGGGCAGGGGCTTCTTCCCCAGTAGAGGGACACAGTCCTGGCTGCCTCTGGCCAGCCCCACACTCTGACTTCCTCCCCTCAGCCACTGCACCAGTAGGAGTGGACCCTGGAGTCTGGGGAGAGAGAGCCACTGCCTAAGAGCCTGAGGCTGGGTGGGAGGTGGGACTCCGGGGCCCCCCTTCCCAGCACCCCCGGCTCCGGCCAGCACCCTGCCGCACCCCTGGCATGCCAGGCTCCAGACAGGCCTGAGTCACTGCTCCTCAGAGCCTCAGCGTCCCCCTGCACACAATGGGCTGCCTCTTCCCAGAGACGTCCTGCTTCCCAGAACGGCTGTTCAAATAAATGAGATCACCCTTCCAATGAGCCATGCTCCGCCCAGGGCTGGTTCCGCTGGTTATGGCCAGATGTACTCGGGGGCCTGAGGGGTACAGTGCCACCTGCCTGTCCTCCATCCTTGCCCTGACTGTGGCTCAGGCAGCTGAGAGTCACCAGCGTCTGATGGACCAGGACCCGCATACCCAGCCTGCTGCCTGTTGCCTCCGTAGGCCCGGGCTCCAGCCGCCAACCGGGAATCCCCAGCATGGGGAGAAGCCCGCTGTCCCCACCGTCCTCAGTATCAGGGCCAGATGCACCGTTAGCTGGGATTCACCTCACACCTCTCTTACTGCGGCCTCTGAGATCCAGAGAAGGCCTGGGACCTGCCCAAAGCCCCTCACCCAGCTGCCCACTGCCCCATCTGCTCCCGCCCCGCCCAGGCCCCGCCCTCAGTCTCCAGGCGCCAGGATGCAGCAGGTGTTTGAACGTCCCGGCCTGACTGTGCAGCAGCAGACAGTCCCAGGCTTGTCAGTGAATTGCGGTGGGGGGCACCCCTCCTCTCGGTAACCCCTTCCACCCACTCCTACTGCTTGAAGAAAACTAGGAAAGCAGGCTTGCCCCACCCAGGGTTTCCGGATTTACTCAAAGGCAGACTTCCAGGTCTCAGGCTCCGCCCCAACGGCTCATCACCTGCCATCAGCCGGAAAGGGGCTGGGGACCAGAGGGCCCTGGGCGTGGCTTGGCAGGGCTGCCCCTGCCCCCTGCCCCAGGATGTGTTTCTCCCCTACCCCCACCATCAGGCTGCTGAAACTGAGAGAGGTCAAACCGCCAGAGAAGGTGGTGCTGCTCCCCAGGTACAACCCCCCAGCACCCCCATCCTGAGCAGCAGCTCACCATATGAGGACACATCCCTGAGAGAGGCCCCGCCTTCCTCCCCCAGCTGCCAGGGTCCACAGCCTTCTCTAGGGGCACAGGACTCCAGCTCATATTCTCAGGGGAGGCGGAGGGGGGCCCGGCCTAACCATCCAGCCTGCCTCCCCCACGTTCCCTCCCCCTGGGTTGCTCCCACGAGGATCCAGACTGCTGTCCTCGCCCACCCTTGTCCCCTCTCAGGGGATGGACCTCCAGGAGCAGCTGATTGGATGCATCCTCCCTTGGGACTCTGCTCCCACACTTGAATTCCTGTCGGCCATTTGTGGATGAGAAAATGAGGCTCAGGGAGGGGACGTGACTGCCCATGGCCACAGGCCTACCGATAGCACAGGAAGGGACCACCTAAGACACCATATAAGACCCCACCCGGGGTCTAGCACTGCCTAGACCACCCTCCCCCGGACCACCAGTCCTTGGGAGATGCAACGCCCCCACATGCACACAAGCTCTGCCCAGACCCACTTTCTGCCCTGGTCTGAGACTCCCTAAGTCAACCCCAGTGTGTGTCCACAGACTCCTCCCCCTGCTCCATCCTCCCCCCCCAAAACTTCCGCTTGCGTTCACCCCACCCTTGGAGGGCCCACTTCAGTGGCCACAAGCAGAATGCACTCTACGTTAGAGTCAACAATATTTATTGGTCAGGCAGGGGGTGTAGGAAAGAGCGTGAAAGCCACGGGGGAAGGCTGGGAAGCCAGAGTCTGCAGGGCCGAGGAGGGGCCCTGGGGGGGCTGGCCAGGGGACAGAGTCCTCAGCGGGTGGTCTGGTGGACCTGCTCCCGGGAGGAGATAACCTTGCCGTCCTGGACCTCTTCCACAATGGTGCGCACCTGACGCGTGGTCACAGCTGCAGGAGACACACAGGCAGAGGTGGGTGGGGCCCGGAGACCCTGGCTCTGCCCCCAACCCCTAAGAGGCGCTGGCTCTGGGGACCTAGCAGTGGGGGGTCCACACCCCTGCTGGCTCTTCAGTGTCCCATCCACACTCTTTTCCCTCTTCCTTCACTGCTCCTTCCCTCCCACCGTGTCCCTCTGCTAGCGCATCCTGCCTCCTAGATGGGCGGTGCGACTCTGACCCACGGGTCCTCCTGCAAAGGCGCACCTCACAGACTGGGCGCTCCACACAGTGGGGTCCGTCTCCAGGGCATGGACTGTGCTCCAGCCTCCCCCATAAGACTGGGCTCTGGTCCCCATCACCTCCATTAGACTAGATACCCCAGGGCGAGGGCTTTATGTTCCCCGTCAGACTAAAATCTGGAGGACAAGGACCAAGTCCCCTTCTCCCATCAGACTAAAGCCCACAGCCAGGACACCTGTAGGCTCTCAGAGCAAAGACCACGAGGCCAAGTCCCTATCTCCCCATCAGAGCGGATCTCCAGTGCTAGGACCATGTTTCCCCATCAGACAAGCCAGTGTCTGCCTCATCTGATTCCCCTGAGCACCAACCCTGAGCGCTGATGGGCCCCTGCCCCCAGCCCTGCTAAGAATCAGCCATCATTTCCAGTAGCTCCTGGCTACCTCCCTCAGCAAGGTGCAGAGGGTACCTGCCCTGTGCTGCCCCGCCCTGCGCTGCCCCACCCTCCGCTACCAAGATGCTTACGTTCTTTGGGCTTGTACTGAGTCAGGCTGCAGAGAAAACAGAGAGAGGGCATTAGATGCGTGTCTGAGAACTTCGCCCCACCCCAGGCCCACAGCCCTGGCCCCAGAGCCCCCACGCACTGGGCGTCCTCGCCCTCCAGCAGGCGGCGGTAGGTTGTGATCTCCTGCTCCAGCCGCGTCTTCACATCCAGCAAGATCTTGTACTCCTGGTTCTGCTGCTCCATCTCACAGCGCAGCTGAGCCAGTTGCTCCTCCACACTGCCGATCAGCCCCTGGATCTGGGACAGCTGCACACAGTAGCGGCCCTCCGTCTCTGCCAGGCTGCCCTCTAGGGATGCTTTCTGCAGGAGGGCAGGAGGGACAGGGTCAGAGAGGGTGACGAGTGTCCCCTCCAGGGTCCTGGGCCCATCCTAGGCCAGGCAGCGCCCCTACCATGCTGAGATGGGACTGTAGCTCAATCTCCAAGGCCTGCACGGTGCGCCGCAGCTCGGAGATCTCGCTCTTGCCGCTCTGCAGCAGCTCACTGTTGGTGGCCACCTCACGGTTCAGCTCCTCTGTCTGCAGACAGAACACAGGGTGGTGCGAGAGTAAGCCTGAGACCCCTCCTCCAAGTCAGACAAGCCCCGTGCCCTCCTTACTCTCAGCCCAGGGTCCATTCTGTGCCCAGACAGGCACTTGGAGCTCCCCTGCCCCCATAACACCCCTGACCTTATTCACCTTCCCAACCTCCCCTAGGCCTCTCAGGCCTCCTCCCAAACCTGACGGTGGAGGCAGTGCCTGCTCACCAGCCTCCCACTTTCCGGTGCCCAGACGTCTTGGAATGATAAGCTTTATCTTTAGTTCCTCCAAGTGGAAGGCACAAGAATAAGAAACTTGAGCACCTGCCAGGATAGTAGCCAGGCAGCTGGTGCTGGCTCCTGACTTCTTGAAGGAGAGGTGGAAGCTCCTGGGACTTTATCCTCTGGCAGTATTCCAGAACAGAGCTCCCCGCTCACCCCCAGATCTTAGCTTTAGCCAAACTCCAAGCCTGTTGATGCCCTGGGTGAGGCTGATCACCTGGGGTCCATTTGGCTCACTGAGGACAGGGTGCCCCCAAGATGCCAGGCACTGGGCATGCTGTTGGGACTTGGTCCTCACACCCCACCCCCTGGGAGAGGCCTCTGGCCCACAGCACCCACCTTGCTGAAGAACCAGTCCTCAGCGTCTTTGCGGTTCTTCTCTGCTATCTTCTCATACTGGTCACGCATCTCATTCAGGATGCGGCTCAGGTCCACGCCGGGAGCAGCGTCCATCTCCACGTTGATCTCGCCGCCCACCTGGCCCCGCAGGGCAAGCATCTCCTGGGGAGGACAGCAGTTGCGGTGTGGGCATCCTGGGCTGTCCTGACCTCTTGCTCCCAGCCCTTCCCACACGAGCTCTCCAGACCCCTCCCAAGGACCCCTCCCTGATCTGCCTGTCCTCTGCCCTCTGACCCCCCTAATGACTTTCATCCATGTGCTCTGTATGGGCTCTGCCTCCACCCTCAGACTGGGACTCCCTGAGGGAGGTTCTGTGCCTCTCCCACTAGACTGAGGGCTTTCAAAAGATAAAATCTCATTCTTAGGCCTGTGCCCCCAGAATATCCCATCTAATTTCCAAATGTCTATTGTATGGAGGGCCCAGATTCAAGGGTTTGAGCAGGACAAGGAGGAGACCTCTTCACTTGTCTCCTGTTCTTGTGAGGGGGACCTGGGGGTGGGGGGAGGAAAAGAGGCCCCTGTGGGCTCCTGGGAGGTTCCTCCGATGCAGGGAAGCAGGAGGAGGCTGTCCTGCACCCTGGTTCTGGGCCCTGGGGACCAGGGCCCCACAGGCCCAGCAGCCCTGTACGGCGACCAGGCCTGGAGCACCTGCTCTGCCTGCTTCCCTTGATTTCGGCCCCAGCGCAGCCCTAGAGCCCCACAACCCCTCCACCTTACCTCCTCGTGGTTCTTCCTCAGGTAGGCCAGCTCCTCCTTCAGGTTCTCGATCTGCATCTCCAGGTCAGCTCTGGCCAGGGTCAGCTCGTCCAGCACCCTACGCAGGCCGTTGATGTCGGCCTCCACACTCACACGCAGGGCCTGCTCCGTCTCAAACCTGCAGAGGGAACCGGAGACTTTGGTTTAGACTTGGTCTGGCCAGCTCAGGTTCTGGCCAGCACCCTGCTTTGGCCAGGGCTCTAAGGCTTATGAGAAATCATGATGGGGAAGAGTGGAAGCAAACTCTAGCCCTGGGGCCCTGGGAACAGTTAGGGCAAGGCTCCACCCCCACGTGGCTTCCTACTTCTCTCCTCTCTGCCTCCTGCTTCCCCTTGCTGTCTGACCTCACCTGTCTAAGCCCAGTGACCCTCAGGACTTCCCACAACCTGTACTGAGAGGCGGGTTCCCCCCCCCCCAGCTCCTGGCCTACACCACAAGCAACAGAGGAGACCGAGGGTGGGGAGGGGTGCCACCAGCTCCTCCTCAGCTCACTGGGGAAGGCTCACTTGGTACGGAAGTCGTCAGCAGCCAGACGGGCATTGTCAATCTGCAGCAGGATGCTGGCGTTGTCCACGGTGGCCGTGAGGATCTGGGGAGATGGGAGAACAGTCAGATCACTGGGTAGGGGCAGTTCGGCCCAGGCCAAGGTTCTGATGTGGCTGCCTTTTTTCAGAAAGGCTCCCTCCCTGCACAGCGTCTCCCCTTTGTTGTGCTGTAATTGTTGGCAAAGTCCGGGCCAGCAGGAGTCTGATGCGCTGAAACTTGCCTCCTGCTCCCCTGGGGCCTGCCTCCCCCAGCACAGACCCCCATGCCGGGCTCTGCTCCAAACCAGAGTGGGCAGCCCAGGGGGTCCTCAGGCTAGGGATTCCAGAGAGCCAGAGAATGGGAGGGTGCCGCGGGGGCAGAAGCTGTCCCAGAATCCCAGAAAACAAAGAGCATGTGGACAGCTCCCACATTTTACAGCTGGGGAGATGGTGCCCCTGAGGGTCTCCCCCAAAAGGGAGGCTAAAGGAGTCCTCACTAAAGAGCATTTTCAAATTGGAAGTGATAACCCCTGCTAACCTTGACCCGGGGCACCAGCAGGCAGCCTACCCCGCCCAGGTTTGCTCAGCCCAATCCTTGAGAGAGCAGCAGGAGGATGGGGAAGCCTGAAAAATCCCCAAATAAGGCTCACCAGAGGCGCCCTGAGGTCCCGCCCCCATTCTCCTGTCTCCACCTCCCAGCAGGTGCCATTGGGCTCTCACTCAGCCCCCTTACCCCACCAATGCCCAAAATGCTCCTCTTGCTTCCAGGAGGGAGGTACCCACGTATGTAGCAGCGTGATGAGCCCAGCCCAGCCCTCCACCTGTTTCCCTTCGCTGTATCCTACCACGGTACAAGGTGGCAAGGAGCTCTGTGATGGGGAAGCTGAGTCTGAAAAGAGCTCCATGAGGCTGCTTGTCCCTGGCCCAGCCTGCTGCCCCAGGAAAAGGGCAAATGAGCCACAGGGCCCCCAAGGTGGGACCCCAGAGGCCAAGTGGGGACACACTGTTCTCAACTCCCCGAAGCCCTGTGACAGCCCCCGGGCTGGACTCCACGTTTGGGCAGAGGAGTCATGGCCCCCTCCCCCAAGCAGGCCCCACCTTGTTCTTCAGGTCCTCAATGGTCTGGTAGTAGTGGCTGTAGTCTCGGGCAGGCCCCGGGGCCTGCTTCTGGTACCAGTCTCGGATCTTCACCTCCAGCTCAGTGTTGGCCTGCTCCAGGGCGCGCACCTTGTCCAGGTAGGAAGCCAGGCGGTCGTTGAGGTTCTGCATGGTGGCCTTCTCACCTCCAGCCAGCAGCCCATCAACGCCCCCAAAGCTGCCACCATAGCCACCGCCGGAGCCGAAGCTGTAGCAGCTGGAGTAGCTGCTGCTCCCGAGGCCACTGCCCAGGCCACTGGCAGACCCCAGCCTGCAGGAGCCGGCGCCCAGGCTCCCCGACAGCCGGCAGGAGGTGCGGGATGAGCCGCCCCCCAGGCCGGAAGAGCCCTTGATGGAGCTGGAGGAGGTGAACTGGCGGATGGTGGTGGTCATGGTGGTAGCGGCAGGCGGCGGGCGGGCACAGTGCGAGGGGTTTAGAGAAGCCTCAGGTGCGTGTTGCTGCTGGGGCACACCTGCCTCCTTTATAGGCAGACAAGTGGGCGGGCACAGTAATTGCAACAGGCTTGCTCCTCTGTTTCCATTCCCCTGGGCTTTCATCACCCCTGGAGGCCTGCCAGCTCCCAGGTGGCTGCAGGCCCCCTCCCCTCCCACCAGCGGGGCTTTGCCTCATTTCTCCGAACCCCCATGCTGGGCGTCTGCGTGCACGTGTGCGTGTCTCTGGTCCCAAGCCTGTCACCTGTGATTCAGGCAGGCCCTCCAGCTATGCTTTCCCATGACCTAATACGGAGAAGAGGAGAGGCAGGACGTCACCATCACCAAGCCCTCCCTGGCAGCTGCCATCCCAGCCCTGCCAGCCTGGCCCCTGTGTCAGGTAGGGAGATGGCTGGGGAACCCAGCAGCCCCCCCCAGCCTGGGGCTACTGTCCTTCAACACACACCACGCCCCACGGCCCTGGCCCTGGGCTGGGTGCTGGGGAGATGGCGAGGACTGAGCCCTCATCCCACCTTGGAAACTGGACGGCCACCACCAGGCTCACCACACAACCCAGTAATGCTGTCAGGCCTCAGGCGACCACCCCATTTTATAAGTAAGGAAATGGGGGCTCGAGCAGGATAGTGTCCCCAAACACCTGCAGGACTGAGCTGGCAGGGCCTCGTGCTCATCCCACAGCAGCAGACCCCACCCCCAGGGGGGCTCTGGGCACCCTGGCCCCACTCTGCACAGCTCTCTCACCAGGGAAACCCTCCAGGGCCTACAGTTCCACCTGGCCAGTTTTCTGACCTGCCCCGTCCCTGGGGCTCCCTGCTGGCCCAGCCGAACCTTTCCCCACCTCCCTCTGACAGGTGGGGGTCCTGGGTTTGGGTTCACAAAGAGGAGCTTAGCTATAGGATGGAGAAGTGAAAGCTGGCAGAGAAGCACCAGGGTACAGGGGAAGTGGAAGAACCGAAGGCCATGCCCCCCTCCACCTTCCCTAGCACTCCTGTACCCCAAAGGCCTCAGGGTGAGGTGAGGGGCACAGACCATAGGTCCCAGCCTAAGGACACTACCCAGGAAGGGCATCCTCCCAAGACCCTCCCAGCCATTTCCACCCCCACCCACACACACACAGCCTTCCCCAGACTCCCCCCTGAGATGGACCTGGGAGGGACCCTGAGACACCCTACGGCTCTCCCCTGCCCTGCCCACCACCCCCAGCCCTGCCTGGGTCCCAGGGTCCCTCCCAGAAAGCTCCTGGGTGGAACACAGTCGTGTCTCAGTCTGCCGGTGGCTTCCACTTCCCAGACAGGCCCAGACAGCCCCCGCCAGCAGCGGAGAGATTCCCCAATAGCCTGGCAGCTGCCAAGCCACCAAAGCAAACAGGAAGCCCCCCACGCTGACATGCACAGCAGCCACCCCGCCCCACACACACCCCCGACTTGGGCAGAGCCGGTCTGGTTTCCTGGGCTGGCGGTGCTGCTGCCATCTCCTCTCACTCATCCACGCCCCGGACCCCTCCTTAGGAAAGCCCCCTGCTCAGCCTCTCTCCCCCAGACCTACAGGGGAGAAGGCGGGAGTTTTCTTTGATAGGCATAGTTCCTTGGAAAATCTGAGGGCCCTCCCAGGAACCAGCCAAAGGCAAAGGGGCCCCAGGGGCTGATTCTTAAAAACTTTCCTAGCTTGTTGGGCTGTCCTGTCCCCCACCCCCACCCCCACCCTAGTCCTTCTGCCTCCTTCCCTCTCATCCTCCCAGGAGCCCCAGGCCTGACTAGGGTGGGTAGAACAGGTTGGCAGGTGACAAGTGCCACCCAAATATTTAACAAACTCTCCTCCTCCCCATCCCTCAGCCCACACTGCCCCAAGCCAATGACCACACCAGATCACACTTGAACTTCAGGCAAAGCTTTAATAAGCGGTCACTGGGGCAAACTCAGGAGGCCCCCTCCACGAGGGGGTGCAGGAAGCAGCTACAGAAAGGCAACAGCTCTTGGGCAGCTGCCCAGATGGGCACCCAGGGCTCAGCAGTAGCGTGCTAGGAGCTGGCGGCAATGGCTGCCCTGCGACCTTCAAGTCTGGGCTCTTGCGAGTGGGAAGGGGCCTCAGTGGGTAGAGCGATGGACCTGCTCCCGGGAGGAGACCACCTTGCCGTCCTGGACTTCCTCCACAATGGTGCGCACCTGACGGCTGGTCACTGTGGCTGCAGACAGCAGAGTGGGGGGTGCGGGGCACCTCAGGCCAGAGCCCCTCCCCCAGTCTCCCACACAGAAGGGTCCTCAGACTCTCCTACACCCTCTGGGCGGGATGAGGCAGACTCTTACCTTCCCGGGTGGGCTGTGAGGCCAGGGATGAGGAGTACTGGCTGGCCAGGCTGCAGGAAGAGAGGGAGGGACCTGTCAACCTAGGGTGTTGCCTGGGAGCCCAGGCCCCTGAGAGGAGAAGTAGCTGGGGAGGCCCAGGGCGAGAGGTGCCAGCAAATCAGACAAATGACAGCTGGGAGAGTGTGGAAGAGAATGGCGACCACAAGGGTGGAAGGGCACAAGCCTGTGGGCAGGAGTAGGGAAGAGGACACCCCAACAGAAAGGCCCAGAGGCACTTCACAGCTAACCAGGGATTTACAAGGAGAAGCTGGTCTTTCCATATCCAGAAGGGCCTAACAAATAGACTCAAAGCAAAAGAGACTGTGGTTAGACCATAGATGGACTTCACCATCCTGGGGGAACAAAAGAGCTGGAATGCATGACTAAGCCTGGAGACTCCACTCAGGATATTCTCAGCCCTTTCACGGCAGGGCCCCAACCCACCCTCCTAACTCCAAAGCAGGCGCCACCCTGCTCCTCATCCCATCCCGGGAATGACGTCACCAGCTACAAGTCATCAGAACCAGAAACTCAGAGTCATCACTACCCAGGCCTTTATGTGCTCACTCAGGACATATTGAGTCCCGTGGCGAGCCCGCAAGCCCCCACATCCAGGCCTTTCCCTGCCACCGCCCCTGCCTCCCTGCGGGCTTGCCCAACTCCATGCTCCTGCCTCCCTACAGGTGCCCCGGGCCCAGGCTGCCCTCGCTGACGCATTTCTCCCTCTGCAGCCAGAGCAATGTTCTGAGACATCTTGATTATCATATCCATCCTCTGCAAAACCCTCCGCAGCACCCCGAGGCCCGCACCATCTAGTCTGCGTGCCCTCATGCGGCCTTCAGCACTCCTCAGGCGGACCCCAGCCAGTGATCTCAGTCTGGGCCCTGAAAGCCTCCCAGCTCCTCCTGCGGCTGGCACATCCCTCCCTGTGTGAAGGGCCCCAGCCCACTGGAGCGGATGCCCAGGTGCCCCCACTCACTGGGTGTCCTCGCCCTCCAGCAGGCGGCGGTAGGTGGCGATCTCCTGCTCCAGCCGCGTCTTCACGTCCAGCAGCACCTGGTACTCGTGGTTCTGACGCTCCATGTCGCAGCGCAGCTCAGCCAGCTGCTGCTCGATGCTGCTGATGAGCCCCTGCAGCTGGGCCAGCTGGGCCCCGTAGCGCGCCTCAGTCTCTGCCAGGCTGCCCTCCAGCGATGCTTTCTGTGGGCCAGGGTGTAGGTAGATGAGTAAGCCCAGGATGGGACTCTTCCCCACCCAGAGGGGAACCCCGCTGTGTTGGATTGTGGGTGCAGCCAGCACAGTGGGGCGGTAACGAGGGCTGAGAGGGGCGCGTGTCACTGGTTCTCCGAGCGGGGTTCTATGAGGCTGAGCCCGCTCTGGGATGACAGGGACAAGGCAGGGAGGGGGCCGGAAGCCCTACCATGCTGAGCTGGGACTGCAGCTCAATCTCCAGGTTCTGCACGGAGCGGCGGAGCTCGGTGATCTCCGTCCTGCTACTCTGCAGGGCCTCGGTGTTGGTGGCCACTTCGCGGTTCAGCTCCTCCGTCTAGAAGTTGGGGGTCCCTGGGGCTTCAGGAGGCTTGTGGTGGTGGGGCAGAGGACAAGGGCCACCCCCGAGCCCTGACCTCCCAGACTTGCTCCCCCAGCACATCACGGGCCTCTGTGGGGCCCCTGCACCCACAGACATCCTCTGTGCCCACACGGAAACGTAGTGGAATCACTCCGCTCTGTGGTCATTTGCATGGGTTACTCCTGAGCCGCAAGCACTGCTCAAAGGCGGGCCCTGGGTTTTATTCTTCTAGTGCCTGTCACTGCCCGGGGGGCTGCAGCTGCTCAGTGCGTGTTTTCTAGGGTACGTGTCATGCATCCCAACACACATATCTGCGAAGGCCTGCGCAGGAGAAGCCCTCGCTGTGGGTGAGGGGACCCGGATCTGTTCCCCAGTCCACAGCGGAGGGTTGTGTGAGCCGAAGGCCTCTCTGAGCCTCACAATCTGCGTCCAGACACAAGGGCTGGTCCAACTTGTTTCCGAAGGTCCTTCCAGCTGGGACTGGCTGTGGAACTACACGTTTTCCAGCCCATACTCAGCACACAGCAGGCACATGCACGCACACGTATGTGCGCACCTGCTCACTCTCGGCCACCCACCTTGCTGAAGAACCAGTCCTCAGCGTCCTTGCGGTTCTTCTCCGCTATCTTCTCATACTGGTCACGCATCTCGTTCAGGATGCGGCTCAGGTCCACGCCCGGGGCGGCGTCCATCTCCACGTTGACGTCCCCACCCACCTGGCCCCGCAGGGCGTTCATTTCCTGGGCAGAGAGGAGAGCAGGGGCTCACCCACGGCCATCCTGGGGAGAGACCCTGAGGCCTGCCTTCTCCACCTCGGGAAGAGGGGTGCCGATGACAGACAGACAGACAGGCCAGCAACTCCTCACCCTGAAGGTGGAAGCGGATGTCATGTCTCAAATGTGCAGGCTGCGATATAAAACATCTTCCCCAACACGTACTTGGTGGTTACCCGCAGCGTGTGCTGGGGCGGGAGACATGGCTACCCTCTGTCACAGCTGGCAGGACCCAGGACAGCCTCCCTCACCACGCTTGTCACCTACTGCGAACCATGCAGCACAGCGGGGGGAGAGCAGCCCCAAGTCAACTGGGATGAACAGACTTCTTAGGAAATGCAATCCCTATAACCAGCCTCAAAGCCAATTGGAGACACTTTCTGGGCTCCTGCAACTCCAGGATGGGGCTCCCCTAGCTCAGGCCAGCCTGGAGGTCAGCTGAGGAGGGAGCCACAGGCTCCTTAGTCCCCTGCAGGGCCTTGGGTTGAGAATTCTCTGAAAAAGGAGGTGGGAGAGGTGGCTGAGCGGGGGAGTTGGACCTGGAGGTGGATGTGGGTCGGACATTGGAGGGCAGCTGCCCGTGCAGCCTTGGAAAAGTCCCTCACCCCCCCCCCAAGCCTCAGTTTCTTCCCTGGTGAAGGGGAGAACGAGCACCCTTCTCCCAGCGCTGGTGTCAGTATCAGCTGAAATAAATTATTGCTGTGACGCACATGTGATGTGCTGGACAGGTGTTTGTTGTTCTGTCACCATTACAATTAATTGCGATCATTAGCATGCACTAGATTGATTTGCTCGTTAGGTAGTTAACTGCCACCACACAGGGAGCTGTGCCTGAAGGGACATGGGAAGTATCATGCTTCTAAGGGTCGCCCAGGTCAGACCCAGGCACTCGCCCTGGAGGGGCACTGGAAGCGGAGCGTGGCCCCGGCCCAGGACAATCTGGAGGCCGCAGCCTGGCTTGTTCCCAGGCCCATCTCCCGCATTCATTCCCAACTTGGCCTCACCTCCTCGTGGTTCTTCCGGAGGTAGGCCAGCTCCTCCTTCAGGTTCTCGATCTGCATCTCCAGGTCGGCTCTGGCCAGGGTCAGCTCGTCCAGCACCCTGCGCAGGCCATTGGTGTCGGCCTCCACGCTCATGCGCAGGTTCAGCTCCGTCTCGTACCTGGCAGGGGCGGAGGCATGAGCCACGGCACCCCTCGTGCACACAGAGCTCTGTGAGTGCAGGGCTGGGCCCACCACCGGCAGCCCTGGAGGCCCGGACTCACTTGGTACGGAAGTCATCGGCGGCCAGGCGGGCATTGTCGATCTGCAGCACCAGGCCGGCGTTGTCGATGGTGGCTGCCAGGATCTGGGGGTGATGGGCTCCGTGAGCAGGCACCCTCAGCAGCCCCAGGAAGGCCCTGCAACACCCCTCTTGCAGCCCTTTGGAGAGTGTGCCAGAATGAAGAAGAAGTCCCCGTGGTGTGGTCTCTTCCTCTGAGGACCCTCCTGGGGAACTCACAGAGCGGTGGGGGCACAACGCTAGGAGAAAGACCCATATGTACCCTCAACCACCATGGGGTCACTCGCCTAAGCCACCTGGACCTCACTCTCTCTTTCCTACCTAACTTTACCTCTCAATTCAGTTGCCACCCCCTCCAGGAAGCCCTCCTGACTTCCCCACCTGGATCCCCGCTTCTGGACACACCTCCTCCCTTGCCCTTCTCTCTTTCATGGCACTTCTCCCAAGTGTGATTTTTCCATGACTTTTTTGGTTATTTTCCCCCCCATGAACTCTGAGTTCTAGGGAACAAGGCCATGTCTATCTCGCTCCCTTCAAAATCCTCAGCCCTGACCCGGGTACCTGGCCCAGAGTTGGCCCCCAGGAAACACTTATGTGATTAATTAGCTAATTAATGAGGTTACAGCTCGCCAGACCGCAAACCTAGGGCAGTTTTCTTTTCCCATGGAGTCATCAGGAGGCTTAAATGAGAACATGGAAGGCTCTGGAAGGAGCAGAGGGTTGGTTATTATTACTGCTGCAGTCACTGTTACTGTGAGAAATGCCCAAGAGAAGCTCCCATCCAGGGCCACGGTGCTGGGGGTGGAGAGCGGGCCCAGAGGGAGCAGATTAATGGGGTGGAGTTTGGAATGTCTTCAGGCCAAGAGCTGAAGGGTAGGAGGTGAGAGAGGGGCAGCCCAGCAGGCTCATCCTGGGTCTAAGACGTGACCTGCTCAGGCCCCCCAGTCGTTCCAGGGCCAGTTTGTTACATCCCAGGCTGCACTAGGTCCCTCCCACTCACCTAGCTGCTCAGGATGTCGACTGGGCCCAGCCAGGGGCAGCTGCAAACACCCCTGAGGGGTGCAGTGACTCAGAGGAGCAGAGGCCTGCGGGGTGCACTGGGGTGCAATGGGCGTTGGTGCTGAGGAGCTGGCTGACCCCCAATGGAATCAGGAGCACACTGACTCAGCAGGACTGCCCCGGGTTCCCCGCTGCCCAGACAAAGCCCAGTATCTGATCTGGCACTCCCTGTAGTTCTGCTTCCAGAGGTCAGTTGCAGGAATTCCCTGCCTGGCCGAGGTCCCAGGAAGGAGCGGGCAAAGCCCCTCAAAAAGCAGTGCCACGCCTGGTCCTCCACCAGGAAACGGGGCAGGCCTGACCCTCGGGGGCCCAGCCAGCCCCACCCCTGCTCCCCCCAAGCCTGGCCCTCTGCTTCTCTTTGCCCTCTCACCTGCCTCTGAGGGAGGCAATGCAGGAGGACCCTCCAGGGGCGGGTCTGTGCAGAAGACCCCAGGGCCACATTCACAGAATGCCAAGGCCATGTTCTCAGAGGTCACGAGTGTATGAGAAAGAGGGCAGGAGAGAGTTGTCTCCTTCATCAGACTAAGAGAAATTCCTTCCTTCCCTTAGGAGCTTTCAGTCTGAGTGGAAAGACACAGCTCCTTCTTTCAGGGGCCCTCCCCCCAGTCTGCAAGGAGAGACATGGCCTCTGCCCCCAGGGTCCCCCAGAGTGACCATGATGGAGAGTGAGGAGGACCCACAACAAAAGCAGCCATGAGAATGTGCCAAAAAGTGAAATCAGCACAGTGAACAGGGCATAGGTCGAACCTCAAAGTGCTGGAGGGACCCCAAGTTCTTGGGATAAGAAGCAAGTGCCATCCATCCAGGAGGACTGCCTGGAGGAGGTGAGGCAGGCAGGCAGATTCAGAGAGGAATGGAATGTGGGAAGGAGATACCCAGCCTCATCTCCCAGCAGTCAACATCAAACTCTTCCCCACCTCTATGCTTTTGCCCACACTGTTCTCTGTACCTGGAATGCCATCTGTGGCCCTGTGTTCTGAAGCCTTCCCTGATCACTCCTCCATCACCCACCCCAAATACACTCCTCCCAGAAAGGGAGAACTCCAAACACCCTCCCGGCATGGGACGTCCTCCAGGCCTGAGACCAGTGGCTGGCACAGAGCGAGGTCCAGATCAAGTGAGTGAATGATGGAGACCTCAGGCAGAAATGTTCTCAAAGGCCCAGAGTTGGGATGGAATGAGTCAGAAGCAGGCACTAAGGACAGAGGGCAGAAGGCAGGGAGCTGGCTGGCCCACGCACCTTGCTCCTCAGCTCCTCGATGGTCTTGAAGTAGTGGCTGTAGTCGAGGGTGGGCTTGGGGCCCTGCTTCTGGTACCAGTCTCGGATCTTCAGCTCCAGGTCAGCGTTGGCTGCCTCCAGGGCATGCACCTTCTCCAGGTAGGAGGCCAGGCGGTCATTGAGGTTCTGCATGGTCTCCTTCTCGCCGCCCCCCAGCAGGGCATCAGACACACTGACACTGGGGCCATAGCCCCCACCCAGGTTGCAAGTATAGCCCCCACTGTAGCCACCCCCCAAGCCTGAAGTGAAGCGGGACGAGGTAACGGACATGTTGCCACAGCTTCCAGCTCCCAGGAGGCTCGGGGCCCGGCAGGTGCCCCCGACACGGACCGTGGACACCCGAGAGAAACCCCCGATGGGCACAGAGCTGGAAGTTGAGAACTGGCGGATGCTGCTGGTGGTGGCAGCCATGGTGGCCACGGGTCAGGAGCAGTGTCTGGTCTGGACGGAGACCCTGGGCAGCCCTTTATAGCCAGGCTATCACAGGGCTGGGCCCCTGGCCCTTGAAGTCAAAGCCAAAACCCCAGCCATGTACTCTGCTCCTGTATCAGCCGCCCAGGGCCTGGGGCTCAGGGTGGACGTGCTGACTACATCCCCCCGCCCCCTCCCCTGCCAGAGCCTGGCCTGGGCAGGTGCCCCTCTTAGAAGCCCATTGTTTAGAAACAAAGGTGGTGCTGGAGCTGCAGCCCCAGGGTAGGGTGATCCTCCATCCTCAGCAGCAATTAGCCTCTGAGCTCACTCTTGAGGAGCTGGAGAACCCACCCAGCCCTGGCAGCCAGAAAAGGCCCAGAACAAGGCTCCACAGGCCTGGGGCCTGGAGGCTGCTCTGGCCTCTGACCCAGCATTCCTGGTCCCCAGGGAGAGGGTGCAGAGGCTCGGAGTGATGCCCTCACCAGGTCCAATGTGGCCCTGAAGAGGCCCCCAGGCTGAGAGGGAGGACCCGCCTCTGACCTGGGGAGCCCCCAGGTCTCTGGGAGTCATCCCAAGTCTGTGGCCCTGGCCTGGGGAGCCCCTTACCTAAGGGGACTAGACTTGGTGCTGACCTGAAGGAGCTTTGGATCCAAGTCTTAACAGGAAGTCAATTCATAAGCCTCAGTTTCCTCATTTGTAAAATGGGGGTAATTCCCATCTCCCATGGTCCCTGAAGGAATCTGGAGAGCTAGTGACAGCAGTCACGCTGGGGCTGACAGTGAGGACGAAGCCGGAGGGTTGGGGTGGCCACTCATGCTCATCATCCCCCAGTACCTGCAGAAAGCCATTCCCGAGGCCACCCCCCCAGGAGGCACGAGGGGGGAGAAGCAGGATCTACAGGGCAGGGTGCCCCTCGGTCAGTGCTGCGCCTGCGCCCTGAGAGGTAGCAGGGCGATCCCACATCCTGGCGGCTGGCACCCGCCACCACCTGACAAGGAGATTACCAGCCTAATCTCTGTGGCGCTAATGATTTAGGTGCTGCCAGGACGCTGGCGTCTGCACGGGGCCTGTCTGCACGGGGAGCTTCCAGGGGCGGCCAGGGCCCATGGGATGGGCAGGGGAGGGCGAGCCTGGCTCCACAGGGAGCTTGCGGGTGGCCCGGGCACACTGCCACACACAGGGACAGGGAGGGCGTCGGGTTTTCCGCGCAGCTGCAGCTGCTGTGATGAGACTAGACTACTGGAAAGACTTCCAGCTTAGAAGGTGGGTGGCCTCTCATGCAAAGGTGTCTCCTGGCTTGAAGGGTGGGAACAGTAGAAGCTACCTGGGAGAAGAGGGTGAACCCCAATCCCATCCTGCTCCCACCCTGCCTAAGAAGGCCGGGGCTTCCGAGGGTTGCTGGTGGGTGGAGGGAAGGGTCTCAAAGCCAAGGTCGGAGCACCAGGGCTGTTTCCTGAGGTTAGACATCAGGAGGGACTTCCTGGCACTCCAAGACTGTCTGGGGGAGGAGAGGGAACCAATAGAACCTGAGGTCACCTGGGTGGGCCAGAGGCAGGCCTTGCCCAGCTGGTCACCCTCACATGGAATGGCATGCAGTCAAGAAAGACCCTCCCCACTGGCTGCTAGAGCCAGACTCCCCAGGAGCCCCTGTCCCCCAGGGGCTGAGTGGCTTCCTCCGTCTTCCCTCCAGGCAGGGAGTACCCACCTTCCAGCATGAATCTGGAGCAGGTGGGGAGGAGGAGGGGCGGCCATGAGGCACCAGCCCTCTTCAGCGTCTCTCCCTACAGCCCATCTCCAAAGCCCCCAGACCTTAGCCTTGAGGCCCAGTTCAAAGGGGCAGAGAATCTGTCAACCTTCCTTCTTCCCCCAGCACCACCATCTGTCCCTCTCCAGGTTCCTCTCCCCTGACATCAGGCTGTGCCCCAGGTCTGGGCCTCTGTTTTGCACACCCTCCCCCAGCTGGGCTTACCCCAAGTGGGATCCCCTTCTTTCTCTATTCTATTTCCCCAGCCTGTCTACTGAGGCCCCAGGCCTACCCTGCCCAGATTTCTGTCTGGTTCATAGGGGCCCGCCCCCACCCCAGGGCTGTGGGAGATGGGCAACATTCCTGGGGCTCCTGGGAGCCCCCTCCCAGTTAGGAGAGTCAGAAGCAAGGGTCCCCCCGTGGTCCTGTCACCAGGTGCTCCCTCCCTAGGGACAAGCAAACTCAGCCGCATCCCTCTGATGGGTTCCCAATCAGATGAGTCTGGGGTGGACCCAAGACAGAGGACCCAGACACCTGCAGACAGCTCAGCTCTCCAGGCAGAACCACATCAGCGCCCGAGGCCCCTCTCCCCAAAGGGAGGCCAGAGTGCTCCAGATGGGACCCAGGGCAGGAGGAGAGGGCAAAGCAGGAAGGGAGGGCCAGAACAGGTGGGGGACTCAAAGGCTGGAAAATTTTAGTTCAAGGTAATAGTTCATAAGCCTAGTAGTTAAGGCAGGTGAGAAGCTATCGGTTCAGGAACTGCAGGCCCGCCCAGGAGACCCCAGGGATTGACCTTTGTGCTCCACAAGAGATGTAAGCAATCGAGGTGGCATCCGAGCCACGTGTTCCAGGGAGAGACAGCCCCCGCCCAGGACACAGCTACAGAAGATTACCGGTCAGCGGACAGAAGGGTGTCAGGGAAACTGCCCGACTGCTGCTTGGATCTGGTTCACCTCTTTCCTGAGCCCCAAAGCCCTCACCCACACTCTTGCCCCCTCATAAAGAAGGCTGGCGTGGAAGGAAACGTAAGACCGTCTGTTAGGGCACAAACCCGCCATCTTCTCAGGTCAACGGCCGTCTGAGTAAAGCACCCATAAAGATTCAATCCCTGCTTCTGCCTATTGGATCTGGTAGGTGCCCGGCAGCCCCAATGCTGGCTTTTCCTGTTTCAGAAGCGGAGGAAATGGGTGGGGAGGAAGTCTGGGGAGCGGAACCTGGGCCTGATGGAGACACATGTGGAAACTCTCTACTTCCCTCAAGCTGGCAGGACGGCCTCCTTCCAGCTGCCCTTCCTCCCTCTCCCCTTTCCCTCCTACTTTTCCCTCCCCTGCCCCCTTCCTTGGCCTGAGGGAAGTACGGGGAGGTGAGGGGACAGCAGCTCAGGCAGGTCCCCCTTTCAGGCCTGGGGGAGCTCCTGGCTCCTTCCACCTCCCAGACCCCAGACCCCTGGCACCCTGGGGCCCTGTCCCACCTGCCCTTCTATTCGTCACCCTCCGTGCCCCTCCAGGCTTGCTGCTCACTCTCAATCCCCACTCATTGGTACCTGCTCTTCAATGCTCTTGAGAAATTTCCCCCAGGGGCAGGTGTGGCTCGGGCTCCCCAAGGGAAAAGCTTTGTCTCCCCCCTCTCATCGGACACTCCCTGGAAGCGGCAGCTATGGCTAACCCCCAGCCTGGGAACCGGCTTGGGGTGGGGGTTGCATCACCATGGGGGAACCCCAGGGATGGCCTGTCTCCTTCTTCCTCCACGTAACACAGCTGGCAAGAAGGGGATTCTCTGGGCTCTCTGTCATGGTGCTGACCACCCAGGCCACCCCCCTGTGCCCCCCATGCCTGACCAACAAGGCAGGAGAAGGGCAGGGTGGTGCAGGAGGATGACCCACAGAGGGAGGAACAGAGGAGGGAAGACCAGGGGGAAGGACCAGGCAGGGAGGACTCTGGGAGGGAGGAAGGCAGAGGGGCCTTCACACCCAGGGCTCTCATCCCAAGGTCTACACTGGGAGGGGACGTCGTCCATCCTTTCCAAGGGCAAAACAGGAGGACAGAGCAGTAGCACGCCTGTGCAGGGGCCCCGGGCTCCACGGAACCTCTGCCAGCTCCTCCTGTCAAGCCCTGCCTCCTCCCTGAAACTGCCCCAACCCACTGGCCTAGAGCAAGCTCCCTCTGCTGAACCTCACAGCCGCCTAGTCCCTGCTGCCTCTGCCTCAGGACCGGGCCCTGGGGGCTTTTCAGTCCACATTTCACGTGGAAAGCACTTTCCCCAGCAAGGTTTGATGGGGAGGAACCGCAGCTCCTACCCTTGACAACCCCCAGGATCAGACCTATGTCCCTGTGATGACAGACACCCTCCCCAAGCCTATCTTAGTGCCAGTGAGCGCTAGCTACTCTCACTTGTGTTAGAATTACTGGAGGTGGATCTGCTCCCCTTCAAGGATTATCATCCTTTGCTTTATCTCTGACCTACTGCAAGTTCTAACTCAGTGCACTGTACACAGTAAGTGCCCAATTGATGCTTGCTGCACAGACGCAGGCAGTGAGATCCCAAAGCCGAATGTCATTCAGCACCATTCACTGCGCTCATTGTGTGGCAGTCACTGGGCCGGTCACTGAGCAGTCACTGAGAACTCAGCACTGAGTCAGCCAGGCCCTGCCCAGCCGGACGGAGGCGGGTGAGTGAGAGACAGACACTCAGACAACGCATCACGGCAGTGTTATTTGAGTGGTGATAAAGGTATGTATACACAAGCAGCTGGGAGGAGCCGAGGGAGCGACTCATTCAGACCGGACCTCTGAAGACAGTTTCACGGGGAGGGACAGCAAAGCTGGGTTTTGGAGCCAGGGCAGGGCTTTGCCAGGCAGAGAAGACCCAGCGAGAAATCATCCAGGCGAGGCGGCACACCTGGCGTGGGGGGGACCGCCAGCAGACGTGTGGGTGGATCAGTACTCCAGGGAGGCAGTAAGAGTGCTAAGGGAAGTGGATCCCGTAAGGAAGCGACTTCGTTTGGCTGCTAGCAGAGGAGCGCCCACTCTGTGCCGGGCACTGGCCTGGGCTCTGGGGAGGAGGCGATGGATGTAACAAACAGCATCTCTGCTCTAATGGAGCAGATATTCTAGCGGGAGAGAGGGGCGGTAATCAAAGCAGGGTGATACGTTCTCCAGGGGAACATAAAGGGGAATCTGAGAGTTCGGGGGGCCAGGAAAGGAAGGCCTCTCCTAGGTAACATTTAAGAGGGCAAGTGACCATGGCCAGAGTGACCAGTTGGTTGGGCATCATACCGCAAAGCGGAAGGTCACCGGTTCGATTCCCGGTCAGGGCACATGCCTCAGTTGCGGGTTCAGTCCCTGGTCAGAGCATGTGCAAGAGGCAACTGATAGATGTTTCTCTCCCACATCGATGTTTCTCTTCCTCTTTCTCCCTCCCTTTCCCCTCTAAATATAAATTAATAAAATCTTTAAAAACAAAAAGAAAAAAGGACAACTGAATAAGGAAGGAGCCGGCACAGGGAAGGGCATTCCAGGGCAAGGTAAGTGCAAAGGCCCTGAGGTTGGACCAAGGTACCCTTTTTCTGACAACAGGAAGAAGGGCCAGTGCAGCTGAATGGGGTGAGCAAGGTCAGAGAGGGGCAGGGCCAACCCCGCAGAGCAGAGATTCTTATGCCCCATGCAGCAGAGCTGGGCCCGGTGATGCAAGGGACACCCTGGTCAGTTTTTGCGTGTTTTACTGCAGACTTCCCAGAGCCCTTAACGAGCTAATGGGTACGGTGACCCTCCAAGGAAGGATGAAGTGCTACGTGCTTCCCAGACTCCCCACCCATGGAGCCACTTCCAGGAGGAGCATCTGGAACTAGGGTCCCTTGGAACCCACTTTGGGAATCTCTGGACCAATTCACAAGGCATTGCAGTGGGAGGAAAAGCTAGTGTGCAGGTTGGAAGGGGAGACCGCCCTGAGAGCCTGACTTCACCCTGTAGCAGTAGAGAGTCACCCAAGCGTTGCTGAGCTCTGTTTCCTTTTACTTTGCATGTGTCTGTTTATAAAGATTTTACTTATATAAAAGGGATATTATCAATCTCATCAATGCCTTTGTTTCCCAATTAATAATATCTCTTGGTGAGCCACCTCATTTTTTGTCAATCCATCATGGCCAGGAGCTATAATTTCTTTCCTCCTGTTGCTACCAACCACCTCTCTGGTCTCCAGCTTCCTTTACTTTTGGAATCAATGGTGATACCAACCTCCCTCAACACACAGCGTGGGGAGCTTTTGCATCTAGCTCCTTAGGGGAAATTTTAGCAGTGGGATTACTGGGTTAACGGGTAAGTCCCTGTTTTACTTTGGTAACTATTTCCGGATTTTCTTCCAGAGTAAAATGGAATGATACCTGGAGTTTGCCTGAGGATACTCTAACTTCCTTCATGAAAGACGACAAGGAGAGAGAAGGAGAAACAAGAATGGCAGCGTGTGACAATTACTAAAACTGGGCGACAGGCGTACGGGAGTTCGTTTTGCTATTCTCTCTACTTCTGTGTATATTTGAAATTTTCCACAGTAAAAAAAAAAAAGTCTTCTTGAAAAGGTCTACAAATGTTCACTCCCACCAGCCATGAATGGCAGTGACTTCCCCCCGCACATCGGCCGGCATGGGGTCTCACCGAGGTTTGGTGGTTTGTCTATTACTGTCTCCCAATGTTTGCCTTTTTGATCACTGAAAAAGACCTCTCTTTTTCAGTTTTCATTTCTTTAATTATGAGTGAGACTGAACATCCTTCCCTGGGCTCTTTGGTCCCTTCTCTTCCTTGTTCTTTCTTACAGACCAGCTGCTTGTCTATTCCTTACTTATTTTTTCTGTGGGGTCTTTTCCTTCCTGACTGGTACAAGCTTTTGGTAAACATGGGAATGAGGCCTTTGGCTCATGGCTTGCAAATGCATTTTTCCCAGGGGCCATTGGTCTTCCATTGTTTATACTGTCTTCTTCCAAACAAACGATTTCATTTAAGTCATATTTGCTAGTTTTTTTCTTTTATGTACCTAGGCACCAGACAGTGTCAGAAGGGCTCACTTTGGTGACAGGGTGAAAGCCGAATTGGGGCCAGGACTGGAGCGATGGCCTGGGAGAGAGACCAGGGTTTCATGGCCAACAGGGAGACGGGCCGGCGTGGGGGAGGCACCGGGAAGACGCTGTAGCATTTTCGGTGTGGAGCTGGTGGGTGGGTGATGTCACAGGCCTGGACTGGAAGCCAGAGGGAAAAGCCAAGTTCAGAAGAAGGAAACAATTCACTGCTCTCAAAGCACTTGGCACCCTGTGTGGTCACACCTATCGTCACCTCCTCTAGACATGGGCAGGGACCTTGCCTTCTCCTGTCTGTGTCCCCAGAGATCGGGACAACAAATGGTGCTTCATAACTAGAGAAGTGAATGAAAAGTAAGTGGCTTCAGTCTGAGGGGCCTCTGCCTGGGTGTAAATGTTAGGAGGTATAAGGAGGCATTCACAGCTGAAGGGACGTTTCCCTCCATAATTCCACCCCCTCCGCCAAGGAGTCGCTGGGGTCGGCCACAGCTTGTCTGAGCTGGACCTGGCTGTGTCCACGGGCCCGCTCACGGGAGCCTTGTGGCAGAAGACGAGGGCAGCGTCTGGTCCTGAGAACTCCAGGATCCTGGGATGTGACAGGCCAGTCCCCCACCTCGAGGTGAGTGAGGGAAGCAGAGAGGCAGTGAGGTCACAAGGAGAATGGCAGAGGCAGAGCCCTGGGGCTAGAACCCTGGGGAACTTTCTAGAAGGGCCAGCTGGCCCTGACAGACCCTAGAGACCCAAAGAAGCACCCCCAGAGCAGGTCAAGTGGCCAGTCACACTTCTGGGGGTGGTTTTGAGGTCACACCTGGAGAGGGAGGATGGGGACACTGACCACACAGTGCCTGACCAGGGAGAAGGAGAAGGGGAGAAAGAGGACACTCTGGGGCTCACACTTCATGGATAGTCTCTTTTCATCCCTGTGCTCCTTAGCTCCCAAGGGTGAAGCCAGAATCCCTCCATCCTGACGGGAGGCCCCTAGACTTTCCCAGAACGTTGAGACTGAATCCCCGCTCTCAAGCCAGTTGGCGGGAGCCTCAAATCTGTGCCTGGAGCGCCCTCTGCTGGCTACCCTGGGTATTGCGCCCCTGTTCTGCCATCCCGAGAGGTATCACGGGGCCCTGGGGACAAGGGGACTCCACCTGCTCTTCACACCGGCCCAGCGACCTGGTTTCCCCTCACTGTCTTCAGCCCCTTCCCCTTTTGTCCCATAACCGCCATAGCTCCAGGGACCCAGCCTGGGCTACTGTATCCATTCCCCTGCCTCCAGGCCCACGGACACAAAATTCCTTTCTGAAGCTGGCCCATGCATTACATCATGCCTCGTCCCCCCCTCTCCCCATTCTCCTTCTCAAAAGAATCCTGCCCTGTCTGGCACAAAGCCCTCCTCCCCGCCCTCCACCTTAGGTCATTCTATTAAACCACTCATTCCAAAGTCAACCATCTTCACCAGCTTTTCCCACCCTTAAATGTGAGTGTCACTGAGGCAGGGCACTCTCTCCTCTGTGAGGACCACCCCCTTCCTGCTGCCACCTCCCCAGGGACAGTGCTTTTCTTGGGCGCCCCACAAAATATGGCACCCACTCGGTTCACAACAGATGGAGAACGTCTGTGTTCAAAGCTTTGTGAGTGCCCAGTGTGCGCATCAGTGTCCTGGCGTGCCCTGTGCGTGTTGCACAGTGAGTGTGTCCACCTCTGTGGGGTCTCACAGGGTCCCCTGGGTGGGCCTTCTCGCCCAGGCTGCTCACTGCCCAGTGCAGAGCACTGGGAAAAAGCCGGCGTCCCCGCCCCCAGAGGGCAGCACTGAGCTGCTGTGGCCCTGACAGCTACCTGCTGGGAGGAAGAATCCTGTGTCTCACCAGATGCTGGCCCCCACAAAGGTTGGCGAGAAGAACTTCAGATCTACGAAAGGAAGAGCAAGGAAATAACACCCCAAAATCCAGACCAGCGCTAACACTGCAGGGGGAGGAAGGGTGGTGTGGGGAGGGACCCTTGTCAGAGTTTTTAAAATTAGGTGGTAAGTTCATGGGTGTTGATTGTATCTTACTTCTTAAATCCTACATGTATGGTATAGATAGTATTTTGAATCTACTTGGTATTACTTCTTTTTGTTTAATAAAGAACTGCCTCTAGGAGAGAAAGGACCACTCAACTCACCTGGGGCCCACGGGGCCTTCACGCTCCCTGGGTCTCCCCAGAGCTCCTGCAGTGGGTTCCTGGGTTTAACCATGGCCTTGGGGAAGGGGAAAGCCCAGCCGCTTCTACTGCCCTGGGTTCTGGTCAACCCCCTCCAGGATAAACCACAGATTTCCACGCAGCTCCCATGCACATTCACACACTCTCAGACTCACAAATTCACACTCACAGTTACACTCACATTTATTCAGACTCCTATACACTCACCCACATTCACACACACACTCCACGACTCCCACATTTGCACTCACAAGCCTCACACAGTCAGCCACACCGCCATCAGTCACAGGCTCACCCGGCCATCATCACAGACATACACACACTCACACATGCTCACAGATTCACACACACTTGTAAGCACATCCACAGACTCTCCTACTCACACAATCAGCTCACACGCACCTTCACATAGACTCATACCCACTCACAGACTTACACAACCTCACACTCACAAACCCATTCACACTCACACATTCATGCAGACTTGCCCAGCCTCACACATGAATTCACACTCACAAGCTCACACTTTCACACACTTATACACACACCTGTACACACTTACACTTATGCACACTCACACAGCCTCTCCCTGCTCATACTTTATACACCCATCCACACACTCAGAGCCACTCACATACCAGCCCACTAACAACCTCGACTCCTCACAGTGGGGAGAAGGAGCTTGTACCTTCCTTGATCCCAAGAGGGATTTCTGGAATCTTCCATGGTGACCCCAATCCCAAGGGTATTTCTGCTCAGACCAGGAGAAGCAGAAGCAGGGCCAGGACCATGTGACAGCCCTGTAGGCCTCAGAGGAGTTCCCCAAACTTCCTGCACTTGTCCATTAGCTGCTCTCTCACTCCCTGACCTACATGAGGGAGGGCCTGGGGACAGGACAGGGGACACACATCAGATCTTGATCTTGGGGAGCTCTGTCTCCAAGGCAGATGCCTGGACCTCACAAGCTGACCCACCAGGGAGGACATCATGGACGCCCAGCATGTAGGGCTATGAGAGCTCCTAAGGGGAGCCCCTGACAGCTCAAGAGTCAGGACAGCCAGGGAGGGGGTCCGAGCAGGCACCTGAACACATAGGGGTCACAGGTGGACACCGGCCTAGGTAAAGGCTGGGAGGCACCAGGGCCTGGTACCTTCAGGCAGGAGCGAGGTGTCCCAGACAGGGGAGGTGGCTGCAGAGGGAGAGATGAGATGGGAGCAGGAGACGGCCTGTGGGAGGCCCTATATGTCACTGCCGAGGACTGTGGCCTTTCTCTCAAAGGCCACAAGGTGCCTGGACCAACTGTGCAGAACGAAGAAGGACAAAGCCTCCCTGCGGGGGCTGACAGCATGTACCCAGAAGCTCCAGGCCTGGCAGGTGCCACTGCCCCCGTCCCAGGAGAGAGCTGGCCCAGAGACCCCACCCCCAGTCCAGGTTGCAGCCAAGTGCTTCCCTGACCCGTCAGAGGAGCCCTTGTGAGTGCCTGGGGGTCTGTCTGCCTGTGCAGAGGGTTGGAGAGAAACACACAGCACCCAGGACCTGGGATCTCCAGGAAAAGCAGCCAGCTTCTCCCAAACGGCCTTCCCCAAACGGGCCTCTGGCTACAGCCCAACAAGGATCAAGGGGGCCAAAGGAAGGAGAGGGGCTGGGAGGCTGGCGATGCAGGGCACGGGGCGGGGGCAGCTGGGGAGGGCCCTGCGTCCTGGCTCCCCTGCTAGGGCCCATTCCTGGGTGAGGGAGGGTGGGGCTGCTCCTGCCCGCACATTCCAGCGGCTGCTGCGCCCTTCCAGCCTGTTCTCACCTGTTCCTGTGATTTCCCAGGCTGTCCTGGACCCAGCTCTCAGTGCCAACTCCCAGAATCCTTCACGATTCTGGAGCCAGCTGCAAGGACCCTGGTCTGAATGCCCAGACCACCTGCCCTGGAACAACTGCCTCCCCACAACACACACACACACACACACACAACAACTGGGCTTTCAGGGGCCAGAGGCACTTTCTTCCCTGCAAACAGCAGCACCTCAGGACAAGCTGCTGCCTTCCTGCCACACGGCCCTGGACAGGGGAGGGAGAGTGGCAGCCACACAGTCCCTAGAGGGTCAATGGGAACAGGATCACGCCCAGAACGATAGCTCTAGGGTTTAGCAAAAAAAGGTTGGGGAGGGAGTACTCCAGCCTGACACCCCCCAGACTGGCCCTGTCCCCGGTGCTCAGTGGTGGGCTGGCTGGGGCCAGGGCCATGCCCGCCCCACTCCCCTCTCTTTGTCCGGGTTCTCTGGCTGCCTGGAGCTCAGCCAGGGTCCCCATCCAGGCTCATCTCTCAGACTCCCCTCCCACGGCCCTAAGTGTCGCTGCTCCTGACTTTCCATGCAGGACAGAATTCCCACGCCCACCCTGAGCCCAGAGCCAGGGCCTGTCTGTTCCCACCAAGGCCTGGGAGGGGATTACTGCAGTCCAAGCTGCCCTGGGCCCGCCCAAGAAACAGCCCAGCCCTGCCTGCTGCAGGGGCATGATGGAGGGAACCAGCCCAGGCCCCGCAGGCTGAGCTCGAAACCACTGAGGCCACAGAGCAGGGGACAGGGTGAGGGGCAAGGGCAGTGACGGAAACACTGGCTCCTCCAGCAGTGCTCAGAGGAAAAGGGTGGACAGTGAGCAAGGTCCCCGAATTCCAGACTTGAGGCCTGACTGGTAGAGGCTGATGCAGAAGCTGCAGGGCTGGGGCGGACCAGGCTGGAGGACCCCAGTGGGGAAGCTGTGGGGTCCCAGCAGAGCCCGTCTCAGGTCCCAAAGCAATTCCTGAATCTCAAGGTCACATTTCTACCCACAAGAGCCCGGGGACCTTGGCAGGTGGGAGGCTCCTGTCCCCCTTTCACAGGAGAGGAAACTGAGGCCCAGAGAGAGGAAGCAGATTGTGGGCAGGATTTTGCAGGTGGTAGGGACTGACCTTGACTGACCCGCACAGGGATCTGTCCCAGCCCCTGATGTCAGTGCAGAGAGCCCAGCGGCGGATGTGAGGGAAGCAGGGCCAGGGTGGCGGCCTGTTAGCAACGGCCCACAGCGCAGTACCTCCATGGGCACGGGGCCCCACGCAAAGCCTCTGTCCCGGGACTCCACTGGGCACCAGAACTCCAAGCTGGTGAGGACAGAGGCCACCCTGAGAGACTGGGGGCAACAAACAGAATGCTACCCCTGCCCCCCGCTACTTCCTGCCCACGTGGCCAGCTCTCAGACCACCAACCAGCTAAGTCGTGAGCAAGGCCAAGGCCCAAACCACAGCCGTCTTAAGCACCAGCTCTCCAAGTGCAGAGGCAAAGGGGGGAGTCAGTAGGGGGTGAGGAGGGGTGCCCCAAGTGCCCAGGCCCTTGTGGGGACTGGGGCTCCAGCAAGCTGTCCCCCAAGCCACACCCCACCCAACAAGGATTTGCAAGGCCAGCAGTTCCCACACCCTGATCCCAGCGGCTGCCAGACACGTCCCTTACAAGGCCATAGTGCTGAGCAGGCCCAGGGCTGGTGGGGGCCTGGGAAGGGCGCAGCACACCTGGCCTGGCCAAGCCCGGGCGTACCCTGCGTGTGAGGAATGTGGATGCCGCCCAGGCCGGCCCTGGGAAAGCTGCCACCCCCGTGGCTCCCGCCCAGCCCTGACTCAGCCCGGGTGGGCCGGGTGGGCTGAGAAGCTGCAGCCTCAGCAGGATGAGCCTCTCCCACCCCGCCCGCCCCACCCACCCCACCTGCCTCACACTGAGGACAGGGCCTGACGAGGGGCCAAGGCGCCAGGGCAACGCCCGCTGGGCCTTCCTGTTAACTTGACCCTCTCCTGCACAGTCCAGGATCTGCCCACAGCAGACCCCCAAATGTCAGAAGAACTGGGTGTTGTAAACACAGTGACCCACCCCGCGGGGCCTGAGCCCCCCAGCACCGACCTCATCACTTCGCTGAGCCTCAGTTTCCTCCCCTGTCAAAGGGGCCGGTGGCAGTCCCATCCCAAACTGCAGGGCTGAGGTGGTGGGGAGTTACTGCCTAACCTGGAAGCATTTGACAGGAGGAGACAAATTAATCGTGGCTTTGACCAGGCCTGGTAGCTGGGGAGAGGGCCCGCCAGCTCTGGGAAGCTGCCCCCGCTCAGGGAGGAGAGGCAGCAAGACCCTCGGGGGGCCCCTCCCAGAGCTGCAGAAGCTTTGCCCAGCCTCAGAGGCCGGGCTAGCCCCATGCTCCCAACAGAGCTGAGGGCTCCCACCTCAGCCCTGCTCTGTCTCCCAGTACTAGTGCCCCAAATTCCCAGGACAGGGGCTGTGACTCCCCCTCAGACTGGCAGCTCCTGGAAGTCTCCCTCAGACAGACGGCTCCCCAGAGACAAGCCCCCACCTGCCGTTTCCCATAATCCTGAGCCCTGGACCACGGAAGCCGAAGGCCAGTGCAGACCAGAAAAACTGTCCTCCCCTCCCCAGTGCCACCTGGCTTCCCGGGCTCTGACATCCCCCCAGCTCACCCGCTCAGCCAGCCCCCAAACAGGATACTGGAGCCGCCCCATGGTGCCTCCCACCCTGACCCCGGGAGCTGGGGAACCTCTCCCATAACCCCTGCCAGGAAGGAGTCCTGCTGACTACAGCCAGGACAGAGGTGTCCCCTCGCCCCCAGCCTCCCCTGAACCCTTCTCAGAGCCCTGCTTCGGTCCCCCGCTTCTGCCCCGTGACTCAGGCTGGGAGAGGGGCTGGGTTGGAGGGCCATACAGTGAAGGGTGCTGGCACAACAGTCCTGGCTGGCCTGAGCTTGGGCAGGGAGGGAAGGGGTCTCCGGGTCCATGGGGCCCTGCTGCCCCCTCCCCAGCCCCAGTCAGGCTCCCCCCAGCAGGGCACGCAGGCCCAGGTTGGGGTGCGGCGCTGGCAAGACAAACAGTCTCTAGTGCTGGGTGTTGTGCCTTCGTTGCCAAGGCGGGAGGCTGGGGACTGGCTCCCTGCCATGTTTGCGCCCCAGGCTGAATGTGTGGGTGGGAGGAAAAGCAGAGGATTTGGGGTGTGGACTCGCACTTCCCACTCCTGGGCCCTGTGGGTAGGGAGGGCCCGCTGGGACTTGAAGCTTCCCAGGCTGATCCAGACTTGCTCCCTCTGGGACACGCCAGGCCAGGTGGAGTGGGGGGTGGGGGGGCAGGGCAGACTCCCCGCTGCTCAGATGCAGGGGGCTGGGGAGCTGGAGCCCCAACAAGACAGGCACTGCGGTGTTCCAACCCCCAGGACTGACTTCGTACCACAGCCTGTCTCAGACCCTGTGAGAAGGGGTCTCAAGGACACCTGGTCAAGTCACAGCCCCTCTCTGGGCCTCAGTTTCCCCAGCTGTAGCATCAGGAGCTGGCCAGCATGGTCCCTGAGGGGTATCCCCAGTTCTTTTCTCCCCATCATGAGCTGAGAGAGGTGGAGGAGTCAGTCAGTCACCTGGGATCATGGCTGGCTGGGAGCCCCCGGCCATAAGGGTTCCACAGACCCACGGCCCAGCCAGGAGCTGGCTCCCACAAGTGGCTGGGTACAGGAGGCCAGGGCTGCGGCCAGGAATGGTGTTGGAGGGAAAGGGGGTCTCCCCCCTGGACCCGATGGTGGGGCTACCCTTTCTCCCTCTCCCAGCAATGGCCTGGCAGTAGCTCAAAGAATCCGGACCTGACCCCTGGTGACTTCTCACCAGCTCCCTCCCTCTCAGCCCCCTGCCTCTCAGACAGAAGCAAGCCTTCATTCATTAGGTCATTTATTGAGCACCAACTGTGTGCCTGGCTCTGTGCTGGGGGCTGGGGCGGCAGAGCCAAGGCCCTTTCCTAGTGTCGGGACACACGGCGTGGTACAGGAAGACACAGCAGCACCGAGAGGGCCGTGTGGGGACAGGGAAGGAAAGCTTTCCGGGGAGGGAGAGGCTGAGTCTTGGTGGGGAGCCATGGCAGGGGGACACCGGGAGGGGACGTAGGCATGTGAACAGGCTGTGCCCCCTAGGGCACGACGGGTATGGGCATTTCGGGGTGAGAGCCCCAGAGGCAAGACTGGCAAAGGGGCAAGGAGCTAGCCTTTAGGGGCCTTGCAGCCAGGTGAGACGGTAGGGATGGGGGTCACTACAGGGGAGGGGGAGGACCTGGTCCCGGGGGGAGGGACCCATCTCCCCACAGGCAAACACTATCTCTCGTCCCCAGCTGAGGCTCTGGACACCCCCCGGAAATCCAAGGCCTAGGCGACTGCTTTGGTAAACACATGAGCCAATGCCAGTCCGATCCAGACCTGCCCTCAGAGCCCTGAGTTGGCAAAACAATAGAGAAGAGAGGCCTGTCCGTGCAAGTGCGCCAGCTGCCGGGCCACGGGGCCACCGGGCCACCAGGTGGGGCGTGCATGGGGGTGCCCTGGCTGGGAGCAGAGGGACAGCAGGCCACAGGCTCAGCTACCTGCAGGATCCCCTCACCCCCAGGTGGGATGCCAGGCCCCGGGGGAATGAAGGCACCTGCCCCAGCAGGCTCCCCAGTGTGCTGCCTGGAAGTGTGGGATCCCAAATACGACTGGGTGAATTTTCACAATGAACCCACCCATGCAACCAGCCCCCAGATCGCCAAATACTGTGGGCGCCTCCCAGAGTCCCCAGGACCCCTCCCAGGGACTAACCCCCCCCCAGGAGTCACCATTACGTCTGGCAACGTAGATCCGTTGGCACACTTTTGTGCCCCACAAAACTAGACTTGCGAATGCGGCTTCTTTTCTGCCTTCTTTCTTGCTCAGCAACATCTGCGAGATTCTCTCACTGCCTAGAGAAGCCTGCTGCGCCAATAGCCCATTCCAGTCAGGGGAGCTCGGGGAGCCCAGCCCCCAGCCTTGCTCCACAACAGCTGTCCAGAGCCTGGAGGACCACACAGGCCCCCCGGCCCGGCCACACCCAGAGAGGGTCCCTGCTTCTCTCCAGACCCAGGGGGGAGCCAGGCCTGGGGCTGCAGCCCAAGCCCCACCCCCACCCCCACCCCCACCCCCGCCCTGCACTCCAGCCCTCCTGTCTCAGCCCCCTGCCCCAAATCCAGTCAGCTCATCCCCATGTAAGAGAGGAGAGGAGAGGCACCAGAGATATGCTAATGATATGCCAATGAAAATAAACGTAAAGAAGGGAATATAGTCAACAATATTGTAACAACTAGGGATGGAGCCAGGTGGGAGCCCTCTGTAAACGAGATGACTCTCTAACCACTGTGCTGTACCCCTGGCACTAACACAAAACAGTGTTAAATGCGAAAAATAATAATAATAAATTTTAAAAATAATAAATAAATAAATGCAAAAGGACCCAGGCTCCCTGAGTCAACGCGGACAGTGCAGAGCGAGACTCCGAACTCCAAGTCCTCACCCCTCCCACCGGCTCCTGACCCGCAGTCCCCCAGCCTCTCCCTGCAGCCCCGCCGCCGCATCTTCCCTTCCTGCACTGATTGCACGGGGTTCACCGGGGCTGCAAGGGGAGGCCCTGGGGTGGGCCCAGCGCCTCCCTCCAGGACACACCATCTGGCGGGGTAGGAGACCCAAACGCACTGGACTTGGGGACTCAGTCGGTGTGGGCCTGGCCTGAGACTCTGCACTTGTGGCAGCTCCAGCGGACGTCCATGCTGCAGGTCTGGGTCACAGTGTGTGAGTAGCCAGCCGTCAGGGGGTGGGGGAGGGGTATCTCCCGCACGAAGCCGGGGGAGAAAGGCAGCAGGAGAGTGGTTAAGGATGAGCCTGGGAACCCGCAGGCCAGGATCGAATCCCAGCTGTGCCCCCTCCTCACGATGGCACGTGTCCCCCTGTCCCAGAGCATGGGGTCCTGAGCTGGAAGGTGCCCACTGGAACAGCTGACCCACCCACCAGGTTCCCGAGGCCTCACTGAGACAGAGCCTGTCAAGCACCTCTGCGGAGCCTGACGCATTGCAAGCACGTGATAATTGGGAGACCTTTTATTTTTTTTTTTTAAGCCAGGGTTGGCTAGGAAAGGGTACAAGGAAGGAAACGGTCTCTGTCCTGATTGTGGCGGTGATCCCTTGGGTGCATCCATCTGTCAGAGCTCGTGAAGTCCGCCATTAAAATAGGTGAAGGCCTCAATACCACGGGAAAACGGAGCATTTACAAAGAGACCGGTGAGACTGGGCGTTGGAAGATGAAAGGACCAGGGTGTCGTTAGGAGGAGAGAGCTGCCAAGGCTGACGCACAGAGCCGTGAAGACTCAGCCTCACTCCTGCCAGGGAGGAGGGGTGACGGCACCCAGGCAGAAGGGGAAAACTGGAGGAAGAGTGCCCTGCGCTCCTCCAAGGGCTGCTGGAGACAGGAGGTCGTGGGGCCCTTGTTGGCGCTCCCCCGTGGCTAACTCCAGTCACCACTAGTTGGGCACCTACTGTATGTCAGACCCTGGTCTGGAACTTGACCTAGATCAGCGGTCACTCTGTCCAAGAGCTGAGATTGCTTTTTACATTTTTAAATAGTTTTTTTTAAGTGAAATAGAACAATACATTATGACATGTGAAAATTGTATGAAATTTGTCCTAGCCAAGTGGTTCATTTGGTTAGAACATCATCTGGATACACCAAGGTTTGGGGTTCTGTCCCTGGTCAGGCGCATACGAGAATCAACCAATGAATGCGTAAGTACGTGGAACAAATCTCTTTCTCTCTCCCTCTAAAAATCAATCAATAAATTTTTTTTAATTATACAAAATTCAAATTTCAGCATCTACAGATAAACGGTATTGGGATGTGACCACGCCCATTTGTCCATGGAGAGTTTCACGCTTCAAGGGCAGAGCTGAGTATTTTCGACAGAGGCCACACGGCCAGCAATACCTAAAATATTTACCATCTGGCCTCTTACAGAAGAAGTTTGTCTGTAAAGATCACACGGCACAGCCCTTGCACAAGGTCACACCAAGTTAGCGCCCAGGCTGGGAATCGGGCGCCACCTGAGCCCCCGCACACACCTCCTGCTGGTTCCCAACCATAGACCCCCCGCAAAGTGAGGAAGCTTTGGGCCCTTGTGGAAATCTGTGAGCAGGGTCCTCGGGATCTGAGCAATCTGAACCCTGAGGAAATGTGCTTCCTGAGGGAGCGGGTGGAAAACATGGAAGGTAAAATATCACCTGCTCCTCCTAAAATTAAATCAGAAGAAAATAACAAGGAAGAAAAAACAGCAAGAAGGTGGAGGAAAACATAAAGACAGACAAACCATCAAGTGAGGAAAACGATCTAGAAGTTGAAATGGCCCTGGCTGGTGTGGCTCAGTGGACTGAGCAACTGCCTGTGAACCAAAAGGTCCCTGGTTCGATTCCTAGTCAGGGCACATGCCCGGGTTGCAGGCCAGGTCCCCAGTTGGGTGCATGCGAGAGGCAACCAGTAGATGTGTCTCTTGCACATCGATGTTTCTCTCCCTTACTTTCTCCCTCCCTTCCCCTCTCCCTAAAAAAATAATAATCAGAAACAGACAATGAAGGGGTGATTAAACCAGACCCTCAAGAAGTGAAAGATGAAAATGTAAAGATAACCACTGAGGAGATGATGGATCAGGCAAGTAATTTAAACAAATAAAGTGGCCGCCACGAAATGACGGTGACCTACAGAAAGCCTTCAACTCGTCCACAGATGCCACCAAGCTGAATCCTCACTCAGCCGTTCTGAACGCCCAGAGAGCAAGTGTCTTCATCAAACTACAGAAGCCCAATAAGACTTCTGGGCCACTGGGAAGAAGCAGCCCATGACCTTGCCCTTGATGAAGAGGCCAGTGCAGTGCTGAAAGTTCAACCAGGGGCCCAGAAAACTGCAGAACATCAGGGAAAGTATGAGGAGCGAGAGATGAAAGAAAGAATGGAAAGGGCTGAGAAGGCTCTGGAGGAATACGAGAGAGCCTGGAGAGAGGGAGAAGCCAGACGCGACCAGGAGCTCAGTGTGGCTCTCTTCCAGATGGCTTTCCTGGGGGAAATGCCTGGCCCCAATGAAACCCTCAGGGATCCAGAGGTTCTTGCAGCTCTGCAGGATCCAGAAGCTGTGGTGGCCTTCCAGGACCTGGCCCAGGACCCGGCAAATAAGTCAAAATATCAGAGCAACCCAAAGGTTGGGAATCTCATCAGCAAATTGTCAGCCACATTAGGAGGCTCAAGTGTAATGACTTTCTGACAGATAAAGCCCTTGCTGAAGGAAGGGCAGCTTAGATCACCCAATGGCTGTCGCAATAATACAAACCAGTACACCTCTGACCTTCCCGTGAGGAAAGCTGGGGCGCTTTGCAGAGAATCCCTACGCCCCGCCCCAAATGCCGCTGCGATATTTTATAGTGGTTTGCCTTTATGGTATTCATTCAGATACTGTTTTCCTACTAGGAATTATAAACTTCAAACATTTTTAAACCTTAAAAATATTTTAAAACAAATTAGAAGGATGTGTTCACCCTATTTTTTTCTTTACTAAGAAAATGTTTTTAAAAAGACCACACCGCACAAATGAGAAAGAATGAGGCCTTCACAGAGCCTTCCCTCCCTGCAGCGGTTCGGACCGACCCCCGCTCCTGGCAGGACTGACCTGCCTCCGTAGTCCAGGAGCAGCAGCGCCCCCTGCCGGCAGTCAGGGCCTGGCGGCGTGCGCTGAGTCCCGATTCTTAGCTTCTGCCGCCACCTTGTGGCCTTATACGGAAGTACAACCAGGGGCCCAAACAGAGTGAAGTGGAGAGAGTGCAGGGCCGTAGAGCCAGGTTTCAAAGGCCGAGGAAAATATGCTAATTATTATGGGCAGGGACTCAGTGGGCAAATTATCGCCCACTGAAAACATTTCACCTCCTCCCTGCTTGTTACTTGATGGGTGAGAATACACGTGACAGTGCTCAGCCAGGTGCCTGTCACACGTTAAATGCTCCGAATGTCCAATTCCTGGGCTATTGAGCAAAGAACGTGAGCCAGGCCAGAGCGTGAAAACACGGGGCTTGAAGGTCTGCTGACCCACGTCCTCCCACCCATGCATTTGGCTTTGCATCCTTCCTTCATTCTTTCTTATCTTCATTCACTATGCACTCACTCTTTCAACAAATTTCAGAGCCAGGCTTGCTGGACAGCTGGACGCTGGAGAAACATCTGAGAGCAGAGGGTGTGGCCTGCCTCTCGGAGCTGACAGTCTGGTGGGATAGACCATTACCCAATAACGGCAGTCAGGTGCGACAGGGCACCTCTAGGGGGAACCGATCAGCCCACAAGGCAGCCTGACCTTGTGGGTGACAGGGAAGGTTTCGAGCAGCCTAAAGAAAGGGTGAGTTAGCCAGATCGAGAGGGAGCAATCACGTGCGAAGGCCTGGAGGTGGGGAGCACGCCCAGCAAGTTGCCAAGAGAAGGTCTGAGAGGCAGGAACACAGAGGGTCCCAGAGAGAGAGGGCAAGACCAGGCTGTAGGGAGGAGGGGCTGTGCCGGAAAGAGCCAGCAGCACTGGACGAATGCAGCAGGCTCAACATGGAGCCACCACAAGGCAGTAGAGGCAGGCACGTGTACTCCTTGGGCCCCCCATCCCATGACCGAGCAATTCTTCCTCATTCTTGGATGAAGTTGGCCACCCTGAAACCTCTCCTGCCCCCTTGAGGCATTCACAGATGGAGTCACCTCCCTGTCCCCATGCCAGCCTCTCACCCCATCACATCGTCACTGGCCATTCCCAGGCAGAGACAGTCTCACGGCAGGTGAGAGGGTGCTCTGGAACCAGGCACTGGGTGCGAATCCCAGCTCATCCCCTTACTGGCTGTGTGGCCTTGGGCCCAGTACCTACCCTCTCTGAACATGCATTCTCTCCACCGTAAAAGAGGCATAACACTGCTCACCTGAGAGACGGTGCTGTGAGAGGGTGGTGATAGGAAGGGCGCTACTCTTCTTCCTCAGTGCTCCCCAGCAAGCACCCTGGACTGACCTCTGTCGCATGGACCGTGGGTGCTGGTTGTCAGAGGTGCTCCTCCCAGGACAATGCCTGACACCTGGTGGGTGCTCAATGGCGTTAATTGGATGGATGAATGATTACTGTGTTGATTACAGGCAAATCCACAATTGCCATTAGGGACATAGACCGACAGTTGCAAACGGTGACGATACCCACAGCGCAGGATACTAAATCCAGTCGGATAAAAAGTTAATGAAACCCAAAATGAGGTCCTGCGTGCTCGGGGCGCCCTCTGCTGGGCAGGCCCGGCGCTGCCCTCATGCGCCCCAGTCTCCTCTCACCTGGAGGAGCCCCAGGCAGGTAGAAAGGTTCAACCTCCGAGGCAGTTCCACCTCTTCCCTACACACCCCGTCTCCCGGGGGGGGGGGGGGGCAGGTTGGCCCTAACCCTCCACAGACATCTCTGTCCTTCCGCTCTCCTCTCCTGCTCCATTGGCAAACACATTTCAGGCATCCCTGAATCCCCACCTGCTCTGTCTCAAGTTACAATCACCGAATGTTGGAGCAGGTAGGGACGTAGTAGTAGTACAGGTACCACTGACTGGGCACTTGTAATTCGCCATCCCGGAAGTGCGGCCCCTCCATCTACAGGTGAGCAGCTGCAGAGACTGTGAGGCTTACTCAGGGTCACAGGGCAGGAATTTCAAGAAACGTGATGTTTTTCATCTGCCTGAATGGGGCTCCTCCTGCCTCAGCTGGGGGGATAAGTGGGCCTTGAGACGGGGCAGGGCCCTCTGTGGCCCCAGGAGCCTCCCCTCGCCCCTCTTTCGGGCCACACAGTATCCCAGAAAGGTGAAGAAAGTGGCGAATGTCAGATCCTTAGTGCGGCCATCATTTTACCTGGGGGAACACTGCAGGGGGGCTGGAGAAGGACAAGAAGATGAATAATCACGGGCATCTTCCGCGAGCTGGACGCTGTGATGGCCCTTTCCTGGGACACTGACGACACTAGCCCAAGGCCGCAGTGCAGAACCGGGACCCAAACCTGCCGACCACTGCCCAGAACTCCTTTCACCCCACCTGGGTCTCTCTTGGAAAAGACACCACTGAGGAGACCTCGGGAAGGACAGTTCAGGCAGCACGTGCACACACGACAGGCCGCCAGCTGATGCCCCTACCCTAGAGAGAGGACCCTCCTCCGCCCACCTCCTGGGGACCGGGTTACCTGTTGGGGCTTTGGCCCTTGGGAAAGTGGGAGGAACATGGGGCCTCACCTCTGTCCCGAAGCTCGGTCTGTGCTGCCATCTTGTGGTCGCAGCAGGAAGTGCTCAGTTCTGTCCTGCATTCGGCGAGGTAAACACGTGGGTTGAGCGAAAAGTGGGCACTCGTTGGGGTTCCGGGGGTCCAGCAAGGAAAAAGGCACATCCTATGCCCTGAATGAGCTTACAGTCCTGCAGGGTGGCTACGAAATGACATGGTCCGAAACCCAACTCAGCAGCAGATACCCACCCGAATAGGTCGTGCTGAGTTCCAAAAGACGAAGACAGCATGCGCTACAGGAGGCTCGGGAAAGGCTCCAGGTAGCAAGTGATGTTGACGGTGAGCCTTAAAGGGCAGGTAGGATTTGGAGCAAGCCAAGACGCAGGAAGGTGCTCCAGGTAGAGGGACGACCCTGAGCAAAGGCAGGGAGGCAGGAAAACGTCGGTTCTGAGGAAAATGCAGTTTGTCCCAAGCCCAGATCGAGTGCAAAGAGGAGAGGGAAAGGTCATTTGGGATCCTGGTGGGCAAGTGTTTGCGCGCCCGGCTCGGGAGTTCGTACTTAATCCTCCATCCACCGGGCGCGGCAAAGGTCTCTGAGCAAGGGTGCAGCTGAACCAGGGGTCTGTTCCGGGAAAGAGCACAGCGGGGACGGAAAAGGAGCCGGGGAAAGAGCCGAGGAAGACAGACGGCGCTGATGGAGGAACCAAGCAGAAGACGAGGACTTCCGCCTGAGTTGCCGTCCCGACGTCCGAGTGAAGACGTCCTTGCGACAACTGCAGTCATGAATTTGTAACAGAGAAGCAGGAGCAGTTACTCACATGTGTTCAGACTTCACAGCAAATAAATCCCTTTAATGCACACATGTCTTTGACTGGCATTTATGGAGCCCCAACTATGGTGCCAGCCCTGCGCTAAATGGTTTGGGGTTCATCAGTAAAGTGTGTTAGGCTGCAGGGGGGGAGACAGACATCAACCACCAGCTCGTGAATCTCGTGGGGTACAGGGAGGTGCTGTAGGAATAAGGGGCAGTAACCCAAGAAAAGGTGTAAGGGAGGACAGGGCCGGAGGCTACAATTTAAAATAGTGCTCAGGCAAGGCCTCAGTACAAAGGAGACATTTAACTAAAACCCTGACTCGGCAGGAGAGCCGGAGGAGTCACCCAAAATAGGTTGCTTTGGAGTAGTGGCTATTTTGAGATGTAGGCACTCAAAAATCAGCAGACGCAAGGAGCAGCTTTCTCTAAACTCCCCTTTTCTGCCTAAAGACAGATGCTCCAAAAGGAGCTCAGCGGTCACAAACCCTCTCCCCACCAACTGGGGAAGGCCGGGTCCCGCCCCAGGAGAGGAAGCTAGAAGCCAGTACCACACCCAGAGTTTGTCACCACCCTCACACCTCCCAGCTACTGCACGGGCCCATTCATTTTTCCTAAAAATCATTAATTCTTCCCTAACAGGCCTAGACTTGCCCTTCCCTTTCCCCATCACCTTGGTATTTCAGCCTGAATTCTCAGCCACCGTGGGGGGTTATTCATTTTTCCAGGGCATCGCCCATGTATGTGTGAGACAGACATGTTAGTGAACTTCTGTCTGCTTTTGTCTTGCTAATCTTCTTTTGAGGAGGGGTCTCAGCCACGAACTTAGAAGGGTACAGGTAAAGTTATGTTTTCCTCCTCTATAAGACTTTGGGGGGTGGGGGGAGCATGCAAACATCTGGGGAGAAGCCAGAAGACCCCAAAGTGGGAGCCTTTCTGGTGTGTTCTGGCCCAGCAAGGGAGCAGGTGGAGAGTAGAGTGGCTGGGATGAGCTGGGAGAGGTGACAGGGATTGGCCACAGAGGCCTCGGGGAACCTGTGGAGACGAGCCCACTTCTGCAGCCCCAGTGCGGGCCATCGCGATGCCCTGGGCTGGAGATGATGGCGGCTGGGTCCTGGGCAGGAGCCAAGCTAGGAGTGGGGTGCAGGCCCTGGATACCCGGTGCAGCGAGCCCCGGGTTTCCTGAGCTGTTGGTTGAGGGGCAGGAGAGACAGTCCAGGGCGCTGTCTCCGCGGAGATGGGGCCGCCATCACCTGCGGAGGGAAGGCGGTACTTCAGGTGGGCAGGGGAGGTTAGGGGCTCGGTCTGGGGCCTGCTAAGGTTGGGGTGTTTGTTAAATATCCCAGTGGGGATACACCTGTGTTCATGTCATTTAACCTACCTGGTAACCATGTGCCCACCTGCTCAAGCAAGTGTCTTATTGTGGAAAAACGTACAGAACATAAAATTTACCATTTTAGCCACTTTAAGTGCGCCGGTCAGTGGCTTTATGCGCACGCACAGTGCTCTGTGGCCGGCAGCGTCGTCCCCCTCGTCCTCCCCTTCCCCGGCCCCTGGCACCACCGCTCCCCTGCCTGCGTCTGTGGCCCCCACCCCTCTAGAGACCTCCCGTAAGTGGAACCACACACGGTTTGTCCGTGCGTGGCTGGCTTATTTCCCTAGGCACGACGTCTTCCAGGTTACTCCGTGTTGTAACGTGCGCCAGAACGGCATTCCCCGTCAGGGCTGAACAATATCCCGTTCTGCGCGTAAGGGTCATACGGCAATTTTCCGCTTAGTGTTTCTGAGAAACTGCTGTGCTGCTCCCCAGCCCTTTCTGTTGTTTCCCACGTTCAGGCAGGCGGCCGAGCGGCACACAGCTGGGGTTCAGACAGGAGGGAGCAGAGCGCAGAGCCAAGGACCTGTGACCTGAGGTTTGCGGGGGCCCTGGGATTCTGACAGCCCCTCAGAGGCGGACCTGGAACTAGAAACCCCTGAGGTTGAACAGAACCGAGGTGCAAACGCAGGAGTCATCTTCATAGAGGGAACGAGTTTGCCCCGGAAGGGGGGACTAAGGCCCGAGAGAGCAGGAATCAGTTTGGGACCTTGCGGTGTTACCACCAGTGTTGGGGTCCTTGGGCTCCTCAAGACAGAATCGAGAGGGAACCCCAGAGAAATTTCCAGTCAGATTTTATGGAGCTTGTGCTGGAGCACCAGGGAGGCAGCCCAGGGGAAAGGAAGGTCCCCTGAACCAGCTGGGGGGCCGGCTCTGTGTAGCTGCTTTTATGAGCTGGGGGCAGGGCGGGCTTGTGTGACAAGGCTGGCTTTTTTGAAAAGGGCAGGCTCGCAGAATTTTTTATTTCGAGGCTGGGTGACTCCCTCTCCCAGCTGCGTAGCCTGGTAACTGTCAGCACCGGCACTGCAGGCCGAGATGGCAGGCCGCTCGCCGCAGCTGCCCCAGGAAGGTTGTGTGGTCAGACCTCGGTCAGCTGTGAATGGAGGCCAGTAGCCCTGGCAGGCCATTGAAAGCGAGATCAAATTGGCTACCTCTGCGCTTTTGAGTAGGGAGTGGAAGGGTCGTGACATTTTTGCCCGAGCTCCTTCTGACCACCTGGTCTTCACTTGTCTTCCTGGCCACCTGCTATATTTTCTATTCCTGGGGCCCAAGTCGCTGCGCTGTCCCAGTAGGAGTCCAGGGAAAGATGGGGAGCCAGCAGAGAAGGCAAAGGGAGACTGCCCATCAATGTAGCCAGCGTTACCAGGCCAGGCTCTCTGTCGGGCAGCTCTGCAAGCCAATCACAGCTTCTTTGGTGCTGTGTGACCTTGGACGGGTTACTTACCCATTCTGAGCCCTCAATCTCCCCATCTATAAATGGCGATAATGAAAGTATCTACCTCATTGGGTCGATGTGACGGCTAAATGTGATGAACAGGATTTGTAAAGCTCTTAGCAGAGACCTGAGAGAGCATCAGGGAGGCCCAGGGAGGGAGGAGAACGAGAAATCGCCTGGAGAGGAGGTGAGGACCTCCCTCTCAAGGGCTGCTGGAGGGAATGTGAACCGGTTTGTCTCGGGAGGGCAATTTGACAGACGCCTTAAACATATGCTTATGTGCTTACCCAGAAAGTCCACTCAGAGGAATGTATCCTAAGAAATACACATTGAGTCACCCGCAAGGAAGTTCATTTAGTGCTGGTGAGAACTGTGGACTAGAGACAATTTAGATGCCCAGCTAAAGCAAACCGCTTACATTATTTATGAAACATCCAGGCAAAGGAATATTCCACAGCCAGTCAAAATGTTGCTGTAGAATGCTGTATGTTAGCACAGAAAGAGACTCGGGGTATATAATTGTCACTCTTCTATTCAGGAAATTTAAAAACATGCACCAAAGTACAAAACTAAGATGTAACAGCCCCCACGCACTCATCACCCCGACGTCAACGGTTACCAACTCACGGACAGTCTGGATCTGTACCCTCCCCTGCCCCCTCCTCCCACATATTCATTGCGAGCAAACCCCAAAAGTCATAGCATTCCATACATAGTATTTCAGTATGCGGCTAGAGAGTAAAACCCTTTTTCTTTAGGTAAGTACATGCAAGCATCAACCTAAATAATGAGTAATAATTCCGTAAAGAAGGAAAGTTGTTTCTCTACTCAATTCAGACTTCTGGCACCTCACGTGTGACTTTCCACTCAAGCAATTCTGACGCTGCCTGCTTGGAGTTAGCGCAGCACCCACGGCGGGGGGAGGGGGGGCGAGGGGACTCAGCCCCACAAGACTGCCCCACACTTCAGCTGTCAATCACAAAGTGGGCGGCCCCAGGTCACCCACAGTTGTGTCTGACGTGACTACAAATCAAGGGTTCCCACAGCCCCCCCTCAGGTTTGATGATTTGCTATAATAGTCCACAGCATTCAGGGAAACACATTACTATTATTAGTTTATTATAAAAGCTCTTTATTATAAAATGTGATCCAGATGAACAGCCACATGGAGAGGAAGAAAGTGCAAAGTCTGGACATTCAGGAGCTTCTGTTCTGGTAGAGTTGGGGTGCACCACCCTACACACACACACACACACACACACACACACACACACACGGGTGTGTTCACCACCCGGAAGCCGCCCTGAACCCTGTTGTTTAAACTTTTTATGGAGGTTTCATCAGGTAGCACGATTATTGAATCACTGGCCACTGGTGACTAATTTAATCTCCAGCCCCTCCCCCTTCCTCAGAGGAGTCTGGGGCTAGGGCTGGAAGTTCCAACCCTCCAATCCATAGCAGGTTCCTCTGGCACCAGCCCACATCCTGAAGCTATCAAGCCCCGCCCACCCCCAGCCCCCAGTCGTCTCATTAGCATACAAAAAGACACCCCTCACTCTAGGACAGGGATGTACAACCTTTTGGCATCTCTGGGCCATCTCTGGAAGAAGGTTATCTTGGGCCACACGTTAAATTCGCCAACACTAATGAAAACTGATGAGCCAAAACAAGGTCGGTGCATAATTATCATGATATCCACCACCACAGAGAAGCAAAAAAGTCCTCACATAATAACCCCAATTATGCAGCAGCCCTTTCGATAATCTTTTAAAATCATCGAGCAGGTCCCAAGTTTGTGATCACTGATATAGAAAATGCACGAATCTAAGTCATAAAACTTTGTATAAAACTTAGTGATAAAACCAAGTAATGTTTTAAGTAGGTTTATGATTTTGTGTCGGGCTGCATCCACAGCCCTCCTGGGCCGCGGGTCGGACACCCCTGTTTGCGATTCCAAGGATCTAAAAGGCTTTGTGTCTCAAAGCCAGAGGAACCAATTACAATACAAGACGCTCCTAGCACCCCTACCACTCAAGAAACTACAAGAATTTTAGGAGCCCTGTGCCAGGAACTGGGGACAGAGACCAAAATACACTTCTTACTATATCATAATAGCACACTGAATGTAATCAAATTTACGGTCAATGTTTAAATTTCTAACTCATAAATGACAATTTTAAAAATTCAGGATCTATAAAAAGCCTACAGTGCAATTGGGTACGTGTATCCTGAGTCTTTCAAACTACGAGAACCTCCTCTCTTTTCTTCCCCCTCCCAGAACCACGGTCCCATAGAGCTTCCAGTCTGGACTTCGCTGACTGAACTCCCATGTTGCAATTCAACACGTTCCGCTGTCCTCTGCATTGCTTAATACTTGCTAGTGAGACCCAAAGTCTCTTTTGCATTGATTTTTTTTAGAGAGAGGAAAAAACGCCGACCTGTTGTCCCACTTATTTATGCAATCACTGCTTGCTCCTCGGACGTGCTCTGCCACAAACACGCACTCGTAACAGGAGCGCACCTCGTCATCTATTTCGGAACAAAAAGCAACTCCGAAACAGCTTGCAGACTCTGATTGGAAACAAAAATACATTGTGTTCGAAGGTATAATAATAGAAAAAAACGTTTGATGTCTCTAAGCATCTGCTAGCCAGGCCTCCTGTAAGCTGGCACACCCTTTGTTTGGCCAAGCGGAGACGGGTCTTGGCTGTACCCACTAGGGGGAAGGCAAGGGGCAGAGCTCCGAAACCAAGAGAGGAAGACTTTAAGGTCTGGCACTGGGACAGGATCAAATGCGGAGATGCAGGAGCCAGCAAAGGCAGGTCCTGGGTGGAAACAGAGACAGCGTTAGAGAGGTCAGGAATGGCCTAGCCAGCAGAGGTTCTGATCTGGGCTGTGGGGCATGCAGAAGCCCACCGCCTCCTCCACAGGGTCACAGCAGAAAGCTCGCGTTGTTCACTCGTGTTTTAAGTGAGAATGGATTCTTTGGGGAGAATCGGAAGCGGAGCCACGGGCTGCATGCTGCCTAACGCGGCACAAGGCCGGGCGACCCCAAGTAGTTGACACCTTCCTAACACTCACATGAACAGACAAAACCATGTCAAAATGGGTCCTGGACATCCCCTAGGTGATAACTAACTTAACTGATTTTGGGGGTCACTTTTCTACTTTTTAAATTTTTTTTACATTTTATTTATTTATTCTTAGAGGGAAGGGAGAGATACATCAATTGATTGCCTCTCACACACCTCCTACTGGGGACCTGGCCCGCAGCCCAGGCATGTGCCCTGCCTGGGAATTGAACCGGCAACCTTTCAGTTTGCAGGCTGGCGCTCAATCCACTGAGCCACACCAGCCAGGGCTCTATTTTTTAAATTTGGATACATTAAAAATACACAGTTGACCCTTGGACAACATGGATTTGAGCTGCATGGGTCTGCTTGTACATAGACTTTTTACAAATAAATACTGTAAAAGTATTTTATCTTCCTTATGATCTCTTAGTAACGTTTTTTGTCTAGCTTACTGTATTGTAAGAATACAATATATAATATGTAGAACTTACAAAATATATGTTTATCAACAGTTTATATTATCTGTAAGCCTTCCAGTCAACAGTAGGCTATTTGCAGTTAAGTTTCTGGAGAATCAATAGTTACAAGCAGTTTCTCAACTGTGCCGGGGTCAGGCTCCTAACCCCGCGCTGTTCGAGGATCTACTGGACGGTATTATGCTACAACTGAGGGAAATACCATTATTTAAAATACTGTAAGAACCAAAGGAAGTAGGCTGTCTCAGGAAGAGTGTTATCTCGGGTAGAGGGGACAGTTGCCAAGCTGTTTGGGGCAAAGGACGACCAGCAAACAAGGCTGATGTGGGTGAGAAGGCTGGGGGGACAGCCACGTGTGGGAGCGTGGCTTTGACACGTGCTGTGCCACGCTGACACTCTCTTCGCCTGCAATTACCTGGAGCAGTACTGTCCAGTGGGAATTCAGCCCGTGTCCCTTACGTAACTTTAAATTTCTTAAGTAGCCACGTTTTTCAAAAAGTAGAAACAAGTAGGATCGATTTTAACCTGTTTTTTATTTTACCCACTGTACCCAAAATATTTTTTCAATAGCAAATTATATAAAAATTAAGATATTTTACAATGTTTTAATGATAAGTCTTCAAACCCTCGTATGTTTTACTGATAGCACATCCGAACTGGACTAGCCCCATTTCCAGGGCTCAAAAGCTACCTGGGGCCCGTAGAGGCTGGGCCCTTCGGGAGTTGAACTTAATTTGGAGAAGATGAGAGGTTGCAGGGTAGAGCAGAGGCCGCCCAGAGAGGTGACACGGGCTTGCCGCTGAGTGCTCGGGGCGAGGTGCAGAGGTGTGGCTGAAAGCCGGTCACAGGCCAGTGTGGGGACGCCAGCTGTACCCCGTGAAGTGGTGATGAGTGGGGAGTGCTGAGCATGCATGAGTGCTAGCTCAGGACACCACTCTTGCTGGCTCACTGCGGCCTCAGTGACTTTTGGTTTTGGAGGAGAAAAGGAGGAACTCTTCCTCAAAGGCAGAGCTGATGATGCCAGGCCCTGGCTCAAAGCCCTCCTAGGCCCCAGCCAGGCAGAGCCAGGCCCAGCCTCCAGCCCTGCCTGAGCCTGCTGCCCTCCGCCTTACCTCTCCCACTCTTCACCTCCTGGGTCCTCAGTACAAACCACCTACTCCTTTCCAATTGGTGGGAAAGTTCTTCAAGTCCGTGGGAAGAACTTGAGCGTCACTGCTGATGAGCTGCTGGGTACACAGAGGGGCCTTCCTAGAGGTGGACCTTATGGGACTTATATCAGCTTTTTTAACAATAAAAATGAAAAGAAGGAAGCTGGAGGAGCTGTGGTCTCAGTCCCCAGCAGAAAGCCCTACCCAAACACCTATCAGCTTCTCCTGGGAGAGGGACCAGGTCTGACCTGATTTCCTTACAATGTGTCCAATGCTCTTCTGTCCATTGGGAATGCCCCCCCCCCAGTACCACAACCCCCCTCCCCCCCCCCCAGGGAACTCTACTCCCACGCCCTGGCAGAAGGCAGGGCCCTCTGTGCCCGTTTTGGCACTTCTGAAGTCTGGAGCCTTGCGGGATTGTGAGCTCCTTGAGGACAGGTGCCAGGCTTGGCCCTTCTCCACATCCCCGGTGAGCTCGGCTGACTCCCCAGGGGAGGAAAACCAGGGAATCTGGCCTTCATCTCCCTGCCTAAGCAAGGCCTCTTCCCCCTCATCCCATCTACAGGGGCTCTTGGAGGACTTCCTGGAGGAGGAGGAAGGAGAAGCAGGGAAGGAGTGGCAAGCAAGATGGAGAAGGCAGATGCTCTGCCAGCAAAGAGGCAAAGAGGAACTGAGCGGCAGTTCCCTCCTCGGGTTGGCAGAAGTGAGTCCACGGCAAGGGGAAGACATGTGAGAACAAGAAGGAGGCCTGGCTGGGCTGGGGAGGAGGGGGCGCAGGGAAAGTGTAACAAACACACAAAAGCACACTGTCATAGAGGGTCCAGCTCAATGGATTTTCACCAGCTGGATCAAGACCGAAGTCATTTCCAGCACCCCACGGGCATGATGTCTGCCCATGGGGCCCCACAGGGTCAGACCCAGCAGACAGCTCACACTCGCATCTCCCACTGGGGCAGAACTGAGCAACCCAGGTGGCACGAATAACGCCTTCATTCTCTGGGAACTTCTGTGAGTGTTTGGAGCTGGGTGGGAGGGGGAGGGGCATGCCCTCTTTCAGTCATTTCCATGCATGGGTGATAGCTCCCTGATAAAGAATGCAAGAAATACCACATTTATTTGACTTTCTTTAAATCACCTTAAATCCTGTGCCAGTGAACATCCCACCAGGCCTCCCGAAGTTGATTTTGGATGTGGCAGGGGCTCCAGCATTCCCTAGGCCTCTCTCTAGGTAAGGGGTTTTCTGTGGCACCAGAGGTTTGGGAGGAGGGGCCTTGGACCAGTTGGCCCATCTGCCCTGGTGACCATGGAGACACCTGTTTCCAAACAGGGTGCAATCCCCCTTCCTGGTGGGAGATTCTGCTGCTTCCTTGCCAAGTTTGGGACCCTGGGGAACTTCATCAAGGCTGAGGGTCCCCAGGTGTCCCCCACAGCCATGCCCAAAGAGACCACATGGAGAGACTCCCACCCCCATCCCATGCCCTTGCTGAGGGGCACCCTCTGGTCCCCTGCTGTTCTCAGAGGATGCCTCCCTGCCCCCCGCACCTCGGGAATCTGGTGTCATCTATTTAGTGACTTCATAAAGTTCCATTTTTATCCTGCCACATATAGTCTCCTCTTCAAATCCCCTTAAAAAGCCTAAGGGAAAGGTGTCATTATGCCTTTGTACCGATGAGAATAATGGAGGCCGGGAGAGACAGCAGCACCCAGAAGACAGAGAGGTGATACCCAGGCTCAGGGGCTCCAGAGCCAGCGTTCTGTCCCCTGACCCTGGCTGCCGGGGCCAGGGCCTCAGACAGACCAAGGGGCCGAGTCATGAATCAGGCTGCATTAACAGGGGCACATGTGTCACTTTCAGACTAACTCACCCTCGCTCCACTCACAGTGACTCCTGTAGCTCCTCCTTCAAAATGCTCCTGGCTGGGAGCACAGAGCTCTGGACTTTAGATCTGGGAAAGGCCTGAGAAATGTCCCAGCCCTCCTTTCATGGAGGAGGAAAGAGAGCCCCGAGAGGTAAACAGATCCCTGCAGGAGGGGCTGGGAAATGGCTCACCTAGGGGCCCCTCCCTGCCCTATGCCAAGAGGCCAGGTCCAGCAGCCCCTTTTGGAGCCCAGAGTCAGACCTTTAAAAAAGAAGGGTGGAGGCCTGGCCAGGTGGCTGGGTTGGGTGTCGTCCCGTACACCAAAGGTTGTGGGTTCAATGCCCAGTCAGGGCACAGACAGGAGACAACCAATCGATGATGTTTCTTTCCCTCTCTCCCCCCTTCCTTTCTCTCTAAAATCAATGAATATATCTTCGAGTGGGGATTTAAAAAAAAAAGAAAGGGTGCAGAGGTCATAGCCTAGAGCCATTCCCAGTGCGTGAGTACATACAGTGTATGTCTACATGCTTATTTGACAAACACTGAGCACCCACTGTGTGCCTGGCACCAACCACATGCACACAGTGGGGTTCACAGCCTAGCAGGGAGACAAACAAGGGAAGGGGCAGGGTCAGATTCATGGGTGTCAAGGTAAGAATGTCCAAACCTGTCGAGAGTTTTTTATGAGTTTATTTGAACCAAACTGAGCAAGATCTCAAATACTCCATTACTATGCCATTCCTTTTATACCTTTGGAATTAAGAAGGGAACATAAGGTGGGCCCAGCAAATTATGTAACCGGTCCAGGGAACAGACGAGCAGAATGCAGTGAGATAATGCCAAAGCAGTGAGCGTGCAGAGGAGGGCCCCCAACAGTCTCCTCACAAGAACAGATGCTCCCAGCTGAGTCCTGAAGGGCAAGCGAGAGATGCCAAAGGAAGACGTTAACAAAAATTCCAAAGGAAATTAAAAGGGAGTTTTATTCATATACGATTTGCAAATCAGGGACATGCCCTGGGCATAAACCAAAGACATGTTCCAAATGGAATGAAAATTTAAAAGAGAAAAGAAAAGAAAAAACATACAAAGTGGAGGGGATAGGGCTTGTTTTTTAAAGGCAGTCGTTGCAGGAGCTGACGATCAAAGAGATGGTTGCTAGGGGAAACGAGACCACAAACTTACATGATTTGTCTCCTGACCATAGGCTGACCCAGTGGTCAGCAAGTGGGGCTGTGATGCAAGGACAATGGGCAGCGAATAATTAGGCATTTGTCACAGTCCTAGTTCTGGCTCAGGCGTGTAGAGCAAAAGCTTTTGGGTTATTTCTCAGCAGAAATCTAATAGCAGAGACTGTTCATTCTGCGGGCAGTTTCCGAGTTCAAGGAACAGAGTCATCCTCTGTAAGCAGTCTCAGAGTGCAAACTGCGAAAATCCAAATGTCGGGGCCTGGCCAGGTGGCTCAGCTGGTTGGAAAAGCATCCCACACCCCAAAAGGCTGCAGGTTCGATTCCCAGGCAGGGCACATACCTGGGTTGTGGGTGTGATCCCCAGTCAGGGCACGTATGGGAGGCAACTGATCAATGTGTCTCTCTCACATTGATGTTTCTCTCTCTCCCTGTCCCTGTGTGTGTGTGTCTCTCTCCCCCCCTCCCACCCACCCTAACAGCAATAAAAAATGTCCTCAGGTGAGGATAAAAATAAAAAAAAAACAAATGTTGGTAGGAGCACCCAAATTAGGAAAATTTTGGAGGACTTCAAGAAAGATATCAATAGCAACACACTCATAGTAAGGGATTTTAACACCCCACTGTCAACAATGGGTAGATCTTCCGAGCAGAGAATCAACAAGGAAATTGTGGCATTGGACAGCACTCTATCAAATGGACTTAACAGTTTATACAGAACCTTTCACCCCAAAGCAAAATATGCATTCTTTTCACACGCACGTGGAACATTCTCAAAGACAGACCCCATGGTAGGACACAAAACAAGCCTTGACAAATTCAAAAAAATTGAAATCATATCAAGCATCTTCTTAGATCACAATGGCTTGAAACTAGAAACCAACCTCAAGGAAAAATCTCAAAAACATTCACGTTCATGGAGAATGAATAACATGCCATTAAATAATGAATGGGTTAACAATGAGATCAAGGAAGAAATCAAAAAGTTTCCGGAAACAAATGAAAATGAACACACAATGACCCAAGACCAATGGGACACAGCGAAGGCAGTCCTGAGAGGGAAGTTCATAGCGACACAGGCCCACCTAAAACAGACAGAAACATTTCAAACAAACAACCTAACCCTACACCTACAAGAACAAGAGGGACAACAACAAAGCCCAGAGCCAGTAAAAGAAAGGAAATAAACAAGCTCAGAGCAGAATTAAATGACATAGAGACTAAAAGAATAATTCCAAGGATCAATAAATCCAGGAGCTGGTTCTTTGAAAAGAGAAACAAAATCAACAAGCCTTTAACCAGACTCAGCAAGAAAAAAAGAGGACCCGAATAAATAAAATCAAAAACAAAAGATGAGAAATCATAACCAATACCACAGAAATACAAAGGATTATAAGAAAGTACTATGAACAATTATATATGCCAAGAAATTTGACAACCTGGGTGAAATGCACAAATTTCTAGAAACATGTAATCTTCCAAAACTGAATCAAGAAGAAGCAGAAAGCCTGAATAGACCAATAACATCTAGTGAAATTGAAGCAGTAATCAAAAAACCCCTGGCACACAAAAGCCCTGGACTGGACAGCTTCACAGGCAAATTTCACCAAACATTTAGGGGAGAGCTAACTCCTCTCCTTCTCAAACTATTCCAAAAAATTCAAGAACAGGAAAGACTCCCAGACTCTTTCTATGAGGCCAGTATTATCCTAATTCCAAAACCAGGTAAAGACACAACAAAGAACGAAAACTATAGGCCAATATTGCTGATGAACATTGATGCTAAAATCCTCAACAAAATACTAGCAAACCAGACCCAGAAATACATTAAAAAGATCATACACCATGATTAAGTGGGATTCAATCCCTGGGATGCAAGGATGGTATAATATTCCCAAATCAATAAACATGATACACCACATAAACAAAATGAAAGACAAAAATCACATGATCACATCAGGAGATGCTGACAAAGCATCTGATAAAGTACAGCACCCATTTATGATCAAAACGCTCAGCAAAGTGGGAACAGAGGGAGCACAAATGACCATAATAAATGCATATATGAGAGACCTACAGCCAACATCATCCTCCACAGGTTAAAAACTAAAAGCTTTCCCCCTGGGGTCGAGAACAAGACAAGGGTGTCTGCTTTCACCACTTTTATTCCACACAGTATTGGAAGTTCTCGCCACAGTGATCAGACAAGAAAAAGAAATAAAAGGCATCCACATTGGAAAGGAGGAAGTAAAACTGTCATTATTTGCAGATGACATGATAGTGTACAAAGAAAACCCTATAGACTCCCAAAAAAAACTATTCGACTTAATAAATGAATTTGGGCAGACAGTGACCAGAGGGAGGAGGTGAAGGGATTAGAGGGAAAAGGGTGAAGGGTTTGCAGGAACAATTATAAAGGACACAAGGACAATAACAAGGGGGGTGGAAACAAGGGAGGGAGGTGGGGAGGGCTGGGGTAATGGGGAGGGGTTGGGGAGAAAGGCAGAAAACTGTACTTGAACAACAATAAAAAAATGTTAAAAAATAAAATAAATAAAGTCACAGTTATAACAATTTTAAACCCAAATAAATAAATAAATAAATAAATTTGTCAGAATAGCAGGATACAAAGTCAATATTCAGAAATCAAAGACATTTTTGTACACCAACAATGAAACATCAGAAAACGCCCTGGCTGGTGTGGCTCAGTGGACTTAGCGCGGGCCTGTGAACCAAAAGGTTGCACGTCAGGGCACGTGCCTGGGCTGTGGGCTGGGTCCCCAGTTATGGGTAGGCAAGAGGCAACCAATTGATACTTCTCTCCCTTTCTCCCTTCCTTCCCCTCTCTCTAAAAATAAATAAATAAGGTCTTTTTTAAAAAAAGAAAAGAAATAAGCCAGACAGGGAAAGACAAATACCATATGATCTCACCTACAAGAGGAAACTACTGAACAAAAACAAATGAGCAGCCCTGGCTGGTGTGGCTCAGTGAACTGAGTGCCGGCCTGAGAACCAAACAGTGGCCAGTTGGATGCCTGGTCAGGGCGCGTGCCTGGGTTGTGGATCAAGGCAGGTCCCCAGTAGGGGGCGCACAAGAGGCAACCACACATTGATGTTTCTCTTCCCCTCTCTAAAAATAAATGAATAAAATCTTTAAAAACAAAATGGGCAAAATAGAACCAGAGGCATGGAAACAAGGAACAGACTTGACAGCAACCAGAGAGGAGGGGGGAGTGGGATAAGGGGAAAGAAGGGGAAAGGTCTAGTCAGGGAACAGGTATAAATGCCCAATGGACATGGACAATAAGGTGGGGATTGACTGGGGAGGGGGGCAGGGGAGAGCAACAGGGGAAAATTGGGACAACTGCCACAGAACAACAATAAAAATAATCATTGAAGCCCTGGCTGGTGTGGCTCGGTGGATTGAGTGCTGGTCTGAGAACCAAGGGGTCACCGGTTCAATTCCCAGTCAGGGCACATGCCTGGGTTGTGGGCCAGGTCCCCAGCGGGGGGCGCACTAGAGGCAGCCACGCGTTGATGTTTCTCTCCCTCTTCTTCTCCCTCCCTTCCCCTCTCTCTAGAAATAAATAAAATCTTTAAAATAATAATAATAATAAAAAAACCCAAATGTTGGACCACGGGTTATGTTAAAATTTCTTATACACCCTCAAAGAGGAGGGAAGAATGTACCAACAGAGAGCATGCACGAACACCCTGAGATGACAAAATCTGGGGTGCTCTACAGCACAGCTATAGAATATGGGGAGTGATGATACACCATGAGCCCGACCAGAGAGCCAGGACCAGCAGGAGCCAAAATAATTCTGAAGAAGAACAAAATGGAGGGTCTCATTCTATTGGACATCAAGACATTGTGTGGAGCTCCTATCATTAAGAGAGTGTGGCTTAGAAATACAACCAGTGGAACAGAACCAAGACTCTAAAAATGAACCCACACACATATGTAGAGACAGGATTATGATAGAGAAGGCATGATGAATTGGCGGGGCAAAGATGCGTTACTCAGTAAACGGTGCCGGGGCAACTGTCTATATAAGAACAATAATTAGACCCCTGCTCACACCATACACAAAATAAATTCCAGATGGTGTAAAGACCTACAAGTGAAAAGCAAAGCTTTAAGAGTCTCAAAAGGAAATACAGAACAGCTTTACAAACTGAAAGCAGAAAAAGGATTTAATTAGATCTTTTCCTAAAAAGTACGATCGATAAACTGGACCACATTATGATTTTAAATTTTCTTATGTGTGCAGACCTGGAGAGAGAGCTCTGTTATTCACTCTCTCTCCCCAAACCCGTTGCAAGCAGCGCCCATCTGTGAATCCAGGTGGAGGGCAAGTTGGGTCCTCAGCTTCTCAGACTGGGATGGAAACTTGGATGGAAACTTGGATGCCCATGACTTCCAGCCATAGTTCGCCTTTCCTGACATCACAGAAGCCAAATTGTTAATCAAAAGATTACCTAGTAAATACAGAATCAAAACGAACTATTAAGTCCCCCTACCTTTTACTACCTGGGGGGGGGGGGGGGGTTGAGCAGGCTCTCACTTTGCAGCCCATGGTGCCAACAGTATTGTCCAAAAATTCAATTTATTGGCAATATTTAAAAATCAAGAGATTCTTTTTTAATAAGCACCTGGATTTCCAGGTTCTCCTGAAAAAGATCTAGCACAATGGGCTGCAGGTGCGTAGCTCCCACAGCCTCTCTAACTCTTTACCCAGCTCCCATAACACCCATTACACCACCCTTTGCTGTCTGCACTCCTTTATCTTACCTGCCTGGCAGCTGCCCTGGAGTCTAAAACCACTTTTTTTTACCCCTGCAACTGAGAGCAATTCAATTAATACACTGAAAGAGCAAGAAAGTTGACTGTGTTGAAGGACATAGTTCACGTACCCTCCGAGAAGGCTCTACCCCACACAATTTGAATGGCCCATCCTTCAGGTGCCTGAATTCTTCTCCTGCCCCCCGAATTAGTTACTCTCCCTTGAACTCATGCTAAAGAGCTGGGCATTCTTTCCTTAGATTACCTAAATGATACATTTAGAGGTTAACCTATTTTTAAGTTAGATTCATCTATAATAATATCTTAGATATCATTATAAATTAATCTAAATGATAAAGTTAAGGTGGTCAAAATATATATATAATAAACAAAACTATTTTAAAATGGAGCCAGAGCTGCCACGCCAGAGGCACTACTTTGCACTCTTATGCCTCAAACCTTGGAATCTTAAAACAGGACAAAATAACCTTTGCACTGGGCCTAGGACAACACTGTGTCCCAAAGAACTATTTATAAAGATAACAAGAAAACAGTTATGACATTGGACTGAAAATTAAACACATTGTATAAAATTAACATCATCATGTTGTGTTGTCTGCACCAATAGCAATACCTTCCTTCTATCGATGTAATTGTTCCCCTTCCTCATAAACACCCATTGCCTTTGTCTCCTAATGGGAACATCATTTGGGCTTCCGCTTAAATTAATGGTTTCTCAATAGCTATTCTTTTGGAGCTCAAATAAATGCTTGTTGCCTCTCACTCTGATAGGCCTCTTCATTTTTAGATTAACAAAAGTTTGGGTTATATTATTGCATGTGGATTAGAATGCCGCCCTAAATCTTGTAAACAAAGAGGAAGTGGGTGACTAGGTGAGTACGAGATAGTGGTAATCTGTCCTGTTTGGGAAGCTCAGCATCTAAACCCGCGCTGAAGATTGGCCAATCTACTCCACAAAAACCCCTCCTGGGGCAGGTACCGCAGCAACAGGGTCAAAAACGCGGAACTTGACAGAGAACACAGTGCGCAGGCGCGTCCGAAACCTCCGCCAGTTTCCTCCGCGGCAGACACCTCCCTCCGGCCAGCAGAGCCGCCCAGACCAAGCTTTCCCTCCCCCTTCCTCCCCTCCCGGAGTCAGGACGCCCTCCCACAGCACTGAGTTCCTGCGCAAGCGCCGCCCGCGTCCCCGGCGCTGGACCAATTGGAAGCGCCGGCACCTGGACGCTGGGGGCAGGACGCCGTGGGCGGGGTCGAGACGTGAGGGCAACGCGCTGGCGACACAGGGGCGGCTATATAAGTGAATACTGGCACCGCCCCTCCGCCCCAGTCGCTGAGCCGCCGCCGAGGACTCAGTAACCTTCCCCTCGAGCCCCCCTTGTTTCCCGACGCTCCGTCCCCCCTGCCCACCTTCTCCCGCCGCAGCCTTCCGCAGGCCGTTTCCACCGAGGAAAAGGAATCGTATCGTATGTCCGCTATCCAGAACCTCCACTCTTTCGGTAAGCTAAAGAAAGGCCCCGCGGGGCGAAGGCCCAGGTGCGGCGGCACGGCCGTCCGGGCCCGGACAACTCCCAAGCCCTCCGGGCCTTCCTGAATTTGGGTAAAATGAAGGTGTCTGTCCTCGTGGACCCTGGGGACAGGGCCTGGGCTTTAGGGTGGGTCCCTGTGCGTGACCGGAAGGGTAGGGCGAGAGGTCAGTCTTGGGCGGGCCGTGCGTCTCGGGTGGCGCATTTACTAATGGCTCCAGTGCCACCGCGGGCCACACCCGCCCCCTCCCGTCACTCCTGCGTCACGTCCTTTACGTCACCGCCGTTGTCCCGGCCCCCGGAGAGGGAGGCGGCACCAGCCCTAAGTGACAAATGCGCGCGCCAATGGCGCGGGAAGTTGGCCCCGCCTCGGAGCTCAGGTTCCGGCCGGTTGCATCAGCCGAGTGGGGCGTTGCCTGCCAGTCCTGGCTGCCCAGACACATGATCGGCCTCCGAGGGTGGGCCCGGAGGCCGAGGCTATCCCCGGATCTTGGAAAGCCGGCCGTCCCGGATTGACATGTTGGGGAGAGCCCGCAAAGGACATACCTGATCTGACACAGCCCTTAGCGATTTCACTGTTAGTTTTTTGCATGCACAAAAGATTCGGTGCGGGGGGGGAGGGGTGATAGTGGCATCTGAGCCACGACGGCTCTAAACTTGACGTTTCTTTCCAGACCCCTTTGCTGATGCAAGTAAGGGTGATGATCTGCTTCCTGCTGGCACTGAGGATTATATCCATATAAGAATTCAACAGAGAAACGGCAGGAAGACCCTTACTACTGTCCAAGGGATCGCTGATGATTACGATAAAAAGAAATTAGTGAAGGCGTTTAAGAAGGTAGGTCTTGTAGGAAATGCAAACGTGCTCACGTGGGGGTGCTGTGTTGTTTTATTTACCGAAAGGGATTATTAGTGCTGTTGCTTCTCCTAATTTGCTTTGCGTCCCTTGCAGAAATTTGCCTGCAATGGTACTGTAATTGAGCATCCAGAATATGGAGAAGTAATTCAGCTACAGGGTGACCAGCGCAAGAACATATGCCAGTTCCTGGTAGAGGTAAGTTCAGTCATTTGGTGCATTTGAGCCTCTGCCCTGACTAATCTCAGATCCTGCCAAGTCTGTTTAATTTCTCCTGGGGAAACAGAAGTCTCATGGTATAAGGCTAATCAAAATGGTTGAGTTGTGAAGTGCATAGACAAATGTATTTAAAAAAACAGAAGGAACTTGTCTGCCCTAAGTTCACTTTTTTTAGGGATCTACTTTAAACATTGCAAATTTAAACTGCATACAGACAAGTTCTAAAAATACGCAGGATGTCTGGTTGGCTGTTCCTCCTAAGAGCTAAAATTCTATTACACAGTCGGTTTTTGACTGAGTTACCGGAGTTGAGAACCGCCGTGCTCGAGGTGGGTGAGGCCTGCATCTTGGCTCTTGGACTCCCTTTGCCCAGTGTAGAAGCAGGAAGACAGGACTATTGGCACCAGAATTGGAGGCTTTGGCGCTCTGTCCACTCTTAAATTTTTCCCCCTTTTTTTCTTTGCAGATTGGACTGGCTAAGGACGACCAGCTGAAGGTTCATGGGTTTTAAGTGCTTTTTGGCTCACTGAAGCTTAAGTGAGGATTTCCTTGCAATGAGTAGAATTTCCCTCTGTCCCTTGTCACAAGTTTAAAAACCTCACAGCTTGTATAATGTAACCATTTGGGGTCTGCTTTTAACTCGGACTAGTGTAACTCCTTCATGCAATAAACTGAAAAGAGCCATGCTGTCTAGTCTTGAAGTCCCTCATTTAAACAGAGGTCAAGCAGGAGGCGCCTGGCAGTGTCCATCTTGAAACAAAGCAATAACGTGATGTTTCAGCCAAGCGCAGAGCCCCAAGATCACAGGTGGCTATGTCTGGCCAGAAGCTCCTTGCCAGAGTTCCCTGCCCTGGTAGAAAGCCACCATCCCAACAGCCCGCGGTGAAGCTGAGAGGAGGGTTAAGGCGGCAACGGCATGTTACCGCTAGAGGGAGCCTGGGTAGTCAAAGATCAACCTGAGCAGTGGGTGGAGCTTGAGCGGCCACCTTCCCTCTGAGCGGGGTGATGGGGCTATCTGGCGTGCCACCAAGGTCTTTTAAACCAGATGTATCCCAGTTAATTGATGTCCAAACACCAGAATTTGAGGCCAACCTTCTATCGGAGTTAAACTTTTGACAAGGGAACAAATTGCAAACTGATGTGTTGGTCGTGTAGCTAGCTCACAACTCACTAGCAACAGCTGCCCAATGCCATGTGAAGTAATGAACTGATTTTTGGATTTTTTTTTCCCCTTCAGTTTTAATGTTATGTAATGTATTTAAACCCTTATTTAAATAAAACTTGTTTTCAGAAACACCTGACTTGCAGATTGGATTTTTATATATAGCCAGTCTTGTGTGTGTGAAGGAGCCACGGAAGTGGGCAGGGGGTCTGTCTGCGCCTGAAGCTGCTCCACGGGCCCAGACAAATCTAGGCCAAGAGAACCCTTAGTGAGCTTGTCCCTTGAGGTTTCCCAAAAGGACACACATGGTGTGGGACTTGACCTAACCTACAAACCCCTAAAAATACACAAGCGTCTTCCACTTCCAGGAAATTGGGTTTGTAGCATTAAAAGGCTTAGCGACTAACGCGTTAGGGAGGCTGTCCCTGACAGAGGGCCGTGAGTGGTGAAGTACATGGAGGTCTGCATCTGGGTTCTCTGTTAAACAAAATACAGTTCTCCCAGCAAGTGGGTCATAAACTAGTCCTGATTTCAGGTACAGGAATAGGCTGGAAACTACTAGGAGAGGTAACAAGAAATCCACACTTGCTTTGTTGGCAGCCCCTGCTTTACAGGTAATGGTCAACCTGGAACGTGGGGTGTGGAGTTCTGGTGGAAAGCTGAGCCAGAGGCCAACATCCTGGAAACAAGATTCTGATAGATGATAAGATCCTACAAAATTGTGTTTAATAAACTCAACCACTTGGTGGCAGCCATTGATACAGTTCAAAACATTTAGGCCATACTTTTAAATCAGTAAGATTCAACTACAACAAAGGGCTTTTCCTAGAGGAACTTCTAGAAGTGACACGGGAGGCCAAACCCACAGAAGACGATTGAAATGAAGGGATCATACTGTGGGTCCATGTGCAGCAGTTTCTGTGTCAGGCTGTTAACACCTTGTGCCTTTGAAGGACCTCTGGTTTCTCAAAGGGGGTGATTCTGCGGTAAGCTAGCAATACCACTGTGGCACCAACCAAAATCATCTGCACGTATAACACGGTTTGTGAACACCCTAATCTGATTGATGTGATGTGGGTGTATCTTAGGCCTGAAATAACTCTCACCACTGGATGGCTGAGGAAACTGAACTACAGAAATTCCAAGGGTAGTCAGTGATAGAGCCTCACCTAGAACACTGGCTGCTCTTCCCACCAGGTGACCTGAACCTTCGCATTTTCAATAGCTCGTTTTACCAACACTGAGTCTTGGTTTATGCAGCGCAAACCAAAGGCCATCACAGGACACACAAAGGCGAGTCAAGAAGACACGCTGTTGGATGTAAGACCAGCAACAGCCTTGTGAGGCAGAAAGGGGCCAGTGCCACCACTGGCTTGGCCAAAGAGCACAGGACCTCTGAGCAGCGGGCTATCTCTCCCTCTGCCATCCGCGGCCAGGGGCCATCTGCAGCAGGGCAGGTTAGGCAGGGTTGTCAAGGCCCAGGTGAAAGCACCCAGGACCTTTGGCTGAAACAAAGGTCCTGCCTAGAGCGGAAATAGTAGTACTCTTACTAGGTGCCAGGCCTTTGCCAAGCACTTAACACACAAACTCATTGATTTTTTATCTCCTATGTATCCATCTATCTTACTTTTTATACATTTCAAATTAAATTCTTTAGCCCCAAGGCAAAACAGATTCAGAGAGAAGCAGCAAGTGGAGAGAAGGGAGGAGAGGAAAATAAGGGCTGGAAGGTTGGTGTGAGATCAGAGTGGGCTGAGCTACACACAGCCAAGTTTCTCCCCTTCTCTCCTGCCCCATTTCCTCCACTCTCCTCAGTCTCCCTGCCCCACCCCTGGCAGCTGCAGTCCTCCTGCCCATCCCCCAGGAACCCCCTCTGCAACAGGGACAAGCAGGGACAAACTTTCCTTTTTTATTTAGAAGGGAGGGAGACAGGGAAAGAAACATCAATGTGTGGCTACCTCTCAAGCCCTCCCCCCACTGGACACCTGGCCTGCACCCCAGGCATGTGCCCTGACTGGGAATAGAACTGGTGACCCTTTGGTTCGCAGGCCGGCAGGCAATCCACTGAGCCACACTAGCCAGGGCAAGCCTGTAATTTCAAAGTTATGTGAACTGTGTTCTGACACAGATGCCACCAAGGATGGTAAATGAAGAAGGGGTCAATTCTAGAGCTACTTGGTAGAATGTTCAGTTCTTAAATATAGTTTCTTTACCTATTTATAGAATGTACAGCAATTTGGATAGGCTTTAAGTCGTTTTTGTAAATTCCTATGTAGTTTTAGCTGACAGGTTTTTATTGTATTAAAATGACATCATTTTAAGAAATGTTTGACCCTGGCTGGTGTGGCTCAGCGGATTGCGTGCCGGCCTGCAAACAAAGGGTCGCTGGTTTGATTCCCAGTCAGGGCACGTGCCTAAGTTGTGGACTGGGCGGTAACCCATCAATGTTTCTCTACCTCTCTTTCTCCCTTCTACTCTCTCTAAAAATAAATAAAATCTAAAAAAAATAAAAATGAAATTAAGGGCTCCTTGACTGATTTTTATTTCCAGGAGATAAACAATTATTTCAAAATTAGCACATAACCTCAGATGTTTCAGTAATTTCTTGCACTTTTTTTTCTTTTTATGAGTTTTTTTCCTTTGTTTTTAAAAATTCCTTGCACTCTTAAATCCTAATTCAGATATTTATACAGTGCACTCTTCCCAGGGAGCTTGTTAAAAAGTCAGATTGCGGATCCCACCCAGAACAGCTCAGCTCACCGGGGTGTCAGCGGAACAATGCTCAGGTCCCCCTGGTTGCCAAGGGCCCACCAAAATGTCTAAACTGAGAAGAAATGCATCATCTCTAAAATTTGACCCAACAACCGCAAAATCAGAATGAATAACTGCTTCACGCTACAAAAGGTAACGGAAATAGAATTCTTATGTAACTATATGTAAATGTAATCAAAGTTCTAGAGAAAGAACATTAATTGTTGTTAACAAAATTTAGATTTTTGAAGTTTATAAACATCTTTTCAAAAAATGTTGCCAAAAAATATGTCTATTTGGCCTGTGGGTGCGTGTCATTCATTTCACGAGAGGTGTGACAATGTCACGCTGGAATGCCTGGCCACAGGCTCCAGGGAATGGCCCTGCCTTGAGAGCAGAGAATCTGGCCCCAAAGCCCTGACATGGGGCCCAGGAACTGGGCTCTTTAACTAGCATCAGCCAATTCTTATGAGAGCGCCACAAAGCACTCCTGGGGAAACGGTGCTGTGGGTAAGGGGGGGGGGCGGGTTGCTGCTGAGGAAACGAGCAGGAAAGAAGCATCAGAGCTAACTCCGGGGAAAGCAATCAGGAGTATTGCATTTAAGATGGTTTGAAAGGGGCGTGGTCAAGGGCCAGAAGCGTGGTTACCAGCATCTGAGAAACCGACCCTGAGACTGTGAGATTTCGTGTGTGACGTACATCTGGGCATTTTCTTGCAAGACCGCCCATGCTTTTAACAGATTCTTAAAAGAGCCCACTACCGAAAACAGTTAAGAATCCCTGGTCCATGGTTTCTTCCCGAGGCCTACAAAGCCCCAGGGATTAACAAAGGTTTTCCAGGCCCATCATTACAAGCAGCAACAGTATCTATTTCAGTGTCAACTTTTAAAATTAGTAACTATTTTTAAACATTTGTAAATATCTCTAAAACCGACTGTGTGTTGGGCAGAACGCGCACACGCAGCAGCCGGGCTCCGAAGCCGGTGTGTGACTCACTTGCTCCACAGCCACTGTCCCCAGCCATCCAGTCACAGCGGTCTGATCGTTGCACAGTTTAAATTGTCTTTACTCATATCCTTTATGGTTGATTTAGGCCCAGAATGGACAACTGGTTAAAAACAGGGCACGCAGGGAACCCGAGGGATGTTAATGTGGAGCACAAACATGTCATTCTGTGTGTCCAGCCATCGATTCTCACTCCGTGTCTGCGAGACAACAGAAAACAAGCACAAGGACAAAGTCGGACGCAGAGGGATGTGACTGACTTGGTTCCGGGATCCACCCTGGAGACAGAACTGAAGACTGCTGCTCGGCATCACCTGGGAACTTGTGCAGACTGTCAACCCCCTCCCCAGATGCACGGACCCAGTCTTCCCTTTAGCAACCTCCGTTTTACAAAGATGGAGAAGCACCAGTGTGGGCCATAAAAGCAGCAGACTTCATATTGTGATCTGCAAGCTGGTTAAAAAACATAAACCAGTGTCATTGTGACTTTTCATTTTTTTATAAGTGCATTTTTCATTACAGTGTTAGATCCGCATTGACGGGCACGAAAACAGTTGAAGCTCAGAAAGCAACAGTTTGAGCAGAGTACGTACTGGGTACCATCGCTCTAGCGGAGAGGTGCAGAAACCCAGCAGTCACGGAGTCTGCCGGGGAGCTCTTTGGTGGGACCAGCCTGGGCTCAGCTCTCAGGGCCTCCAGGCAGAACCACTGGAGTTGCCCCGTGCGTGGTGGTGCATTCACCCCCATCGAGCTCCACCGGACCTGCAGTTCCTGCTCCTGCAAGGAAGATGTCTCCAGGGTATCAAAAATGATGTTGAAGGGGAAAAATACAGTGATGGCTGCACTGGGGATACGGCACTGGAATATATATATATATATCAATAAGCATGTCCTTGGGCGAGGATTAAAAAAAAACCTCCCCCACCCCATTTCTCCTTGCCCCTGCTGTCTGTCACTCCATCCCACCTCACTCACTGGCTCAGTAGGTAACAGAGTGAAGGGAAGAGAAAGATCACCCTGGAGGGAACAGGAAAGCAGCAAGAAGACTTTTTTTAAATGCTTGTGGAATCAAACTGTCCAGGTTTGAGCCTCAGTTGCGTGCCTGGCATGCTACGGGCCAATCCCTGTGTTCAGTTCGGTGTTTGATTTTACCGGGCTCACAACAAGTTACCTTACTACTGAGTCACCGAGGCTGGCGGCGATAGAGTCCTGGCTCAGAGACAGAGAACTTGGCTACTCACAACCCAGCTGGCCGCGTGATTTGCATCAGTTCCCCTTACCCCCCAGGGTCCTTGTTGGCGTCATAATATGGACCCACAGCAGCTGTCGCTGAGCTGAGGGACAGTGAGCTTGGGGAATCTATTGCTTTTATAGTCAGCAGTAGCAAGCTTACCCTTTGTCCCATAGTGACTCAGGGCTGCTCATTTCAAACACAACCCTGAGAAACGGCCCAGTGGAGAGTGGCCATGACTTTGCATTCTCGGAATAGTCAGTAAGAACATCCAGGAATGCTCAAGGCCCGTGGTGGATGGTTTCTACCGACAACTGCCAACCCCTCTGTGTCTGTTTCCTCAGCGGGGAGCGAGGGGCAATAATGTTACCCTCTTTGTGGGGCTGTGGTGAGGATTCTAAGACACGATGCGTGCAAGGTGCTTACCATGGGGGTCTGGCCATAGAAGTCCTCCCTAAATTTCAAGCACCACTATTAGGGGGGGAAGGAGGTGAAGACATGTTGCAGGTGTCAGAAGGCTTGCTTAGGGGAGAGCTTCAAGGTCCGGGGAAAGGAGAAGCTGTCTCCACTTACTTTCCAACACCCACCCCATAATTATTCACAGCACTTTAGGGTCCTATCACACTGTCTCCCCTCCCAGAGAAAAGGAGCAAAGACCCACTTGATCGACATTGAGCACCCAGGGTCAGCACAGTGCCTGGCGCAGAAAAAAGTCACTTAGAAAAAAATTTTGAATGAATGGATGGATGCATGCATGAAAAAGTGAAGGCACAAGGTCTTTAAGCAGGCAGGAGCGTTTGGGCTGAAAGGCGTGGTGAAGGGACTGGCCTTGAACAGAGCTATGCACCCTCCAGTGATGAAGGAAAGGAGAAAAGGACAGAAGGACTCAGACAACTGCGGTCATGGCCAGCAGAAGGGGACTAACAGTGAGATGACCTTGGGAGTGAAGGGAGAGACATTCACAAGGTTGCCAGGCAACAACCCAGCTGCCGAATATTAATCTGCAATGGAATCAACTGGCTAGATTCGGGAACATTCCCTGTTTGCACGGAGTGGGAGACAGAAAAGGGGTGGTGGTGTCCTCCGTCAGGAATCGGGGACCAGCCGGGCAGGTTCCGAAGCACAGGAGGGGTGGCCATCTATTATAGGTGCACGCAGCATAACTGAAACGACAGACCGTGGGGCCAGACTGGGAGGGAGGAAAGGGAGACCAGGTGGGGTAGGTGGGTTGCGAGGACCCAGGCACGTAGAGGAAGTGGAGGTCACAGGGGAGGTAGATCGGGCTTCTGGAGAGAGGGTGGGACAGGAGGCTGAGAGGTGGCAGCGCCCAGAGTTTACGACCACTGACCGGGTTCACAGCCTAGCCCCTCACCTCCTACCCATGGGGCCTGAGGCAGACACTTTCACCTGGCTGACCGCACTTCCTGGATTCTAGCATGCACCTGAGTAAATGCTTCTCTCACGCAGGTGCTTTTAGAATTACTTTCCCATTTAAAAACCACTATCTGACATTGCTAAACAAAATACTTTCTAATACTTCCTTATAAGAATGTTCAAATACACAGAAAAGTTTAATTTTAATGTGAGCACTCATCTGCCACCAGCTAGGTTCTATAATTTATATTATTCTTCATCTCCTATCCATCTATCATATTTTTTATACATTTCAAAATAAATGCACAGTCCACTTCGCCCTGTTACAGTTCTTAAAATAAAGTTTACTTACAATGAAACGCACAGATCCTAAGTGCACGTTCACTGGGTTTTGACCATCTGCAAACAGGGTTCTGGGCTTGAGTTTGAGTGTCAGGGGAGATACTATGCCTGTGAGTGCTCGTGCACCAGTGGACGGTGTGACTGGTAAAATTCGGGAGGCGAGACAGTCTCCAGGGTGACCCAGCGCTGTGGGAGGCAGAAGGTGGGGAAGACCTGAGGAGCTAGAGTGAGGCCTGCATGGAGGAGGGGGCATTAACCTGCAGGGGAGGGGGACTGCCAGGGACAATTGCAGGGAAGAGCGGAGAAGAAAATAATCTAGGAAAGGGGGAGATTATTCTGTTAGTCAGCAGAATGCAGCAGCATGAGGTGCGGGGTAAGGCCGCGGTCGTGAAGCTACCCACAATAATAGCAGGCCCTTACTCAGAACTTACCCATGTGGGAGACCAAATATCACCCCGGCCCTGCAGGGCAAGTGCCCGTATCATCCTCCACTTGGGCTACTGGCCTTAGATCATGTGGTCAGGAAGTGCCAAGCTGGGAGTCCAGCCCGGGATAGGACTGGGGTGCTGGGCGGCCTGAGCGGGAGGGCGGGGCTTAGGGCTCCCCAGGTGATCTTAATGTGAGGTATGTATTGAGAGCCACCACTCCGAACGCACAGGTGGTCTTCAGGTGCGAATGTGAGAGGGGTGGCCAGGAGAAGGCAGAGGCTAAGTTGGGGGCGCCCTCTTGCTCTCAGTCCTAGGTATCGGGGCCTGTCCCCTGGCCCCTGAGGTTGGTGGGCAGCCTCCCAGCTCAGCCCGAGAGCAGCATGCCGGCTGTCCTCTTGGTCCCAGACAACAGGCAACGCCCTTCTTCTTCCACCCCAGGCCCCTGCCCAGAGAGGGGCCATGGTGCCCACGTTGACACAAACACCTCCCAGGTGTCACTATTTGTCCCAGCACCTTCACACCCGCCAAGGCCGCATTGCCTGGGACAGGGTGACTGAGCCATCAGCCTCATCCATCTTCCTCCTTCGAGGAAGCCAGCATGGCGCTCATCAGTAACAGTGATGTTTCCTACGGCCGCCTGTGGTCAGGCTGCAGAGCTGCCCTTGGAGAGGCCCCTCCCAGGGACTGTTCTCCCCTTTACAGGGAACCATTGTCAGGTCTATTTTTTGGCATGTGGCCCCTCCCCTAGAACCTAAACTCCCCCGAAGCAGGGAAAGGGCCACCAGGCTCATCTCTTAGCCCAGGGCCTCACCGAAGCCTGGCTTACAGCAGGTGCTCAATAACTGCAGTGAAAATGGAAGCGATGATCAGTCCAACACCCTGATGCATTTAGAGAATCACAGGCAAACTCACTCGGAGCTGGTTCTCACTGTCAGAAACCTTCCAGAGGCTGGAAACCCTTGCACGCATTTCCTGTTGTTGCCCTAAATACTATCACCAATTTGCCCCGGCAGAGTGGCTCAGTTGGTTGGAGCGTCATCCCACACGCCAAAGACTGTGAGTTCCGTCCCCACTCAGGCATATACCTGGGTTTCGGTTTCGATCCCCAGTCGGAGTGCGTACAGGAGGCAACCAATCATCAATCGATGTTTCTCTCTCCCATCCATGTTCTTCTCTCTCCTCTCTCTTTCGTTCTCTCTCTCTCTCTCCCACCCCACCATTCCTTTCTCTCTCTCCAAAATCAAGAAACACATCCTCTGGTGAGGAACAAAAAAAATAAAAAATTACCACCAATTAAGGCTTCAGACCACACAAACCCACTCTCTCACAGCTCTGTAGCCCAGAAGCCCAGGCTCAGCGTAGCTCGCTGGGCCAAAAGCAGGGTGTGGCCCGGGCTGCACTCCTTGCTGAAGGCTCTGGGATGAGTCTGCCTCCCAGCTCAGGCAGGCTGTTGGCCAAACTCAGCTGTTGGTGGCTGTGGGGCCTCCGCTGGGGGCACACCTCCTCCTGCAGGCCCCGGCCTCCCACCTTGGACCCAACAGGGGCAGGTCAAGTCCTTTCCGTTCTTCAAAGCTCTGACTCACCCTTCAGCCATACCACTTCCACCTCTACCAAAGAACATTCTCTGCTTTTGAGGGCCCCTCTGATTACATTGGGCCCACTCAGAGAATCCAGGGTAAGCACTCTATTTTAAAGTCTGTAATGTTCATTACATCTGCAAAGTCCTTTTTGCCACGTCACACATTCACATGTCCTGGGGGTTGGGGTGTGGACATCTTCGGAGAAACATTATTCTGCTCACAACCACCACCACCCCTACCCCCCACCCCAAGAAGAAAGATCCAGAAACTTCTGGACAGAGACCTGAGTTTTGAGCCCGGCTCTCCTTGGTCACGTGAATTCAGGACAGGGATTGCTTCACCTGCCCGGGGTCTGTTTCGTCATCTGAAGACTTGGAACACTCGCACACACATACCAGGATCGTGATAAAAAGCAACTGCATCCATTCATGCAGAGGGCTGGCAATAATGATGATGCCTGGCACGTAGCACTGTCTCCATTGGGAGCACGGGGGCGGGATCTGCAGGGAGGGGGCGGGGCCGCAGGTCTGGGATCTGGTCTTCAGCTTGGTAGACAGACCTAGAAACTGGATTTTCTGATCACCTGATAGTCAAAGTGTTGGATCCTGGATTCCATCCGGCTTCACCAGTTCCCAAACCCTCCTCATACCCGTAGGCGCAGGCCTCTGACAGGGCCAGCCTCCATAGGCTCCAACCCTGCTGCCTCCTTCAGTGACAGTTCAGGGCAGTTGTCCCTCTGTGTCACCGCCAGTGGGAGGAAAAACCTTGGATTCAAAGAATATGCTTTTTAGGGAATTACCTTCCTTAAGCCTTGGCGGGGGGGGGGGGGGGGGGGGGGGGCGAAGCTCCCTGATGACAGTAAGTGCACAGTCCTCGTCACATTTCCCCTTCACTGCAGCCCTGTGCTGTAGGAATGAATGATTCCCATTTCACAGACGAGGCCAACGGATGCACAGAGAGGATAAGGGAAGAAGGGGCCATCAAATTAGACACCCGCGAAGTTCTGGGCACCGTGCCTGGTGCCTCACGTACGTCACCTGCGTGACTCTCCCCCAAGTTCTTTCCCTCAGTTCCTGGAGGGAAAAACAGCTCAGAGAGGGACAGAACTGCCCGGAGCTCCACAGGTTCCCTTGTGAGGGGAGCATGCTGACTCCGTGAGGGCAAGCTCCTCGGGGTGAGGGCTTTCTCTCTTGACCGTGAACATGAGCCCTGCTGCGGGCTCACCAGTGCCCTACAACAGCGCCACTCCGCCCGCCTGCCTAACGGGAGGGGGTGCACACCTCTATCTGGTGAGGTTGCCACCCCTGTGCCACCAGCCTGCAGAAGACAAGCCAAGGGGCAAAAAAGAAGAAGAGGAAGAAGAAAAAGGAGGAGGAGGAGGAGAAAGGGAAGAAGGAGGAGAGGGAGGAGGAAGAGGGAAAGGAAAAGAAGGAGGGGGAGAAGGAGGGGGAGGAGGAGGAGGAGAAGGAGGAGGAGGAGGAGAAGACGAAGAAGAAAGTAGAAGAGGAGGAGGAGGAGGGAGAAAAGCCAAGGGGCATAACCCCCCCACCCTCCCCCAACCCCCCAACCCCCGCAGCAGAAATCAAGTATTGGGTTCTGGTACAAGCAGGACTCTGCTGAAAGCTCATAATTTCCCATCACCATGGCAACACGAACATCTCATCTCAGGGTATGAGCAGAGCTGCTCTCCTCTGTCCCCCCCCGCCCCCGCCCCCGCCAGCACCTTCAAAGTCCCTTCCACCTCTGAGATTCTGTGATTCAGTTATTATCACCAACCCCCGCACTGTTTTGGTCATTTACATCCATTCTATCTGCTGAGTCACCGAGACCTGCTCTGGATTAGGGTGGTTATTCACCAGAACATTCAGCCACTTGTTGCCATGGATACTCAAAACCTGCTTCCTTCATCACCTGTCAATTCTTGGCAACTCTGGCTGTGAGCGTGGGTACCACTGCCCTTTATCCAGGACCCAAGGGGCCTCTAAACCCCTCCAGACCAGGAAGGGCCCTGATGACGCACGAACAAAAGCAAACTCTCTAGTCCCCGCTGCAGAAGGGTACACTACAGCCCAGAGCTCGTGACATCCACCCAAACCAGGCCCCAGCAGCCGGTTACCAACCAGGTCAGCAAAGCGTTCCATTTGGTTTCCTGGAACATCTTGGGCAAACCCTTGAGTCTCTTTGCTAACCATTTTTTATTTTTTATTTTGTTTTATTTTTTAGAGAGGGAGGGAGAAAGAGAGGGAAATAAACATCGATGTGAGAGAGAAACAACATGTGAGAGGAACACTGATAGCAAGCGCCCCAGCTGGGGACCCGGCCTGCAGCCCAGGCAGGTGCCCTGACCTGGATTTAAACCGGCGACCTTTCATGCTGCCGAATGACACTCAGCCAATGAGCCACATTGGTCAGGGCTCTTCGCTAACCATTTGAAGATATATTTTTATATTGAAAACTGGGGTGTGCGTTATGCAGATTACTGTCTCCCCATGAGCCTCAAAGTGCAGGAGCCTCAAGGAACTGGCTCTAGGAAGGGGCTTTGCAAGAAGAGGTGGGGCAGGAGGGAGAGGTTTGGGGAGACATAGCTGGCAAATGCAAGCTAAATCCAGCCCAGCAGAGAGGGCACAAGGAGAGGGGGCGGGACTCTGGGGTTTCCAGGTGAGGGAAGGTGCAGGGGTTCAGAGCCAACCGGGAGGCAGCGCTAGGCGGAGAGAGAGTGAGGCCATCAGCCCACGGCCCATTGCTCCTGATAACTACTGCACGTTCTGTTTGCAGAGGCCTGTCAGAGGGACAGGGGATCAATATGTCACTCTACGTTCACGCACTCCCTGACCTTCAAACATCAATGTATGGTGACATATGCTTTCTCTGAATCTAAGGTCGTTTGGTACATCTGCCTCACTGGCCCCGCAAAGAGGAAGCAGTTTGAGGGGTGAGCAGCAGGCCTCTGACCCCAAGGACATGATGGGGACATTGTTCCTGACCCCAGGGAGCCTGTCTGCTGCCCGCCTTCTTGCCCAGCTGAAGAACTTCCCCTACCCTGCTCTTGCCCCCCACCCTGAAGTCAGCTCCCTTTCCCTGCCCCCACATCCGGAAGAAGGACTCTAGATGGCAGGGCGGGGTTGGGGTTGCTCCTCTTGCTGTGGGGCATCTGGCCCCGTGGGGGAAGAGGGCTTAGGAGGGGCCTTGAGGGCTTTATAAGGCAGGGCTGGAGCTGCCAGCCCAGCAGAGGACTGAGAGGTACCAGACAGACCTCAGCATCAGCGGACTCCCAGCTCTGCAGGTGAGAGCACCCAGGAGGGGTGTGAGAAGCTGGGAAGAGGGTTGATGGGACCCCCACACACACATACCCTGTCAAGGCACCGGGCTCATATCTCCATGTCTCCAGGGCTGGGACCCCTCCCTTAACCCAGGACCGGACTAGGTCACAGCACAAGGACCCACCCCGGCCTCCCAACCCTTGCCCTTGAGCGGACCTGCTGCTTCAGCCAGGGCCCAGCCCTGACCCCCTTACTCCATCCGCGTCCCAGCTCTGGGAGGCGGGCAGGACAAAGGCTAATCTCCCATCTCTCAGGGGAGAAAACTGAGGCCCAGAGGGAGGAGCGACCCAACTTCCTGGGCAAGCCTGGGACAGGAACCCAGGGTTCCTGGACCCCATCTCAAGCTCTTTCCCAGAACCGCACTTCCTAAAAGAACCCCCCATGAGGATGGTGATGTTCTGTGTCCGCACCGTCTGCGTGTGCTCTGAGTGTGGGAGTGCAAGCGAGGGCCTGTTTATCCTAATTAATTTAAGTGTAAAGAGCCCCATGGGGCTTGTGGCTGCCACACTGGACAACACACGAGGCTAGTGTTGCACACCGTGAATACGCGGGAGGTCTCCAGAGCGATCCCGTGTGGCCTGAGACACAGCTGACCGTGGGTGTCCCTTTGGCATTACTTTTAAAATCCACCTTAAATTACAAGACTGAAACATCCACAGAGCTGCTCACACGGCCTCCAGTTGTGCAGAACAGTTTAGAAACCATTTCTCTAGGTTTTCATGTCCTCTGAGGAAAGCAGTCGCTGGCATTGGGGTGGGTAAGGTGGAAAGGGGCAAGGCCTGGGGACAGGGGGAGCTGGCAGGAGCAGTTCACAACCCCCGGCCGAACTGCAGACCTGCCCTCAGGGTGCCGGGACTGCCCGGCCTATAAGCTGGGCCCTGCTCTCCTTGGCAGACAAGATGCAGCGACTGTGTGTGTGCGTGTTCCTCTTGGCGCTGGCTCTGGCCACCTTTTCCGAAGCTTCTTGGAAGCTTGGCTCCCAGCTGCAGGATGTACGGTCCGGTCCAGGTGTCCATCGGGGCCTGGATCCACATTCGCTGGACAGGCTGGGCCCAGCCTCTCACCACCAAAGGCAGCTGAGGTTCCAGGGTCCCCCAGACATGATAGCAGGTAGGAGCTGCTGACAGCCGTCCCTGCTTGCCTCACCCAGTTTTGGCCCCAGCCTCAGTCCCAGAGGCTAGGTGTCCTGCCCCATCCTCACCTCCTCTCCCCTCTCTGATCCACAGACCTGTCCAAGAAGCAGGGGCCGTGGCTGGAGGAAGAAGAAGAAGAGTATGGATGGATGGACTTTGGCCGCCGCAGTGCTGAGGATGGGGACCAACATCCCTAGAACCAAGCTCCAGAGCCCATCACCTCCCAGCCCAGCTCAGCCCCAGGGAAAACCAATCAAAATAAACTAGCTTCCAATGGATCACACTGTGTCAAGTGTCATGGGGAGGGGAGTCAGGGGTGAAGATGCTTCTACCAGGGAATACACTAGACTCTCCTCAACCCTAGAGGTACAGCTGCGGCCTGGCCATTTTTGGCTCTTTGTGCCACTAGATGGCAAAGAAAGAAAAGTCAATTCCTATCAGAGGCTATGGACTCTGATTAGCAGGAGGAGTAGCATCACTACCTCACGGCGGGAGAAGGAAGGAGCGTTCAGGGTCCGGGATGTGGGGTGCCTCCTGGGCCTTCTTACCTGGTGATGACCATAAGCAGGAAGTCACAGCAACAATGGCCTGAATTAGGCATGGTGACCAAGGGTTCAGACCTCTCAGGAGTGAAGGTCTAGGTTACTGCACCAGGAGAGCAACCTGGACCAGTGGCCAAGGGTGCGGGGAATATAGGAAGTGTCTCAGAGGACAGAGATGAGAACAGCATTCTAGGCCACCAGGACAAATGGCAGCAGTGGGGACCACAGCTTACACCGTCTGCCCTCCTGGTATAAAGCTTTGTTTTCAGGTTTTCTGACCAGCCATCATCTTAAAGAAGCAATGCCAGGCCAGAGGGAACTCCACGGTGGAGCTTGAGTGCTCCATTGGTGCAGGGGGTGGATCCCAGCAGGCCCTGGGGCCCCGCCTGTACCCTTGACACTCACCATCCTGAAGATGCTGACCATGTCCTGCTACAGGCCCAGTTACTCTCTGCCACGGGACTTTTCCTCAGCCTGTGTACGGGAGGCCAGGGCGGTAGTGAGTCCATGTCCCCAGGAACAGCCCTCTGCCAATGCCGAATGAGTTGCCCCAGCTTCCCCACCACTTGGGTGGGATAACTGAGATGGGCTCTATTTTGGTGTGACCCCAATTTAACATGCATGTGCATTGCGGGGGGACCATGGTGACATGCAGACGCTCACTCTATGGGTCTGGGGTGGGACCTGAGATTCTGTATTTCTTTTTTTTTTTTAAGAGAGAGGGGAGTAAGGGAGAAAGAGGGGAGAGAAACATTGATGTGAGAGAGAAATATCAATTGGTCACCTCTAGTACGCACCCAACTAGGGACAGAACCCACAACCTAGGCGTCGCCCTGACCGGGACTCGAACCGGCACCCCTTTGCTTTACGGGACTACAGTCACCGAACTGAGCCAGCCACACCTGTCAGGCCATGATTCTGCATTTCTGATAAACTCCCAGGAGAGGTCAGTGATGCTGGCCCATGAACCACCCTTTGAGTTGCAAAACACCACACTTCCTCCCAGAGGTCCCCAGAAGGACTGGCCTCAGTTGCCTAAAACTCCCTTTCATTAGCTTCCTTCTGTTCTCAAGTCCCCAACTCCTTCTGAGAGTGCTTCCTGGGATCACCTTCCAAACACACTACTTGTTTTCAAACTCTGATCCAGGTCTGCTCCTGCTTCTGGGGGACCTCTGTCTAAGACAGGGAGTGACTCTCACCCCTGCTTCAGCCTTCGCAGCCAAGCGCTGGATCAGGGGCCCTGGATCAGAAAGGATCAGGAGGCCTGAAGTCTTGGGTTCCAGATTTTATTTATATATTTTTGGAGATAGAGGAAGGAAGAGAGAAAGAAAGGGTGAGAAACATCCATGTGAGAGAGAAACATCGGTCACTTGCCAGTTGCCTTTCAGATGCACCCCGACTAGGAACCAAACCCACAACCCAGGCATGTGCCCTGACCGGGAATCGAACCTGCAACCCTTCACTTTTCAGGACGATGCTCAACCAACTGAGTCATGCCAGTCAGGGCTGAAGCCTCAGGTTCAAGTCCTAGCTCCATGACCAGCTCTTAGACCTTTAGGAGGGCCACTTAACCTGCCTGGGCCTGTTCCCTCATCTGACAACCCCCACCTCGAAGGGGTTGTTGATATGGTTACGTAATACGTGTAATCAAAGCTCTGGGCACACTTGATACTGGAGCCCAGCCTCTCTCCACAACTTTGCCCCACCAAAGTGCATTCGCGCACACACGCACGCACACACACTCGCATGCACACTCGCTGAGAGATGTCTGGAGACGGGACCAGGTGATACACAGGTACTTTATTTCCTGCACTGGCACATACACAGGCTGACAAGCAACAGGAGAGTGAGAAGCACTGCGGGGAGCAGCAGGGCAGGTACAGGTAGGGGTCCTGCACCCCTGACTCCAGCTGTTTATGAGTAAAGGGTGGGAAATGGGAGACATCTGGAAGGGCACTGAGGGGCAGACGGTGGGAGGAGTGACTGGGCCTTGGGGGCAGGAACCTGGACGCTCACAGGCCAAGGCGGGGGACAGGGCAACAGGGGAAAGGCTTAGTACTGGGCAGAGGGACTCTTCACCCACAGGTAGAAACACCCCAGTGACAAACAGGAATTAGGGACTGAGAAGAAAGGGCCAAGAACAGAGACCCCTAAAAGTCAGCAAGGACTCAGGAGCCACCTTTAACTTGGGAGCCAAGGAATGAAGGGCATGTTGTTAGCAGGGTGCTCAGAGTAACTTCCTGGGCTGGGCCTAAGCCTGGCCCCCAGCTCAGACCTGGGTCTGGTAGCTCGTGGACCTCCCCCTGGGCTGCTCCTGCCCGGGGGCCGCCTTGCGATCCGGGACCAGCAACCACAGCCTTCGCACAGGCTGCAGAAAGAGGGCCGGGGCTCCTTCATCCTGTCTCAGAAGAGCATCAAGGCTTGGGCCCTCGACCTCTGGCCCAGATTCATCAGGACAGGGGGTGGGCTGGTGACAGATGGGGGTCCCGTTTTGGAGGATGGGAAGGAGGGGGGAGGAGGCTGGGACTTGGCCAGCCAGCGGAAGAAGGGGCCTCAGGCTGTCTGTGGGGCCTCGGCAGGCTGCTGGGAAACAGCAAAGCCTGGAAGAGAAGAGGTAGATGTGAACGGAGGGGCCTGAGGACCACAGGCCTGGCCTGGGCAGTGGGCAGAGGCTGGGGCCTGGGCAGCCCCAGCAGAAAAAGACCGCTGCCACTGACCGTTACACAGGTTTCCCACGGCCACAGAGGCCACCACTCAGTTTACAACCTGCACGGCATTACCTGGTGATCCTAGAGAGGCCACCCCGTGGTAAGCAGAGGGCCATCTGAGTGGGGACACTCCAGATATAATGGCGAGGCTGCCAACAGGTTATAAACGTCATGGCTGACCCCGCAGGCCAGGCGGGCAGCCAGACGGGGTCAGAGGAGGCGGATGGGCCAGGGCGGTCGTTACAGATTAATAGTGCAGAAACCAGGCTCAGATCCACCCTAGCTGTGTGACCTTGAACGAGTTACTTTCATTCTCTGAACCTCAGTTTCTTCACCAAATAAATGGAGATGATAATACCTACCCACAGGGGTGTGAAGATAAGATTAAAGATGACATGTGTCAGTAAATTATCTCTGATGTCTCTGTGAGCCCCTTGAGAAGGCAGGGCTCACACAACCTAGCACATGGCCTGCACTCAGCAGGCACAGGTCCCCAACCTTTCGCGCTCCTAGCTGAGGAGAGGAGACCCTGACCCACCCCACCACCCTGTTGGAGGCCCTAGCCCACCTTCAGACTCACCCAGGGGACTGGTCCAACTGCTGCCCTTGTTGGTGGAGGCCTTTGTCCCAGGGGCCTGGGTGGCCCCAGAAGGCCCCACTTCCTCCCAGGCCATGGGAGGGCGACTGGCCCTGTCCTGCTCCAGCCTTCGAGAGTCCTTGGTCTGCACCCAGGGCTGCTACTCCACAGTCCTGCCCCCCATGCTTGTTTTGGTCTCCTGCTGCCACTGCTGCAGGGTTGGGGAGCCTTGGGGGTGGGGGGAGGAAGGGGGTGGGCAGAGACAGGATGCTGAAGCTACTGTCCTGGCCCTGACCCCCAGCCTAGCCCCTGGGGAGAAAAGGGGATGGAGATCTGGAATCCTATGCAAATTCCATGAAAATGAGCAGTGGGGCCCATCCCAGCTGAGGGGAACTTGAGATGCCTATGCAAGTGATGTACAAAGTCCATGCAAATCAGCACACTGGGTGGGGCCAGGCTGGGGTAAGTGAGCACTTGGTGGGGGCTCACCTACCCTCACCTTTCATCGGCTTGACGATCTGCAGCTTGTCCGGCTGGCTGGAGGGAGGCCCCATGGGAGCACTCACCTTTCTGGGACATCTTCTGCCTCAGCTGCCGCCTGTAATGGGCGTTCTGCCAGTTGGCCAGTTGCTGGAGGACATGCTTCATGTCCAGCTGTGAGAGGCCCAAGGTGCTGGCCGCCTGGTCTGAGGTCACCACACTCCTTGGGGTTGCCTCATCCAGTTCCAGCTCTACCTCCTCCCAGGCCTCAGCCTCCTCCAACACCAGCTCCTCCTCTTCCGTCACCCCGTCCTCAGCTGGCACTACCTCTGCCATGGCCCCCAGCTCCTCCTCAGGCACCAACAGCTCCACCAGTATGAAACTCTCTGCTGGCATGGGCCCCTCCTCAGCCTCGACCCCCTGCTCCTGCTCTTGCTCCTCACTGCGGTACAGCTCACACCTGGGCAGGGAGACAAGAAAGGCTTCGCATGCGCCCGCCTGCCGGCCCCAGCACCGCCAGCTATGGGGGCTGAGGAATAATCCTACCCTCTGCTCAGTCTATACACGGACCCAGAACTACAACATGGTTCAGTCCCAGCGAGGAGGGAGGGGAGCTGGGTACCAGTTTCCAGGGAGCCCAAGCTCCCAGCAGGAAGGAGGAAGAACGGTCTCTAACACTGCACAGGCCCCGCCCTCCCTTAGCCCCAGACCCTGCTGCTCAGCAGAGAGACTAACAGGGATAATATTGCCACTGCCCCTCTTTGATTATTTAACCTTTACACCCCATCCCACAGCTAGTTGTCACAGGAACAAACCATTTTGGTAAGGCTCAGACAGGTCAAGTGACTTGCCCAAGCATACACAGCCCAGAAAGGGATCAAAACTAGGACTCAGTCCAAGGTGTTCCCAGCTCCAAGGCCAGTATCCATGTGCCTCTGAGCCCCTGGTCAGTAAAGGGAAGGCTCCACTAGGGGCTGCCTGAAATCGGACAGCCACCGATGGGGCAAGATTTGAAGTAAAAGGAAGCAGCTCCTTCCCAGAACAACTTTCATTCAGCAGAGATCTGGGCCTTGTCCAGGGCTGGAGGGTCACAAAACCAGCTTCAGGCAGCTGTCCGGCTGCTGAAAGGTGAGGGGAGATGATGGGGGTGCCCTTGGTAGGCTTACCCCAGGTTTAGTCTCCTCTGAGTTTATTTAGTAATTCCTTCAACAAAGAGAAGGGCCATCACAGTCCAAGGCAACAGAAGCTAAAACTGCCAAGTCCCTGGGGCCCCAGCATGCAAAAATCCCAGGGAGAACTGAGGAGCCCAGACCCAGACTCCGTGGGCAGAGAAAAGGGTGAGGGAGTGGGAGGGGCTGGGCAGGGAACAAGGTGGGAGGAGGCAGGAGGACCAGCACCGTGAAGTAAGGTAGAAACAAGAAGGCAAAGCCCTCCCGCTGCAGGAAAGGCAAGGGTGAGTGCGGGTCAGCAGGGCCTGGGGGCCCAGCCACATACTCTTCCAAAATAAACAGAGGGTCAAAGATAATTCTCCTCGGAGACTGTCTGGGCTCCTCAGCCGGGGACTCCTGGAAATCTGGAAGCGCCTCCTATAGAGGAGGGGGAACATTACCAGAGGGTCCCCACTGAACCCCACCCACACTTCCAGAAACAGAAAGGTACTGAGCATAGAAATCATCCGGCAGAGCTGAGACACAGGGGGCATGAGTGGAAAGGCCGCGGGCAGGGGGTCCTCACCGGAGGTGCAGTGTACGTAGAGTGGGTGGCAGAGCTCGTGGACACTGGCGTTTGCTGGAGGAGGGGCTTCGCATCCTCCTGGTCCTCAGTCAACATGCCCCCACACCCCACGTACTTCTCCCGAAGGTCCTGCAGCTGAAACCCACCCGCAGGAGCTGTTGGGACCCAGGCACACCCAGCCCACTGTCTCCCCAGGGGGCCAGGAAGCTGGGCTAAGAGGCAGGAGGCCCAGACTCCAGACCCACAGGGCACGCAGGGTGAGCCCAGCAGGTCCCGGACTCCACGCCACTCAGACTCTGACGGGACTTCCACCTGCCAGGCCCAGTGCCAGACACTGAGGGCAAAGACAGAGACCCACCCCTGGTGCGAGGAGCGTGTCCTCTCGGGCGAGTCGGGGTCGGAGGCTCTCAAGGACCGGGGCAGGAGCCCAGGGGGAGCCTCACCTCATCTTGGAGCTGCAGCTGGATTTCTTTCTCCGAAGCCAGCTGCTGTTGCAACTTCTCAGTCTCAGCCCCATACTGGAAGAAGGGAAGACTGGTGAGCCCCACCCAAAGCCTCCCGCTGCCTTGCACCCCTGCTTCGGGCAAGTCTTCCCAGGCACATCAGTGAGTCTCTGGCAGCCCTTTAAACAGGAAGTCACATGACATCAGGCCAAATAGAGGGGAGGTGGGGATTAGGTGGCCTGATTCCTGGACCGCCTTGGTCCCTTCCTTGGGATGAGGGGGCAAGACCAGGGGCTCTCTGAGGTCTCCTCCAACTCTGTCTGTGGCCTGGGCTCTGGCTGAGCTGAGAGCTCCAGGAAGTAGGGACAGGGAAATGGTCCCTTGGGGCCGTGACACAAGGAGGAAGCCTCACGCACCCCCTGACGCACCGACTGGCAGCGCTGCTGCAGGCTGGTGACCTGGGTGCGCAGCTGGGTGACCTCCTTCTGCTGCTGGTCATAGTTCTCCATCCTGAGCACCATCACCTCTGACAGCTCAGCCATCTGCTGGCTGGCCTCCGCTGGGAAGGAGTGGGGATGGGAGGTCAGTTCTGGTCCTCCCAGAGGCCTCTGTCCACCCCCACCCTCAGCTCCTGCAGCATACCCTTGGGTCCTCTAGGGTGGCATTCCTAACTCAGGTCTCCTTTCCAATAAACCTTTACTGACTGACATGGAGCAGGGCCTTGGTGAGCAGCCAACCAGACCTGGTCCCAGCCCTACTGAACTCAAGTCTGGGGGAGGGGGTACTGTTGGAAATAGAAGTCACAATGGTGCACACTACTGACTGTGATGGAGCAGCTATAAAGGACTCACAGCTGTGGCTCCCAGCCCAGCCTTGCTTGTGAAGCCTCGAAGCACAGACCTCCCCAGGGCACAGGGGGCTCAGCCAGGCAGAAGGGAAGACAGGGACCAGGCCGGGTGTGGGGGGGCCCAGAGGACGTCATAAGATGCTGGGACAGAGTGGCTGGGGCAGTGGACAGGGCCCAGATGTCAGAGGCTGGCCGGCAGGTGGGGCTTTTATCCTCTGGCAAGTTATTTGGGAGGTTTAGGAAGACAAGTGACCCAGGCAAACTCGCTTTTAGAAAACTCATTTGGGCTGTGCGTAGAAGGGCCTGGAAAGGCAGGAGCGGAGGCAGGGAGGCCAGTTAAGAGGTGGCCTGGGCTAGCAGCAGCCGGGGTAGGGAGGAAGAGAGAGAGAACTGAGCCTTTCCTAGAAGGAAGGAGCCACAGAATGGGAGGACTGGCTCCTCACTTAGAGGTTTGGAGACCTGTGGGGCCGTTCAGGGAGCCGGGGAACCCGGGGAAAGAAGGGTGAGGTTTGAGGTGAGGGGAAGAGCTGTTGCTGCCTCGGTCTGCATCCCACCAGCCAGGCTGAGCTCTTCAGGGACAAACGCTGTGCCTCGCCCACCTTCAGAAACGCACAGGGCCAAGCAAAGCCGCCATCTAAGGCTGGACTCTGAAGCGCCCCAGCCCCAGTGCCTGGGGGTGCCTGGTCTCTGGAGGTTCACAGCTCCCTCCCTTCTTTGCTTCCAGCCCCCTTCTCCCCTTACCCCAAATAACAAAAGGAGACTGGCTTCGAGGAGACCCACAGCTTCTGTATAGCTCTTTACAGTTTGCACCAAGCATTTCCTCAGCTGTAACTCCTGGATAGGTCAGGAGGGCTGAGATTATCAGTCCCCACTCTAAAGATGAAGGTTCAGAAAGGTCAAGGAACTCGTCCAAGCTCACACAGTTAGGAAGTGCCAGAACTGGGACTTGAACTCAGGTCTCAGATCCTGAGTTCTGCGCTCTGCTCCGAGAAACAACCCCCTACCCCAAGTCACAACTTCACGTACCAAACTGCTCCACACATTCCAGAATAAGCATCTCCTCCTCCTCAAGGACATCAAGTTGAGAGGCCTAGAAGGAGCGAGACAGGAAGGAGCAAGCCAGTCAACAAACACCCCCTGCCTGCGGGCTAGCCCTCTTCCCTGTCTCACCTCCTCTCTCAGCTGCCCATTCTCCTCCTCCAGAAGCTTCAGCTGCTCCTTCAGGGCTTCTACCTTCGGGCAGTCGTGCAGCAGCTCCGGTTTGGTCAGCGGCGTCCTAGGGAGGGGAGTGATGGGAGTCAGGGTGCTGCCAAGGGTCAGGCTAGGGAAGGGGCAGCTCCCAGCCCTCCTGGGCTAAGTGTGGCATCTCAGTTAGCCTCGGCAACCCTGCTGGCAGGCACACTGTCCGTCCACGCCCCTGTCTGCAAACAAGAAACCTGGGTGGTCCCGGGTGCAAAGACTGGACACTCACAGCTCAGGGGCTTGATAGGGATGATCATGCTGCTGCTCCTTCTCCTCCTCTTCCTCCTCTTCTTCTTCCTCCTCCTCTTCCTCCTCTTCTTCTTCCTCCTCCTCTTCCACCCTCTCCTCCTCTTCCTCATCAGAGTCTGAGTAGAGCTGAAGGAGGTCATCCCGTAAGCTCACCTGGTGTCTAAGGTGTAAAATCTGGCAGGGGGAGAGTAGCCCTGGGTCGGGCGGGGCACAGGAGATGCAGGTGGGCCTGAGAGAGTTCATCCCTCACTCCCTCTCTCTGCTGTTACCTCTGCCCTGGCCGAGCCCAACATGGCTTCCAATTTGCTGTTCTCCTCCATCAGGACACCATTCTGTTTCACCAGGGACTGGCCCACGCGAGCTGCTGTATTCAGGTCCCGCTCTCTCTGCAGAGGGACCCCCATCCATGGGAAATAAATTCCCGGTTTCTGGGGTCTCCCAGACATGTGGGAGAAGCTAGGGAGCATGCAGGGGTCAGAAGGAAGCTAGGTGACTAGGGCAAACCCTTCCCATCCCCTAGACAAGAGGTTGCCATTCACCGGCTGTGGGACCTGACTCAGTTTCCCCTTCTGGAAAAGGAGCAGATCGGCCCAGATGGCTCTAAAAGCTCTTCCAGCCTGGACGTCTTACGTTTACCTGCCTTCCATAAGAGGGACTCCTAGCCTGGCCCCTAGAGAGGCAGGAAATAGGCCCCCACCCCTCCAGGACAGAGGCAGACAAGGGCCTGGCTAAGGGTGGCGGGCTCAGGGTGGGGGGGCGGCACCTCCTCTAGCAAATCAGTCATCGCTTTGACGTCCTCTTGGGCGATCTTCTTGACTGACAGGGGTCGGTCAGGACACAGCGCTGCGAGAGAAAGTGGAACAGCCGAGTCAGGGAAAGGGGGGCGTCTGCTACCCTGCATCCTCTCTCTCCTGCCCTGTCCCCATTCTCCCTCGACAACAAGGGTTAGCAACGAGGGAGGAGACGACTGGGCTCCTTCCTGCTCCCATCATCCTCTCCATACCCCCCAGGACTCAGTGTTCTCTTCCCTGCTCCCACAGCCAACAGGGCTCGATTCCCTCCTTCCTTCTCCCGCCCCTGCCCAGGAGGGGTTAGGAGATCACAGCCCTCCAGGCTCAGGTGGAAATGGGCTCTCAGGATGCCTGGGTCCCTGGCACTAGGAGAAAGGAGGCAGCTAGTGCAAGTACGGCCGCAGACTGACTCATCACCCCTTAGCCAGAGGGGAGTTGTGGCCAGCTCATTGAGGCCTCACGGGTTATAAAAACAGGCGCAGTCACCAACGCTGCACCTGTTGCGCGCGGAGAGGAGAGGGAAAGAGATTTCTCTGGCACTGAAGTAGGAGCACCTGAGCTCCCGGACCCAATCCAGAGATCTCCCGAGACCCAGAGAAGGATGCGAGGGAAAAGAAGGGGCAGATGCTGCCTGAGGGCCCGCCCACCCCCAGGCTGGGAGGAGCCCGGGAGAACTGCACCTTAACCCACTTCGCAGCCAGGAGGTTGGCAAAACCTCCCCCACCCCGCAGCCAGGAGATTGGCAAAACCTCCCCTCTGCCCACCCACCTTCCGGTGGCTGGCGCTCTGGCCAGCGCAGGCTCAGAGCGCGCGGGGCAGAGCCCTCCCGCAGCCCCCGCCCTTCTCCTGGCACTGCGGTAGACCCGGGAGGTGGGCAGGAGAGTGCGCAGATCTGGCGCAGCAACAGGCGTGCTGTGGGGGCGGGGGAGTGCGCGGGCCCCGAGACCTGACCCACTGACGGAAATCAGGGATCGAGAGAAGGGGAAGAGATGGGAAAGAGGCGACCGGACAAGCACTGCAGACAGTGATGACGCGTGGGTGGATGGAGGGGTGGGACTGAGTACCAGAGGGGTCGGAGCGCCTGGACCCGATGGCGCCCCCTCCTCCCTGGAGCCGCCCTAGTCCCACCCGCTTCGGGGTCCCGGGACCAGGTTTACCTTCCTCGCGCTCCCGAATAAAGGTGGTGCGCTCGGGGCCGGTAGAGGCAGCCGGCGTCTTTCCCGTCCCCAGCTCAGCGGTCTGGGGGGCAAGAGACCCTTGGAATATGAAGTGGGTTCTCGGCGCATCCGAGTTGCTGGGCACAGACTGGGCATCCCCGTGGGCCGGCTCGAATGAGGACGCGCGTGGAGCTTCCGCCTCTGATCCAGCCTCGGAAGCCGGGCAGGCTCCGGCTGGGGGTCCCGAGACGGAAGGGGACCCGGATCCTTCTCCCTGTCCAGCAGCGGGTGCCTGCTCCGCGGAGGGCTCTGGAGCGGGACTGGCTGCGGGCGGGGGTGCCGGGGTGAGCGCTGGGGAGTTCCCAGGCCCATCCCCGGCGCAGCCCTCACCCGACTCCATCGGGCGCATCTTGGGACAGTAGTCAGCTGTCACAGCTCGGCCTTTATAACCTGCGCCTGGCTGGGCGCCCGCCGGGCCGATCCACGAGCGGGAGGGGGCTTCCGAGGAGCAACTAGTGGCGCTCAGGCCCGGAGCTCGCGCAGGGGCGAGCTCCTGGTGGCGGAACAAAGCGAAAAAAATAAAGAAGAGCAAGAAGACTCGAGCGAAGGTTCCATCTGGTTCCGCGGTCTCGGTTCTGAGTGCAGGGCTTCTCCTCCCCTCTCCACCCCCAGAGAATGGTTCTGCCCAAAAGCGCAGCTTCTAGGGGACTCGGAAGTCCTTAATTGGGAGTACCCCCTTCCTCCTCTCTTGTCTGGGTTTTGGCTGCCTTCGCTGGAGTTGGCCTGTGAGTCTGGGCAACATTGTGTCTTCCCTTCCCCCAGGGCTGAGAGATCAACCCAAACCCCGGGGCGGCCTCCACGCGCTGCCCAGTCGGGCGCGTCACACACTCTCTAACCCTCGCGTTCACACTGTCGTACTCCAGCCCTCGACAGCCCTCTCTCTTATTCTTTCATTCGCCTTACTGCCTTTCCTCGAGATTTCCCTCCAGCGCGCACTCACTTTGCCCACCTCTTTCCACCCTGGCAAACACCTGTTCCTCCCGGAGAGGCCGCTCGGACTGTCCGGGCAAAGAAGCTCCGACACCGTCTCCTGCCGCCCCAGAGCAGCCCTTATCCGAAGGCCAGCAGTGGTCGGAGTGCGTCTGCACCCCTTCCGCGGAGTGCGCGTGTCCCCCTGCGCCCAGTACGGGACGGGCAGTCATGCGTTTGCCTAAATCCTGAATGAACTGTAGGCGACAGAGGAGTCCAGTGACCATTTCTAAGCCTCCGGGACTGAGGCAACCTGCGGGCCAAAAAAGAGATGACCGGACAGTGCTTCTTTGAAAACTTTGGGATGGTTCTTGGCGCCCCAGTTTCCTTCTCTTCAATACCCAATCAGTCACCAAGTCTGGCTTAATTTACCTCCTAGATATTTCTGGTGTCTCCTCTAAAGCTCTTCTGCGTTGAGGCCTCATCCTCAGAGAGTGTGCTAACCTCGTCCTGGCACCCTCCATGGATGTGAATCCATCTCTAGTCCATCCCTCCCACTCACACTCCCGTCAGGCCTAAGAAATTCCAGGAGCTCCTTCCCCACAGCCACCACTCTGAGCCCGAGCCCAGGACGGGGGCCCAAGGTGCATCTGGGGCAGAGGCTTACTGACAAGGAGCCTTCAGGGTCAGGTGTCCATGACACAGCATGGACAAGAGACACCACCCAGGAAGGAGGATCAGAGTCCCCTGCCCACCGGCTCTCCAGCGGAGCATTGGGATAAGAATGTTTCCTTCTCCCTGGGCTCATTTATTCGTTCACAAATATTGATTACTCAATCAATATAAATAGCAGGCCCTGAGTCTCAGTTCATTCAGGCTGCTACAACAAAACACCGTAGGCTGGGTGGCTTCCAAACAACAAAACCTTATTTCTCACAGTTCTGGAGGCTGGAAGTCCAAGATCCCCTGTCCAGTGAGGGCCCACTTCCGGTTCATAGATAACCACCCTTTCCCATGGTGTCCTCCCCTGGCAGAACGGGGGAGGGAGCTCTCTCAGGTCTCTTTCTTAAGACCACAGTTCCCTTCCTTTCACGAGAGTTCAAGACCTAATCACTCCTCTTAGGCACTCAAAGGCACTGCCTCTTAATACCATCACCCTGGGGGTTAGGGTTTCAACATACCAATTTGGGAGACGCAAACATTTAGTCCGTAACAAACTCCACCCCTCTTTAAAAAAAAAAAAAAAAAAAAAGCTATAATTGCCCTGGCTGGTGTAGCTCAGTGGATTGAGCGCAGCCTTAGAACCAAAGGGTTGCCAGTTCAATTCCCAGTCAGGGCACATGCCTGGGTTGCGGGCCAGGTCCCTGGTAGGGGGCGTGTGACAGGCAACCACTCATTGACATTTCTCTCCCTCTTTCTCCTTCTCTTCCCCTGTCCTTAAAAATGAATAAATAAAATCTTAAAAAAATAAAAACATATAAAAGCTATAATTTGCATACCATAAAATTCAGCACTTAAAAGCGTCCAGTCAGTGGTTTTTAGTATACTCACAGAAATGTGCAGCCCTCACCACCATCTAATTTCGGAAGCTTTCATCTCCCCAGAATGAGACCCCCCCCACCCGTTAGCAGGGCTAAAAAGTCCTTTTTAAAGTACCAATACACAGACACACATTACCCCTGGCCACTCCCCATCCTCTACACAAAGAGCTGAAAATCAGTTGTCAGCCTCTCCTTCCAATCGTACATAATTTTACCATCACCGTGCCAACAGGGGACCAACGTTCTGGCACCACATTCACACTCTTCCCGTTTGGGGTCCCACCTCACCCACCTGCACCTGTGCCATCCCCTCCGCTCCAGCCACACCGGACTCCCCGCTCTTGGACAGTGTCGTACTTTCGTTCATTCATGAAGCTGACGCTCTGGCGTCTGGCCCCTCACTAGCCTCCGCTTCCAGCTTCCTGGATAGTGTCCCTGTGTCTTCAAGAGCTCTGGAGCTCCGACACCCAGCACACAACAGGACGTACGGAGAGGGCCATTCAACTCCTGCTGAACACATGTTTGCTGAACTGGATTTTCCCTGCTCGTGACACAGCAGTCCTGAGGTCCCTGGGAAGTTTGGGGAGAAGAAGGAGGAAATGAAGTGGTGAAGACAGAGAGATGAAAGGAACCCTGCCGGTCCCCGTGGATGGTACCCTCTGGGTCCAGGCATGGGCACCCAGCAACTCCAGCTCCAGCCACCAGAGAGCAGTCAGCCCACATCATGCCACTACCTTCCAGCTCCTTCACAGGCAAGGTCAGTCACCCCACGAAAGAGGTGGAGTGGGCAAAGTGCCCATTTTACAGACAGAGAAACCAAGGCTCAGACCCGAGTTGCTCTTCAAGTAAACATTTTGGCCCAGCTGACGTCTGCCATAGCCCAGAAGGCCCCGCAGGCACCGCTGGAGTGGCGTCTTTGAGTCGTGTGCCCCTTCCCATCCGGCCGCTGCTCTGACCCCATCCAGCCGCTGCTCTGACCCAAGAGGTCAGCAGGGCCCCGTCCCTTAGCCTCCTGCCCTCCCTCCCGATACGTGCCCTCCAACTCCTGCTGGACCAGAGAGAGGACAGAAGGAGGTGCACCGACTCGCCAGGCTGCGAAGACAGGCACCCCCCCTCCCCGCCCCCGCGAGAGCTGTGAGCTTGGGGCACAGTCACTCTAACGCCCAGCCTTGGGCAGCGCACACGGCTCAGGCCACTTCCCCCGGGCCCCACCTGGGAAAAGGTCACCTGGGACAGGAGACCCCAAGGCAAGAATCCTTGAGGGTCAGTGCCAGGGGCCTAGGCAGGGCTAGGCTCTAGAACTACCTTCTGTACCTTACTGGGGAGCATGACAGAGAGGGTGTCCTGGACGGGGGACAGGTGAGACACCCCCCTCCCCCGCCACACACACTCCTACTTGTTGTGGCGCCTTCTCCTGCTGCTTCTCACTGCAACATTCTATTACTTACAAGACAATTGTTTATTTTTTAAAGATTTTATTTATTTATTTTTACAGAGAGGGGAAGGGAGGGAGAAGAAAGAGGGAGAGAAACATCACAGGCAAGAGATACCTGCAACCCAGGCATGTGCCCAGACTGGGAATCGAACCAGCAGCCTTTTGGTCCGCAGGACGGCACTCAGTCCACTGAGCCACACCAGACAGGGTACAAGATGATCATTTAGATGACAAGGAGGCCAGTGTCTGTTCTGCATCCTTAGGACTCCAATTTCAGTGGGCACTCAGTACTTGTTGAATGAACACAATGGATTTTTCTGGCGAGTCTGCAGTGGGAGTAGTAACCCGCAAAAGTTCTGGAGAGGGCTGACCTGCCTGCCCTCTCAGGGTGAGAGCCTTGAGCTCTGGACTCCAGGACCAGTGCTCCTCGATCCCCAGGGCAGGTCAGCCCCACTGGGAAGGCTCCAGGGGGCGCCTGTTGGGAAAGGAGGAATTCTGACAAGGACAGGAACCACATGCCCTTGGTGGGGCACAGCCACCTCCTGTCACTTCTCATTCAGAGCCCCCTCAGCTCAGTCCCCACTTGCTTTCTCAAGGGGCCAAATGTGGAGGCCTCAGTGGGCTACGGAGCTGTGTCCTGCAGGCAGGCAGGCAGGTCACAGGGCTGGGACCTGGGAGGCTGAGCCAGGAGCAGCTGGGAGTGAAGTGAAGGGACCCACAACGCCCACCGTGAGGGAGGGTGGGGCAGTCAGCAGTGTCCAGCCTGGGGGCAGGCAATGGTGGTGAGCCCAGCATGATATTCTTTGGCCCTTGGGCCCCCTGAGCTACCTCCATGCTCAGGGAGCAGACTGAGGAGCCCCTCACTCTCTTGACTTCTGTCCCCAAAGTCTGCAGCTTCCCCTGATCTTTGGGTTCACGTCGACTCTAAGACCTTCCCAGGGCAATTCATGGGGTTGCAGGGCAGGGAGGGAGGCAGGAACCCACACTCACTGAGCCCACCCTAGGTCTATGCTTTGTGTTATTTTATCACCCCTGGAAGGATGTTACAGGTGACTGATAGGCCCAGAGAGGGCAAGTGGCTTATCCAAGGTCACAGAGCAGGAAGTATCAGGGAGATAGGATCACAGAGTTTGTCTGACCAAGAGCTCCTGTGCTACCCACTGCTCCACAGTTTCCCAGCTCAGGGAAGGTGCTGGGGAACCCTCGACCCCCCACGTCGGGCAGCTATACTGGCTGGACTTCCTTCCCTGTAACCATGGTGACAGGGCTGCTGTTAGATCTTATAAGGTGACATATTAACAGGGACACTCACGTATCACCGTAGCCTCACACATTTAAAATACTTCCATCCCTGCATTTCGGTATAATAGATTTATATTGCACATATGTGATCAGTTTCCTGTACAATCTCACACGTTTTTTCCTGGGCATTTGAAAACATTATTCCAAGAAGCAACCCACAGATGTCCCCAGACGGCCAAAGGTGCCCGCGGCACAAAAGTGGTTCAGGACCCCTGGGTACAGAAACGCCCTGAAGCACGTCCAGGTGACACCATCCCGTGTCTGATTTTGCTTAAACACACTTAACAAGATGAGGCTGGCGGAGGGGACCAGAAGGGGACAAGGTTAGTAACCATTGAGGCTGGTTGACGGGCACATGAGGGCTCTTGGCTCTCTCTACTTTCATGTGTGTTGGCTCGTTTTCCGATAGAAAGTTCTGGTAGAGGTATTCAAACATTTGTACAGGACAAGATAATATGCCTTACAAGCAGTAAGCAAAAAGGTTACAAGCCACCTGTGGTTCTGCGACTCCCAGAGTGACTGCTATTGAGTCTGCCAGCATGTACTTTGAGTTCTGTTTGGGCCGTTTTGCGCGTGACACATTTTCCATGCTGATAGGTGGATCTCGAGTCTCAGTTCAATGACCCCCGGGAAGTCAATAACCACTTGGTGAGTAACTCAGCCAATGAGGAGAGCCAGCCTGTGGACAGGCCATGCTGTTCGCTGACCCCAGGCTAGTCCTCAAGGCCCGGATCTCCCCAGAAACCTCCTCCAGGAAGCCAAGAGCGTTCTCTGCCTTCTCCACCCACGCCACCGTCACTGGACTCCAGGAGGGCCTTGGGCTGGGCATTGAAGTCTCAGGTGGTTAAACTTTTCCCGTGTGGAGAGTTTGTACGAGGGCTCTCCACGTGCTCGGGGTCACCCCCTGAGCGCCCTGCACCTGGCGGGGGCTCCAGAAAGGTGTGGGGGCGCCATGGTTCTGTTGGAGGGCTGTCATGGCCCACACAGGACACAGCAATACTGGGCATGCACAGGCAGGGCCGGGTCTGTGCGCCTCCGCAGGTGTCCCCCCGAGGGGGAGGCGGTGTCCACTCCTGCCCTGGGCGCTCAGCGCCCACTCGACAAGGGACGTCACAGAGCCTTGGCAGAGAACAAGATCTCTCTGGACCTCGGGGCTCCTCATCTGGGAAGTGGGGTCGATGGATCAAGGAACTGCTTGGCAGGGACTTCATGCCTTGTAGCAGGTGTTTCAGTAAGTGACCTCAGGGGTCACCTCTCAAGACCAGAAACAGGTGGCTCTGGGGGAGCCCAGGGAACAAAGATTCTCATCCCCTCTCCTCAGGGGCTGGAGAGCAAAGAGCAGGGACATGTTTTTAAATTTTTTTAGTGTAAGACTTACTTTAATAACTCATTGTTTTTAATAACTTACTTTTTTTCATTGACAGACTATTTTTAAGAGCAGTTTTAGGTTCACAAGTGATAGCTCATTTTAAAGACTTGTTTTAGTAACTGGTTATTGAAATCCCACCGTGTTGGATGCTGCCCCTCACCCCAGCTTGTCCCCATTTCTTCAGGCCTTGGTTGTGCTGTCAGGACAGGAAGCCTCCCTTGCCATCTGCCATTGTGCCAGGTCAGTGTCCATCCCCACAAAGAGGGGGACGCGCCGGCGGCAGAGACCTGCCCCCAGATGGACAGGGCCAGGCTTCCTCGGGTGCGGCTGCTCAGTCAGGTCTGTCCAGCTCACCTGAGCCTGCGCCTCCCCTTCTGGTCTGCTACTCGGTCAGCAGCTTTGCTGAAACCCAGGTGCTCAACTCTTTGCTGTCCACCCCACGGAGCCTACCCACAAGGATGAGGTTGCTCAGGTCTCAGCCCTAGTCGCTGCATGTCTACCTGTCTCCTATGTCCCTTTTCACTCTACTATCAGAACCTGGATTTTTATCAAGGGGGCAATGTGTACGGCTAAAGTATTCTCAGTTTCTCAGCTTGCCATGCAATGAGGGTCATGTGACAATTCCAGCCAATATCCAGCTATGTCCCCAGGTGGCTGTCCTTCTTTTGCCTGGCATCCCTGTGCTTTCTCATCTCATCTTCACATTCAGTAGGCAGAGAGGTTATTATACCCATTTTACAGGTGAGGAAACTGAGGTTCAGATAAGTGAACCGAACTTTCTCAAGGTTACAAATCGCAGACAGCTCCAATCAGCCAATTCACTCCATTGAGGTGAACTTGTTTCCCTTTTTGGTCAAGCTACCAGGACGCTCAGCCCCTAATACGTAGCTGTCATGACTAACACTAACCCTGAACATGGGCACTTTGCTGCCCTTCCTTTCCCGTGCCTCGCTGCCTGCTATTAAGTTTTAGGGAGCAACCCTTCCTCGTCGGTTGTCTCCAGTCCTTGGAAAGACTGGCCAGGGCAAGGGCAGATCTTTCACTGGCCTCACCAGATCCTTTGTAAGCTGTCTCTTTCCCAAGTTCTCCAACTGTGTTCCTCCAAACGCGTGTGTTGAAGCCCCAGTGTGGTGGTATTTGGGGGCAGGGCCTTTGAGACATAGTTATGATGAAGTCGTGAGGGTAGGCCCCTCACGATGGGATCCGTGTCCTTGTAAGAGGGAGAGATCCTGCTGTCTCTTCGGAGCGGGCATCATGAAAAAGCCACGGGAACACACCTATCTAAAAGCCAGCGAGCGGGCTCCCACCAGACCCTGAGTCCACTGGCGCCCAGGTCCTGGACTTGTAGATCTGGGTGCCATGCAGAACTGAGGCATGTCTGTCACTTAAGCCACCAGCCTATGGTAACTTGTTACAGCAGCCAGAACAGACTAAGACGGGCCCTGAACAGAGTGCAGAGAAAGTGAACTGTTTAAAGATCTCTGAAAACTGTCTGTCCCCTCCTGTCCCATGGTCCCCCTCAGCAGCGTTCAGCTCTGCTGCTCACCGCCTCCTGCCTACACCCCCTAGCTGCCTCCTAAAGGGGCTCCGTGCCCTCCCCCTGGCACCACATCTGTGTAACAAGGTCACGGCCTCCCTCCACTGCCCGGGCTCCAAGCCAACAGAAACACAGCAACAGGCCCGGCAGGAGCATGGGAGCCAGAGGTTCTCGGGCTTGGCAGGCATGCTGTAACTAGCTGTCCCCAGGAGGGGGAATTTGGAGATGCGGGTAGGGGACTGTCACATCAGCTGACAATCACACCACCATGACAAGTAGAATGATGGCCATGCCCAGGGCACCATGGAGCAGAGAAGGGGCAGCAGCTCTGTCTGGCTGGGAGCAGGGAGGTCCTGGAGCGAGGGCTGAATTGGATCCCAGTGGGTGAGCAGGTGAGGGCATTTCAGGCAGAGGGAACAGCATGGACAAAAATCAGGAGGCAGCAAGAACCAACATGGAGGATGCTGGCTGAGCAGGCGGGGCCCGTGGGCAGGGGCTGGGGTGCGCCCACTGCAGACCACAGAGGGGCCTGGACTCCAAGCCACAGGCCACAGGGAGTGTTATTCCCAGGAGAAATCCACCAAATGTACATTCAGGCCAGAGGGGGCAGGGCTGGAGGCTGAGAGGCCAGCGAGGAGGTGACCCATAGGAGAGAAGAATAACACCTGGTGTCCCTGAAGGTCACCTCTAAGCCCCTCTTAGCCTCCTAAGGTTCCAAGGTGGAGTCCTACGGGCTTGTATTAAGTTAGATCAACTCTTATCTCCCTAAACATTCCTTTCTCTCGACCCCCCTCTCTCCATCTTTCCTATACACAAGGCGGCTGTGAGGCTGCTAAGGGAGCCCCCATCTCCCCACCCCAGACCCCCAAACAGCCTCCACTGGATCTGTGTGTTAGTTTTATTGTCATTGCTTTGGTCTATACAAAAAACCAATAACCAAAAACATAAAGCGATAATAAAACTCTCCGCAGGGACCTCTCCTAGCCCCCCTACCCATGTGCAAGAGGTTGGGGGGTGGGTTGAAAGAGGAAAGGGAGGAGAAAGCCCCTCACCACACACCAGCGGGGTCAGGCAAGAGCACTTCTCAGGTCAGGCAGGGCAGTCGTGTAGGTAGGATGGGCGTGTGAAGGAGCTGTCCCCGGAGCCCCACCCACGGGAGGGGGCCAAAGCCAACTGAGCATCCTGGGGAGAGAGGCAGGCAGGGTCCTGGAGTGGGGGACTCACTCTCCACATCACTGCCCCATCTCCTTGGACAGCCCCTGAACTTTTCAAGAGGTGCTTTGGATTCTGGGGCTTTGGGTCTTGAACCTGGATCCTGGAGACCCTAGGGGTTCAGGACAGTTGGTCAGGCGGAGTTCGATGAGAAAATCAGACCCAGAGAAGGAACCAAAGCCCTGTGGGCCCAGGTAGCTGGAGACAGGCAGCCAGGGCAGGGACGGGGGCACTGCTGGGGGACAGAATCTAAAGCTTTAGTGGCAGGGCCACAGGACTGGGGAGGGGCATCAGGCCATCGCTGACCCACAGCCCAGAAGAGAAAAGCAGGAGCGTGTCACCATCCCAAGAAGACCCTATGGAGGCATGGGGCTCGGCAGGAAGTCACGGCCCCGGTCCCCCAGGCTCAGGCACTTTTCTGTCTCGCCTCATCGTCTGCACCAAGAGTCTCTCAGACGAGGAGCCGCACCTGGGGGTGGGACAGACACAGAGGGTTCAGGGCAGGCCTGTGCCCCCTGGAAGCTCGTGCCATTCCCACGACACCCACCCACCACCCACAGAAGGGGCAGGATCCCGAGTCCCAGCAAAGATGAAAGAATTAAGGCAGGCCAAGGCACACCTCCCTTGGGGGAGCTCAATAGCAAAAGGCCCCACACTCCTTCTCCCAAAAGGAAGCCAGAGTTTCAATAGACACGTGAGAGGGCCTCCGGGAGAAGGAGGTCCTGGAGGGAAGGGAAAGCGTGTCTCAGCAGCCACAGCCACGGGGGAGGCTGCAAAGTGGAAGTGCCTTACTGAGGTCGAGCAGGCTAGGCCAGCATGTGGTCCGCAGTGGGGTAGGGGGGCCGGAGGCCATCGCTGTAGGTGTCGATGGGATAGTCCCCGTCCATGTCCATGTGCATCTCCATGGGGTCCAGGGGCATGTCACTTGAGTACATGGGGCGGTAGGTGGCATCCATGTCTGGGAAGAAGAAGGGGGACTCTGTCCAGGGTCCATAGGCCACCCGGTGGAGGGCCTGGACAGCCCTCAGCCACCTCCTCTACCTCTGCCTGACCCCGGTGGGCCTGACCCGCTTCCCTAAACCCTGTCAGGGGACCTTGGCAGGAGTTCGTGTGGATACTAAACAGTAGCTGCCATGGGCCCTTGGCCCTGGAGACAGTGTCCCTCACTCACATGCCCGCGCCCCTCCCCCGCTCCCCAGGGCCCTGAGAACTCGGCGCCCACTTACCGTCTGCATAAGGTTCATTGATGGGGATCATGCTCTGGGCCTGAGGAAGGAGGCAGAGAGACACTGAGGGGTGGGAGAGGGTGGAAAACACAGGGGCTGTGAGTAGGCGGCTAGAGATGCTTCTATAAAGGGGGCCAGGGGAAAAGCCAAGGCCCCGTGAGGGGACAGAAGATGAAATGGGGCTACCTGGTACCCTGATCAACTCCTCTCCTCAGGCACCTCGCCAGGGGGAAGGGTCCCACCAATCATGCTTGGGAATAAGCATGAACAGAATAAGAACAGCCCTGGGAAGGGGACTGGAGGGAAGAGGACTCAAGAATGGCTGCCAGGCCCTGGCTGGTGTGGCTCAGTGGATTGAGCGCTGGCTTGTGCACACAAAGGCTGCGGGTTCGATTCCCAGTAGGGGCACATGCCTGGTTTGCAGGCCAGGTCTGGCCTCAACACTTTATATTAGTTTGGGCAAAATTAAATTGCCATTTGGGTTGGTCAAAAACACATGGGCAGTTCAACCTACTCTTTCCATCTCCTGAGAATCATCCTTAACGACCCAACTGAGAAATAAAAACCTATGACGTTGCCAGGATGGCAGGCGCCCCCTTGGAAGTACTGTCCCCTGTGCTGGGTGCGACCTGCACCACCGTGGGCCCAGCCCACCCCGGGACACTCACGGCCTCCCAGGCAGCCGGGTCGTGCTTGAAGAGGGAGTTGGTGAGCTCCACGGACACGCGTTTACGGTAGTCTGGGTTCTTGTCCTCGGAGATTCGGAACAAGACAGCTGCAGCATAGGTGGCTGAGCAGGGGAGAAAGGCCCCGTCAGGCACCTGCCTCCGCGCAGGCTCGGGGGACGAGGCCCAGCCCCTTCCCTCGCCCCCTCGCCCCCAGCACGGCCTCTCACCAGTGCCCTCGTTGCGGGAGTGAAGTAGCTCCATGAGTGGGGACGAGGCCCCCTCAGCATCAATGGCGTCAGCTGCCTCCTTGTCCTGGGCCAGCTCGCACAGGACCCCAGCGGCCACACGTTGGATGTTCTCCACCGGCGAGTACAGGAGCTGGGGGAAGGGGGCGCGGGGTGGGGTAAGGCAGGCGGGCAGAGCACTGCAGAGCCCTACCCATCCCTGCCTCCCTTTTCTGGATGTAACCCAAGCTCATACTAGAAAGCGTAGAAAGTCTAAGAAAAAAGCAGGAATAAACGGAAAAGAAAGCCAGCCACAAATCCCCACCCAGACAGACACAGCCTGTTAACACATTCGTATATTTCTACTGAATTTTCATCAGTCATCTGTGCATCCTACTTTTCCATCCGACATAGCGGGAAGCACTTCCTATATTACTAAAAAACTTTCCCTGTGAGTTCACACGGATACTAAAGAAAGAAAGAAAGAGAATGCTACAAAGCAAAACAATAACCACACCACATCGATCACCTGACCCGTGGCTGCCAACCTTCCCAGTTCAGCAGCGGGGACAGGCCCCTGCCTATCGGGGAGACCTCTCCTGCCCACCTGCCCAGACTCACCTGCACGAACAGGGGGATGGTGTTGAGCCGGAAGATCTCCATGCGGTTCATGGGGTCCCGGGCGAGGATGTGCAGGGCTCCAGTGCAGCCCTCCTCAATCTCCTCCATCCTCACGCCATCCTGCACAAGAGGGGGCATTGGGGCATGGCGACAGGCGACCCTTGGACATGGCCTCACAGCCCCCAACACTCTGACAAAACCTCGCTGGTCCTTAGAGGGGCATCGGTTGCAAATTGCCTCCCCGAATGTACACACTCGCATGCACACACGTGCACACAGAGGCCATCCTGCCCCCAGGGAGGGCAGCCACAGGCACCACCAGCCCTCACCGTGTAGGGCTGCTGGGTGCCTGCAGCCACGTGGCGCTGGGCATCCTGATGGGCCTTGACCAGCAGCTGGACGAGGCGAGGAATGACCGCTGCCTCCTGCAGTGGGGCGTGGTTGGCTGGGCACAGGGCCAGATTCCTGATCAGGCCGATGGTTGCCTGGCAAGAAAAGGGACCATAACCAGGGTTGGTTCTTGAGTGTCTGGAGGACCCCAGTTTCCCAGCATCACCTCCTCCTGCCCTGTCATCTCTGTCCCCTCGGCCGGATATAGATGTGCTAGAAGGTCTCCAGAGAACGAGCTCAGCCCAGCCTGTGTCCTTCATTCCACAGGATCTGTAAATTCTCATCTAACTCTAATAGCCCCTACAAAACAATACTCTATTCCAGAACATCCTGCCAGTCCCCATGCCTCACCCTCACCCTTACCCCCTTGATTACCTCCGCCCCCAGAGACACAAGCCACACTAGCTTTTCTGACAGTTCCCAAACCCTGGTTATCAGGGAGACCTCACTACAGTCGAGCCCAAGGCCTCCTCCCTTTGGGATGCTCACGTGGTAATCCATCCCCAGCAGGGCCGTGCTCTCCTCCCCAGGGTCCCCCGACTCCCAGGAGCCACTCTGGCCTCCCAGGGTCCCTCAGGGTCTTGCAAGGCAGTTTATCATCTAATTGGATCCTCAAACCAAGAAGCCAGGGCAGCAGGGATGAAAGCCATGTGAGCGGTGGGGACATGGGCACAGGGCAGACGAGCTGCCACAGTCACCTGTCAGTTAGCTGCTGGGTCAGGAGGCAAGCCCCTCCCTACCTCGGGCTTGCAGGAGGCTCCAAGCCCAACGAGCAGCCACGAGCTGCCCTTTTTAGTCTCACTATGAATTTTTTTTTAATGTGCATAATCACATACAGTCATTCTTCTCTGTCCTGTTAAATTGTCTAAAATATAGCCAGTGCCAGCTGGCTCTCCCGAGAAGGCCCCACCCCTTCATACCCAGGACTCCCTCTGGCAGGTACCAGGTACACCCCAGAATCCTCTCAACCCCTTGTCCTTCTTAGCATCTCTCCTGAGTTAACAGACACATGGCCCTCTGACACATTGCTAGTCTCTTTGCACCTACATGTAGCCAAATGACCGAGTTCCAGGGTGTGGGCTAAAGTAACGTGTCCCACTTCCTGGTCACTGCTAGCCTCCCACGCTTCGGGGACCAGAATGCATTGGGCGGAATGACACAGCCCAACCACTGCTGTGAGCACAACTCTCTCGTCCAGACCCCCTCCAATAAGAAGTGAGCTCTGTGGACCAGCAGCAACACCTAGGAGCCTGTTAGAAATGCCCTGGCTGGTGTGGCTCAGTGGATTGAGCACCCGCCTGTGAACCAAAGGGTCACTAGTTCGATACTCAGTCAGGGCACATGCCCAGGTTTTGAGCCAGGATGCCAGTAGGGGACGCTCAAGAGGCAACCACACATTGCCTCTCTTTCTCCCTCCCTTCCCCTCTCTAAAAATAAATGAGACTGCCCACGCATATTAAAACTTTGAAGCTCTGCCTTGGGGACAGGTGAGCTGCGAGATCCTGGCTCTCAGGAGCAGAGCCAGCATGTACGTCTATTCCACGAGAGAAAAACGGACTTCTCTCTCAGGGCTCATAGCAGCTTTGTCCAGGGCACCTAGTCCTGACTGCACAGTGCTCCTGCCCCGTCCTAACCCCCAGCACAGGGGCGGCTGCAGCTTTGTCTACGGTACCTAGTCCTGACTGCACAGTGCTCCTGCCCCGCCCTAACCCCCAGCACAGGGGCGGCTGTACCTTGACCAGTGGCCACTGGTTGGGCTGATTGAGCAGCTTGACAATGGCCGGGATGCCATAGTTGAGGCGCACGGAGTTCTGGGCCATCTCGGCCTCAGGGTGGCGGCTGGTGAGGTGGCGCAGAGCGCAGACGGCAGGCTCCGTGATATCGTCCTTGTCGCCGGCGCGCAGGATGGCATGGACGAGAGCCTCCACGCCGCTATTCTGCGTCACCAGCGTCTTGTTCTTGCTGTTGTTGCACGTCAGGTTGGACAGCGTGCCCGTGGCACAGGTGAGGACGTTGACGTCGTCCACGCTCAGCTGGTTCACCAGAATCTTCAGCACGCTCTCCAGTCCCTCCTAGGGTCAGGGGAAGGCAGTGATGTGTGAGAGGGACTCCCAACGGCTCCCATGTATGGCCCAGGGGAGAGAGATGACACGGCGTGGGGGGGGGGGGGGCGGGGGGCGGTGGTTCGAGCCCACTTGGCTGATACTTAGTGGGCCCTGCCTGTGCGCCTGGGCACCTTCATCCCTGTGATCCTGCAGACACCTGTGAGAGCAGCGCCCCCTTGTGGGCGAGTGAGACTCAGAGAGGTTGTGTGGCTTGCCCTCAGGCTCATGGCTGGTCAGCAGGATGGGAACCCAGGCCTGTCTCTAAGCTCCACCCTCTTTCCTCCAGCTCCCTGCTCCTCCTCTGCAGGCTCAGACACAGGCAGAGCCCCACTCAGGCCAAGGGCGGCGGCCCCCAGGCCAGGAGGAGACTAAGGAGGACGCCACAGGCTTCAGTGGCCCAGCCGACCCATTTTTACATGCTTCCACCTTTCTGGGTCTTCACAGCTGCCCCCTCAGTGATCCCCAGGCCAAATCCACTTTCAGGAAGCCTCTCTTCTCCTGGGAGGGCGGGACATGTGGGCTTTGTGGTAGAACAGGAAGACCTGGGGCTCTGGGGACATACAGTCCTGGGTTCACATCCCAGCCCTGCCGTTTCTTAGCTGTGACCAAGGGCCTTAGTTAACTCCCCGAGCCTCTGTTTCTCCATCTGAACAACCTGTCCCACACTCTGCCTCTAGTGGTGGGAGGGGCGACTGAGATTACGTCTGAGAGTCCAGCAGAGTCCAGCACACAGCCAGTGCTCACAAAACAGTCTGTGATGGGGCTCTTAGGAATGATAGGTTGTAAGGAGGAACCGGGAGACCTGTCCTGAAACTGTTTTTCTTTTCCCCTTAAGCCGTGTTTTTGGCCACTGGGGCCTCCAAGCTGTCTCTTAGCACTCTGCTGCTCCCCACCGGAGTCTAGGTCAAAGCTGTTCTCCTGGTGCCACTTGAAACCCAGCTTAGAAAAGCAGCCCCCTTCATTGATTCCCCTTCTCGAGTTCCTAATAGAGATTAGAGCCTGAAGCTAAAGGGATGAGGGCCTCCAGGGTACTTCCAGCCTCTGCCATAACAGGGCATGATTTAGAGGCCCGAGGACTCCCAGGGTCCTAGGGTCAGACTCCGGTAAGACAGGAGGACAGGGGGGCCGAAGAGGAGAACCCAGGCCCGAGCTGTTTCCTCACCTGCTTGGTGGCCACATCTGAGAGGTTGCGCAGGGTCCAGAGGCAGTTCTGCACGAGGCGGGGGCTGTTGCTCGTCAGGTGTTTGCCCAGAGCCTGCATCCCACCTGCGGTGGGGGACAGGGGTCACGTCAGCCACAGGGGAGCACAGCTAACTGAGCCTGGCCGCTAGACCGGGCCCCACCCTGGCCCTCCCAGCCACATGCGCCTCCGTCACAGGCCATGTTCCTCACCAGCTTCCACGATGGCAGGCTTATTGCTGGGACACACCGACAGCACCTTCAGCACGCGGCTGGTGGTCCAGAGCAGCTTCTCATAACTGTAGTTGCGCATGATCTGCACGAGGGCCTGGGGCCCTCCGTTGGCCAAGATGATGAGCTATGAGGAGAGGGGGAGGATGACTGTGTGACAGACGGAATACGACGATGAACGAGGAAGGGAAAGGGGGCTGACTGAGCTGCCATTATTGAACTTCAGCTAAGACCTCAAGAGATTCTGTGACTATTAGGGCGCGCAAGAGGCAATCACACACGGATATTTCTCTCCCTCTCTCTTTCTTCTCCCATTCCCCTCTGTCTAAAAATAAAATAAATAAAATCTTAAAAGAAAATTTTTTTTTAAAGCCGCAATCTTGAAAACAGGATAATACACAATGCTGGCAAGGATGAGGGGAACGTGGACTAACAAACATCACCACTGATGACACTAAATAACACAATCATTTTGGAAAGCAATCTGCCAATTGGGAGAAAAGCTTAGCAATATTAAAACGTTAGCCCTGCTGATGAAAAATTTCCCACTCTTTGGGAACAGCTCTGTGCCCAAAGATAGTCATTACAGCATTGTTCACAAAGGTGGAAAATCAGGAGCAATTCAGATGCCTTCCCTCAAACTAAATCTGGGGCCCCCACTTAATGAAATAGCTATACAGTAAAATAACTGCACGTACATATATATGTAACCTAAAAGCGGTCAGGAGGCAGCGGTCTGAGGCCGCAGAGGGACGGAAGGTGACGGAATGGGGGACCGTGAGTCCTGGTGGGGGGGCAGGGAGGGCCCACCTTGCTCTCCTGGTTGCCATAGGCCAGGAGCTGAAGGCAGTCGGTGGTGATGGCCAGGAACTTGGGGTTGTTCTTGTTGAGCAGAGGCACCATCTTCTGCAGCCCGTCGGCCAGGCGCACCGCCATCTTGGCGCCCTCCTGGTTGAGCAGCAGGTTGTGCAGCGTGGTGATGGCGTAGAACAGGACGGACTCCACGGGGGAGCTGGGGTGGCGGGCAGGGGGCTAGGGTGAGTCGGGTCCCGGGGGCCTGACATAAATGTAGGCCACCTCCCCCTGCAAGCCTTCTCTGGTACCAATGTCCCCATGGAAACCACCCTTCGCTAACATCTCATCGTCCCTGAGCCCAGCCCACCTTTATGCACAGGGCACACAGCACCTGTCCTCTCCCCACGGGGACCACAACCCCTCCTGCTCCTAGGCTCCCAGCCTGCAGCTGGGCAGAGAGTAGGTCCCCTTGAAACCTGTCCCTACCTCTAGAGTAACTACTATATAAGGAAAGAGGCCAATCAACATTGCAAGGCCAGAAAGATAAAGGTGGCAAGGGAACACGCTGTTCCTCCCCCTGGAATACTCTTCCCTTCATTTACAACAGCCAAACTCCACTCATCCATCAACCCTGCTAGTACAGTCAACAGCTTCTCAGAGGTCTGAACAGTCTCAGACACCCCCTGCCCTAGAATGTACTGTAGCCTCATCACTAACCTGCTCATGACATGACCAGCTAAGTAGCAAGACTGGCTATGGTTCTACACCTGGCACGTAGTAGGTGCTCAATGAATATTGTATGGAAGCCCAGGGAAAGGAGGGGGAAGGCCAGGTCAGGGAGGCCTGGGCCCCCACTGTGAGTACACAGTAAGTACCTGAGCATGCGAACCAGGGCGGGGATGCCACCAGACTTGAAAATGGCAAGCAGCCCCTCGCGGTGGTGGGAGAGGTTGTGCAGGATGCTGGTGGTGCAGCGGGCCGTGTCCAGGTCGCTGGTGTTCTGCATGGTACGCACAACAGCAGCCACCAGCTGGGGAGAGCTCATCAGGGCCCTCCTCGACGCCTCCTTCTTTGACAGCTGATTCACAATCATGGCCGCCTTAGTCACCACCACCTGGAGGAGCAGACGCAAGGATGGAAGTGAGCAGATCCTCCAGGTCCAGCTGCCACTGTCAGAGGGAGGTGACCAGGGGACCCATGCACAAAGCTCATAGGGACCCAGGTCAAGCTCTCCCTGCTGATGGGGCTCTGGGTCAATGATTTCCCTCTGTCCCAGGTAGGACCCTCCCCTGTGGACGCCTGACCTCTCCCTCCCCTGTCTGCCCCCACCCCAGCTAGGCCCCTCACGGACCGGGTCCTCATCGTTAAGCAGTTTGGTGAGCTCCGGCAGGGCCCGGGTGGCCAGCTCGGCATCATCCTGGTAGTTGATCAGATGTACGATGGCCGACTTGAGCAGCTGGGATGGCTCCGCCAGCCGCTGCAGGTTCGTGGTCTGCCCCTCCACCTGGGTGGCCAGCAGTAGCGAGCTGTCCTCCCCTGCCATGCCAGGACACATGGCCTCCCGCACCCGCTTGGCTCGGGCTGTGGTGGACATCTGGTACTCCAGGTCACCTAGGGACCAATGGACAGGGACTGAGCTGCAGAAGGCCGAGAAGAGGCCGAGAAGGGGAGCAGGGCAGGCTGTGCAAAGAGCCCACTGGGATTCTCTGGGCTGCCTCCTAACCCGACCAAAGGCCCAGCATTCCACCTACAAGGCTGCCTCTAACCGGGGCCCTTGGGGAGGTCACTATCACCTCAGTTAGGTCACCATCTGTTCTGTCTGCCACTGGGAATTCCTCTGAGAATTAAATGAGGTAATAGTCAGGAATTGCCCTGGGAAGGATTCGTGTGTCTGGCACATCCCACTGCAGACACATTAGTGATTGTTATTATTAGAAGGCATAGCTAACATTTTTGGAGTATTTATTATGTACCTGGCAGTGAATTACTCATTTTTCTTGTATTTTCTCATTTAATCTTACAACAACTTTACAAGGTAAGTACTATTATTATCTCCACTTTATAGATGGAAGAACTGAGTCACCAAGAGGTTATAGGAACCCAAGCTGGGATCTGAACTCAGACAATCTGACTCCAGAGCCAAGACCCCGACTCTGGGTCCCTCCCTTAACAACCGGGTCATGGTCAGATGAAACAACCTGCTTCTCTTCACCCCTGAAATCTCATGATTCTAATTATACTCTCAGCATCCCAAAGGAGGCAACTCTCCCATTACATGGACAGGCAAGTCAAGACTCAGAGGCAGGAGACACCCAGAGACATACAGCTCATCCGAGGGAAAGTCAGGGCAGTCGGTTTCAAAAGCAGGAAATAGGTTCTTAGCTCAGACTCCAGGTTCCGCCTCCCGGGTGGACCTGGGAGTCCCACAAACAGCTGCCCAGGCTTCCCAGGCAGCCCTGCCCTGGCCAGTGTCCAGGTGCCCCAGGGAGAGGGAGGCAGAGTTTCCACCCTCCAATTAATTGGGGAGGAGACCTTGACCTGGCTCTCCCACCTGCATGCTGGTGGGGCATCCGCATCCCTAACCCCCAAGGCTGGGTTGGTCACTTCCCCACCTGGCCCCGGCCGTTCCCACGTCAGCATGCTCCACATGCCGGTCTTGATTCCTCCCCGCACCCCACCAAGAGCTCTCAGGCTTGAGAACTGCACCTCCTCTTCCAAACTAGGGGCTCCCTCAGGGCTGGAGCTCTGCCTCCCCATCAACCTTGAAGGTCCTAGAGCAAAAGGATGACGCATTTCTACAGCCCCTGGGTTTTGGAAGGCAAAGGTGACACCCCTCATCATTCTGTAAATGTGTGGAAGGCAAAGACAGCATCTCTTCCTTCAGACGGGTGGGCAGGATCTGTCCCTCCCTTCCATCCTAGAGGCTCACAAGGCAGAATCTGCCTCCCTCCCAGATGGGAGCAACCTAAGGTAGCTGCGCCTCTTCCTTCAGACTTGGAGGCCCTAGAGTCCACCTCCTTCTACCCTGACGCCCTTGCAGGGCCCAATATTCTGCTGGAGTATTCCCAAGGAATGGTGCCCGGGGTTCCCGACCTTGGCTCTGAGGAACCCCCTGGGTGTAGGTGGTGGTCTTCTTGACGGTGTACTGGCGCCCGCAGGCCTCCTCCTCATCCATGACGCCCTTGCTGCTGATCGAGGGCACGCAGGTGTTGGCGCCTGAGTGGATGCCCGAGTCATAGGTGTACGTCTGCTGCCACTCCGTCACCTTGATGGGCTGTTCGATCAGGTTCATCACATCCATGGTGGCTGCTTGGGACACAAAGAAGGGGCAAGAAATCAGCTGGCCCCACTGGGGCATCCCATTGGCTGGCCCAGCCCCCAGCTTGCCCACTGCCCCTTACTCCCAAGGCAAGCCCAAGGGCCCCAGTGGGCTGTGGTGAGGGAGCTGGGGGCCAGAAGGAGACGGGGGAGGGATAGCTACATGTGAGTCCTGGGCTTGCATCTCTGACCTCCAGCCAGGATGGGGTGAACCCCATGGGGGTAGGGAAGTAAAAAGCTAGATGCCCCAACCCAGCCCTGGTCTCCCCCACCTTGTTGACCCTTCCCAACACTCCCAGAGGAGAAAGCACTCAAGGCCTCCAATAGCTCCTGGAGTCCCGCAGACGCCCCTACCCACCCACTGGGGCTCCCTGGGAAGGCTGCTGGAGGTGAGGTTGCTGCACCAGGAGCTGGCTGGACGGACAGGGAAGCAGTTGGAAAGTTTTCCCTGGGAAGCTGGGGAGGCTGCTGAAAGCAGCCAGAGGTGCCCAGGATCCCTTAGGATCTCATTTCCGCAGACGGTGCAGGATGGCAAGTGGCCCCTGAGGCCCGGGGCCTGAGATTCCCCATCTCTCCAGCACCCCAGCTCCTGGAAACCTTTCCCAGAATTCTGAGTCCCATCGACAGCTTCAAATTTCAGCCACATAATACAAGGGTGATTCATTTGTCCGCTGAGCCTCAGTGTCCCCATCTGTAAAATGGGGTAGCCCCACCTCCCCAGCAGGTTGTCATGAGGACCGTATTTGTAAAGGACCCAGCATGGTGCCTGGCTCACAGTGCGGACAGATGTTGGGGACAGTGGCCGGGTGTCAGCACTGCCTCTGCCCTGCAGGCGTTTGCACACCTCCTGGCCTCCTAGAGCCCAGGCCAGGGGAGAGGAGCGAGGCAGGCCCTGCGGCGGTGGCTGTCATTCAGTCACCCCTCCCTCTCTGCAGAGATTTGGGCCACTTGAGGGTAGTGACGAGCTGGACCCTACTCTGTCCCAGGGAGGCAAATCCCCACCTGCTGTCTGGCTCTCTGTCCTGGGAGCCTACCTGGGGCATCGGCACCAGGGAGGCCAGGCTCCAGTAAGGGCTGACCTGGTATTGGACCTTCCACCAAAGCGCCGTCCGCAGAAGCGGGTCTCAAAGCGCACGCTCTGCTTCCTCACTCACAGACGTGGGAATGGAGGCTCCACCAGGTGAGGGGCACAGCACGGAAATGGCAGAGCCGGGACCAGATGCAAGCATGAGTGACACCCAAGTCTGCAGCCTTGCAGGCCCAGTGTGGCCTCTGTCAGCAAAAAGACCACGGGCTGGTCCACCCAGCACCTTAAACCCGCTGTGTGGGGGGACCGGGTGAGAACGAGGGAGGGGTGGCCAGTGCAGCCTGGCCCCAGACCAGTAACCAAGATCACCAGGGATCTGTCTTCCCAGGGAGGCCTGGCTGGTGCCACCCTCCCGGAGAAAAGGATGACAAAGGGCCCTTCAGGTTTCACTGCCTTTTATGGTGATGCCTGGCTCCTCCCCGGCCCAGAGCACACCTGGAACAGGCAGTGGCAGGAGCCAGAGCTGCTCCCAGAGCCTCTTCCCCTCCCCCACGGCATCACCCTGCGTGACTCAGAGTTTCGGGCTGCTGAACAGAAGCAGGCCCAGGAACACAAGACAGCCGTCTTGGTGCCACCAGATGTGCCAGCCGCTTCCCAGGCACTGACCAAGTGTGACTCTTTCAGGGGGAGCCCCCGGCACCCCCAACCACACCGCCCTGTCTGGCAGTCCTGCCCTCCCTGGAGAGAGGGAACAGAGGAGAGTTGGGGAGGAGCATGCCTGTCACGGAACCAGGAGAAGGAAGGTGAAGCTGCCTCAGGAAGCATGCTGTTTTAACGCTGTAAATAAACACCATTCGGCCAGGAGGATGGCTGAGCCGACACCTGGACGGCGAGCCTCTACCAAGTCCACTTGGGACAAGCTGGGCGTCTCCAGGCCTGATCCTAAAAACACCCACCACCACAGTTGGAAAAGCCCCCACCCCTGCAGAGGCAGGCAGCCCTCACCCTTCTTCACCTGCCTGCTGTCCAAGGCTGGCCACAGGAGGGGCGCTTCCTCAGCATGCCCCCCACCAGCCCAGGGGGACCAGAGTCCTTACAGAGATCAGAGGGTTCCTAAGACAAGGGGCATCTCCCTGCCTTTACTATCAAATGAACCTCATTCTTCCCTCCAAGCAACCCTGGGAGGCATTTTACTCCCAGTTTCCAGGAGAGGAAATCGAGGCTGGACATGGAGGACGTGGGGGAGCTCTGCTCAAACGCAGGTCAGCCTCACTGCAGACTAGCCTCAGCCCCTAACCAGGGCTGCTCCCCTGGCTCCTAACGGGGGATCCAGGGAAAGAGGGAACCCTTGGGGTTGAGGAGAAAGGGCCAGACACCCAGCTGCAGAGGAGAGTGGGGGTTGAGCCCCTTCATCAAGAGGAGAAGCAGCAGCTGAGGTCAAGGGTTGGAGGCAGAGCACGGGCTGGGAAATCAGGTGTCCCAGCTCAGTCCCAGCTCCTCCACCAACTTGCTGAGCATCCTTGGGCAATTAATTTTCCTCTCTGTGCTTCATGAAGAGAAGCATGGCCCAGGTGGTCTCAGGGGAATGCTGGTGTCCAAGATTCTGGAAATAAGGAGCCAGGATTGCCGAGACAGACAAGAGAAGCCTGAGGGTGGGCAGAACCGAAAAGCAATTCAGAGGTCACATACCAGATCACGGGAGAGCGATTCCTGCAACAGGAAGAAGGCTAGAAAGAACTCAGACCTCAGGCAGGACGGACAACCAGCCCCACCTTTCTCCACCTACTCCCCAGGAGAACCAGGGAAATTCTCCCATAAGAAACAAAAGTGCTGTTTTTGCAGTTCCCAGGGTAGAGAGGGCCACACCCAGTCCGGTCTCATCGCTCTCCACCCTGGACCTGGAGCGAGACATGCCACAGTGCCCCCCAGACAGCACCAGGGTGGAAGTGGGCGAGACAGACGCGGGCCCTGCCCTCGCGCCCTGGACAGAGACGGGCAGAGCCAGACACAGGGCGGTTTTCTAAGCTGAATGGGGGGCCTTTGTTTTTAGCAGCACACACTATTCTTGGCATCACAGGACGAGGAGGCCAGCTCAAGGGAAGGAAGAGAGGAGACAGGGCCCTGGGGAGGGTGTGTAAAGGAGCCTTCCCCCACTGGTGCACACTGGGGAGGAATCCGCAAGGAAGCAACCAGGCTGCTTTGGCCACCCTCTGCCCTTTTTCTTGCTTCCTCCTCCGCACAGCCTATCCAGCAGGCTGGCACTGGGCACCCTGAATCCAAGGCTGTCCTGGCAGAGTATGGCCCAGCCCTGGCATTAAAAACAACTCCCACCAGCACCCACTGTCCGTGATGGCACCGCTGGGCTGGGCTGCAGGTGCCAAGTGTCGGTGAGACACCTGGAAACCAGGTCCGGCGCAGGTCGCCCGAGGGGCTGGAACCGGGCTGGGAAACACTGTGTTACAGGGCTGGAAAAGCAGGCCGGGCGGGCCCCAGAGGTTCCTTGGGCCAGAGGCTGGCGCCCTTTGCAGACTCAAATCATGGGCTTAGACAGTGAGAGAAAGGGAGCTGTGAGCAGGGTGGGAGAGCATGGAGTCAGGCCAGGGCCCTCAGCCCCTCACTGGCTGGGTGCCTGTGGGCTGTCACTCCATGTCCCTAAACCTCATTCTCCTCACCTACAAAGTGGAGACGATCATGCTTCTTCAGACCGCTGTGTGGACCAAACACAATAGTGACTGCGGAAGCCCTCTATGGACTGGAAAGATGCAGGCAAGCATCCTTCCATTAAGGGAGCAAAGAAATGGCAGAGGAGGAGGCCGGCAGAGACAGGCCGGGCCAAGTGGCTGGCAGTCGGCCTGCTCTTTGGGACCCAGACCCTGATCCCTCTGATGAGGGCTAGGAGGGGTGCTGCCCCCCAGGCGTAGGCCAGGGTCCCCAGGGTGGGGTGGGGCATGGGCATGGCTGGGGACAAAGTGCTGTGTCTACATCCTGGGAGGGGAGGCCAGGTGGGGTCGCTGTGCCGCGCTCCTCCCCAGTCACATGCGCTGCCTTTATGCAGCCAGGGTGGTCAGCCGGTCAGGCATGGACATTCCCCACATAGCAGCCCTGGGGGAGAAGCTGGCCTCAGCAGGGTCACCAGCCCCCACCCTCCCCCATGCTGTCTCTGGCTCCAGCTGAGATCTGGCCAGCAGCACGGATGGAAACAGACTCTGGAGAAGTACAGAGACAGACAGGACTGCTTCGCTTGAGAGCCCTGCCTCCCCGCCCCCCCCATCAGGCCGGGGCTTCCCAGCTAGGCCTCTCCCCCCACACTGGTGGCTCCGGGAGGAAACCCCCAGCAGATGAGATGTCCTTCACAGGCCATGATCTTCCCCATCAGGCTGGTCATTCCAAGTGGACAGAGACTGAAGTGGGTGCTAGGTATGGCCAGCGCGGCCCTGGGGACAGGAGAAAACAGGAGCCCATCTGGAGCTTCTGGAGCAAAGCCCTCGTTTCCTGTCTGGAGGGCACCCAAGCAGTGGCCAGAGGACTGGCTCGGGTCAGGCCGACCCAGATGCTGGCTGTTTTCTTCCTTCTGGGCTCCTTTCCAAAGCAAACACGCCGGGGTGGGAAGATGAAGGGGGGACCTGGAGGAGAGGGAAATGCCAGGCCAGGGGGCGCAACCCAGGAGCCTCCAGACTCCCCCAGAGAGGGCTCCATTCCCTGCTGGTGACCTGAGTGGGCAAAATCCCAATCCGGCAGATGACCCCAAACCTGGACTCCTGGGGATGGAAAAACACTTCACCCAGCCTCAGGAAACAGCAACATGCCGGTGATATATCTCCATACACAGGGCTGGCTGCCCTCCTGCCCACCCCCACCCCACCACCTGAGGGGATCGGGGGCCCCGGTGACCCCAGCTGGTGTGACTCCTCAGGTGTGATTCACCAGGTTTCATGCTGCAAGGCTGGGGGCCTGGCCCTCTCCTGGGAGGGCAGGGAAGACCCCACCGTTATCCCCTGTTCAGCATTTGCTGACGAAAATGAGGATTTGGGAGAAGGTTTGGTCGAAATGCAGTATTGTGTACAGAGCGCGAGATCCCCGAGACGCAGGCTGTGAAACAAGAGGGTGCTAAGGAAAGAGAAGGGGAAAACCATTTGCGGTAGCTGCCTCGGTTTCTTTTCTTCCCTAGCAGACTTTTCTAACTCTCCAGTTGTTTTTTGAAATGATCAGATAGTCCTGTTTCAATCAAGAGGGAGGGGAGTCCAACCTCCTCCTCACCCCCAAACAAGCAGCATATTCATTGCCCAGCGGGCCCCAACTCTCCCCTTGGCCTGCCACCCCTCTACCCCTCGGAGATAAGAATCCACAAGACCCCACTGGCTCCACAGCAGGACAGAAAGCAGGCTGTCAACCCACACTTCGCAGGTCACAGAAAGCTGAGCTCTCTGCCCTCAGGGCTTTAAAGGCTGAGGTGCCCAGAGGCTGAGTGAAGGGGAGTGGTCAGCCAACTTTCTCTCCAGGACTGGCCAAGGAAGTTGCTGGAAACTGGGGCAGCCCATGCCCCCCACCCCCCGCCCCAGACCTCCACCAGATTCAACCATGTCCCAGGAGAGAGGCCTGAGGGTCTCACTTACAGGCACACTAACCCCGATGACCTGCCCCAGACACACTTCTCTTTCTCTTCACGGGGGTGACTGGGCCAGCAGGCAGCTCACGGACACCTGCCCCTCTCACGGACAGGTCTCTTTTCTCCCGAAGACCCGAGACTGAGAGTTTCCCCAGGGACCCCAACAGATCTCAGATTCACCCCCAAAGGGTAGCAACAGCTGCCTGCCCTCCGGGTCCTCCCCAGCTCACACGGGGCCCTGCTTCATCTTCCAAGGAGAGCCAACTCTGAGCCTCCATCTCTCCCTCTTATTCCTCAACTCACGATCTCATCTCCAACACACAGGAAGTCCTTCCTCCTGTCTAGCTGCATCCCTTCCATAAAAGCATCAGTCGCTCTTGTATCCTCACCGGTGACGGAAAACTGCAAGTCCCTCACCCTCTTTACAGCTAACAGCCGGGACTGAGTTCCTTCTCTTGCCTTCTCTGTCACTTCAAGTCTCCTCAGCCTTCTCTCCTCCAGTATCAATACTTCCCATGCCCGGGGTCCCCTCCTGCCCTCACGGGATGCAGAAGCCCAGAGCTGACAGGCTTTTACAGAGGCCCCTATTTCCCAGGCCCGTTCTGGGGTCAGGTGCCCAGCTGGCACAGGTGCCAAAGCTGGGCAGGTCTGACAGGACAGTGACACCAGCCCCTCCTTCAAGCCCCATCACCAGAAAAGCCCTCCTAGCAGCCAAAACCCCAGGGTGCAGCCCCCCAGACCCCCAGGCTCCAAAACAGAGGACAGCCAGCTCCACACTCAAAAGCAGTCTGGCAGGACTGCCCAGCAAGGTCCACCAGGACGTGTGCCCAGTCCTAAATCTGACTCTCGTTTCTCCCCACTCTCCAGGGAGCACCGCACCCCCCCCCTTATCTTGGCAGAGGCCCAGCCCCCAGCAAAGTGGGCAACTCCCACTTCCTATACAGGGACAAGCACAGAACAGCCCATGGCTCTGCCCAGCTCTAGCCAGAAGGCGGTGGCAGCTTTGGCCATTGCTCTCCTCTTCCCTCCCCCAACCTCCTCCACACACCCCCAGCAGACCCTGGCCTGGGGGAGAGACCGCCACCAGGAATTAAAAACCAAGCCACACGGGAGGTTTCAGAAAGCTGGAGGCTAGGACATGAGTCACCCCCTCCTGACGAAGCTGTCCGTCCCCACCTGTACCACCCATAGTTTCCTGGGCCCTTCCAATGTCTCTTCTCCCCAAGCCCCTGAGCAAAAAGGCTCTCAAAAGGGAGTAGCAGAAAACCTCTCCCCAGAACCTCACCGGGGCGATACATGAGGATGGGCTCTGGGTTTGGAGCCAGAGAACCTACGTGCCAGCCTTGGCTCTGTTCCAGTCTCCCGGTACAGCCAGGAAGTTAGTTAAGTTCCCCCGAGTTTTCAGGTCCTCACCTGTAGAATGGGATAAGGATACCTGCCCCTGGGGCCAGTCAGTCAGGAGGATTAAGCGAGAAGAGTTAATGGAAGTTCTGGGCATCTGCAGAGTCCTCCCTGGCTTAAGGCACCACTTATCAAGTACTTTACTGGGTAGGTAGATATCATTATCCCCGTTTACCAAGGAGGTCACTAAGGCTCAGAAGATACAGTGATGTGACCAAGGCCCCAGAGTTAAATGAGTGACAGAGCTAGGGTTCAAACCCTGCTCAGTCCAAGCCCAAGTCTCTGTGCTCAGTAAGGCCCCACGGTCACACCTCTCCAAGTAAACAGCGCTTTTGTTGAGGAGTCTATCACCCCATCTCATTCTCAGGTGGCCCCTCTCCTCATCCTTCCCAAGCCAGGGAGTGACCTCCTCACTGGTACCTTCCCTACTGGCCTTCATTCATTCCTGCAGGCTTCGCTCTCAGAGCCTCAGCCCTGGCAGCCCAAACAGCCTCCAAAAGGAATGGGGTGGAGCTGGAGGGGGAGGGGGAGGGGGAGAAGACTCTTGTCACCCCAGCTAGGGCTTGATCTAGCAAGAAATGACTAATCAGATCCAACCTTCCCCCCTCCCCACTTCCATCCAGTAAGTAGCCAGTTTTCACCAGGCACTTCCTAGTAATCCTTCCTCAGCATTATCTCTTCATCACAGCGACAAACCAGATTAGCTAAACGAATCATTTAACCAATGTAATTACAATGCCTTCCCCTCCTCCACTTTGGCACTGAGAAGGAAAACAGATTATTTGTGCCCAAATTCCATGCCCTTATACCCCTACAGGTACACCACCCACTAGAGCAGACGTTGGGGGGGAGGAAGCCTGATCCTTCTGGGTGTGGGGCACTCAATGGGGGTCTGACCCCAGCCCCCACTGTCTCAATCACAAACAGGAAGAGGTAGTAAGATCTTCCTGAGAGGACAAGCAGCCCTGAATCCTCCGATCTTCCCTTCACCCTAGGATTAAGGGAGAACCTGACTCTCACATTTCCCCCTACGTTCCCCAAGGAGGCTGGGCTCCAGGTCCCTGCAAAAAGACCACACTTCAGATTTTTAAAAACCACGGCGGGAAGCTTAGTGGAGATCCCCAACTCCGGCCAGGAGAAGGGCTCTCAGAAAGTTGGGCGCGGCGGAGGCGCTAATGCAGCTCTGCCTGAAAAACCTTCCCCCCAGCAGCCTTCCTTCTGCCCCACTTTCCCCATCAAACTCCCTCAGGAAAAGGGGTGGGAGGGGAAAGGACAGCAAAAGCCTCCAGAAGGAATGCACCTTCAAAATCCAGAAATCGAATGGAAATCAACCTCCACTGCTCCGCGTTTTTCGCCCTCAATTCCCAGCCTGCTAAATAACGTGGGGGATCGGGTAGAGAAAAAAAAAAAGACCTGAACAGTCGCTTCCCCCACGATCGTCATTTGGCCCGATCGTGCCCCACCCCCATTCCTGGGGAGGAGGCAGAGCTTGGGCGAGAGCCACCAGTGCAGGCCTCTAGTGAGGGGGTGTGGTGGTCCCCGGAGGCAGGAAGAGAAGGAAGAAGCTGCTTCCCCTTCGGCCCACCCCACCCCCACCTCAAGCCCTAGGGGCCCAACAAACAGGACGGAGGTGGAGGCAGGGAGGACAGGGTCAGAGCGCAAGCAGGGCCAGAGCCTGGCTAGCTGGGGGATGGGGTTTTGCTCCCAGAAGGACCCTATAAACCTGGGGTAAACCCTGGGCAAGGAGGCAGGAAAATCCCCAGAAAAAGCTATCATGAATACTTCTGGAAAGTTTGTTTTGGGTGATTTTCCCCCCGCTACAATAAGAGGTTAGAAATGGGGGTAGTCCTGTCCCCATATCAACACTCTGGAAGCCGCAGCTACTGGAAACTGGGCGGGTGAATTCTCCACCCGTGCACGACGCCTCCGCCCAGACCCCAGTTCGAGCCCTGGGTGCCAGACACTGGCTGGGCGCAGCGCCGACCCTGCAGCAGACCCACTGTCATCCCACCCCACATCCGCTGGTGAGCCCTAGCCCGGCACCCACCGGAGCGGAGGGAGGCGCCGCAGGTACAGTGACAGTGAGGCTCCGGAACTGGAGGACTGGGCCTCTGGACTGCGAGTGCTCACCTGCTGGGCAGGTGGGGCCCGCATCGCTGGGAAAATGTGCGCTCGGCCCCGACAGCTGGGCAAACCGGGCGCAGACAATAGGGCCCCACCCAGGCCTGGGGGAGTAGAGAGGGAGGGAAGGCAAGGATGACGCGTGAGGTGGGGTGAGGGTGGCCCCAAAGAGACCAGCTGCAGCAAGTTTCCCAAACAGTAAATTCCTAACCAGATGAGCCCTGGGACGCAGGCGGAACAGGTCAAAGTCTCCCCTTCTAGAGTCAGGCGAGAGTCAGGGACGCGGCGTCGGGCGAGCTCCGCGGGCCCTGGGGAAGGAGCAATTCCCGAAGCACCTGCCCGTACCACTTCCCGCCCTTCGCATATCCCCGGCTCACGGGGCCAGGAAGCACACTCGGCACGAGCCTCGCGCCCCCCTTATAAGGTCGCCGCGCCCAGGACCCCGGCGCGCCCCCTGCCGCCGGTGCAGGGCGAGGTTCCCCGGCTCCCGCCCTCACCTGCCCTAAGACGGAGATTTCGGCCTCTCCGCCGCTTGCCGCCCTTCCCTCGCCCCAGAGATATCAGCCGCGATCGTCCGCACCTGCGTTGGGAGCCTGGCCGGGCTGGGTAGGGGTCAGGCCGGGCTGGGAGCCGGCGCGGGCAGCGAACTAAGCTCGGCGCGCTCGGGCGGCGGCTGCTCCGGACTCTGGCCAAGGAAGCAACTCAGTAACTGAACAAAAGGCGAAGGGACCTGACAGTCAAGCCACGCCTCTCGCCCCCTCGAAGCTCCGCCCCTGGAGGACACGCCCGCCCTCTGACGCGGGTTCACTGGCTGCCTCGCCTGACTATCCCATCGAGGGGCGGAGCCTCGCCCCCAACCTTCTTCCACCGCCTCCTCTGTTTATCCACTGGCCATTGGCCCCAGGGACTGCCATTCGGCTCTGGGGACGGCCTCCAATTTAAGGTTCCATCCTAACTCTGTACCTATTGGCAAATATAAGGTTACTTCCTCCTAATTGGGCAAGGAACTGTCAGTAAGCCTAAGGGAAGAACCAATAGGAGTAATGGGGTGTGTCTTGCCCCACCCTACGTCTGATCAGGTAAGACTCAGTACTGTCCCCTTCCCCCTACCTGTCCAACAGGTGAGTCAGAGAGCGCCAAGGAAAAGGATAGATGCCTTCACAGGCCTGCCAACTCAGCGTCAGGTATGCTGCTTCTCTGGGCTTATTCACCTTTGCCACAAAGTCGTAATAACATTTGTATAGCATTTCATAGGCTTTTTCTGGGTTGGGATTCCCCCCCCCACCAAAGGTGGAGTGTCCATGAGATTTAGAATTAAAACGCCAGGGTTTGAGTTCGGCCCCTTAGTAGTTGTATCATCTTAGGCAAGTTACTTCATCTTTCACCGTTTCTCATCTGTAAAATGGGTACATTAACTATCTCCCTCACAGGGCTGTGTGTGGGAATCACTCGGACAACTGCTAAATGTGAGAGTTTAAATAAATGATATGGGTTTTTTAAATTCTTATGACGACTCTGGAAAATCATTAGCACAACAAAATGATCTTCATTTCAAAGAGGAGGAAACTGAGGGTCAGAACGGTCACAAAACTGGAAAATGGCACATCCTAAACTAGAACCCCTTCTAATTTCAAGGCCCACTAAACCACGTGCTCTCCTGGGAGAATAATGACGTAGACACAAAATGTCAAAGCCCTGGGGCGGGGCAGGGGAAAGGCAAAAACAAATATTCTGGGTAGAGACAGAAGAGCAGTGATTTAGAGAAAATCATTTGTGAACAATCAGGCAGCCGATCTAGAGGAACTCAACACTGGCATGCAAGGAAGTGAGGCAGGGGCCCCTTGTTAGAGGAAGGCTCTGGGTTAGTTATCAGAAAGAACTCCCCAGTAGGCAGCTTGAGAAGACAGCGGTCTTTCCTTCGTGTGGTTGATGGACTGAATGCCTGCTGGTGGCTGTACAGCATGCCAAGGGTCCTCCATTCATTCAGCGACACTTACGTATTGAGCACAAATGTATGCTAGGCACTAGGTTAGACCCTGATGACTCGGAAAATCAAAACGATCTCAACCCGCAAAGGGCTCCCAAGGGGCTGAGTGCACGTGGGCCGCCTGGGCCGCTGTGTGTGCGGGAGTGCTGGGAGTGGTTGCTCAGGACGGGGCCCTTCCTCCGCAGAGCTCTGTAGCCCCCACGCCAGCACACGGACGGGCTCAGCGGGGGTACCCAGCAGCATTCGTAACCACTTTCCCCACCAGACAAAGCGACGGTGACTGTCTCTGGTGGGGAAACAGTCTCACTTCTAAAGGCTTGTGCCACCCAAGAAGTCTTCTGGGAGGGAACCAGGGAGACGACAACATTCGTAACTAGTTACCATTCCACATGCCGGGACCACTGCCCTTCGCCTTGTTATCCTTACTCCCCCTCCTCCAGCCTGCCTCAGTATCTTTCTCCCTCCCTTACCTCTGCCCCACCCACCGGCTTGCCACCCTGCCAGAGTGCCCTGCCAGTCCCCTGCTCGGGAGGAAAAGAGCTCACAGTCCTAGGCTGCTGCCACCACCAGTGTCACTTCCTCCCTCCCACCCCCTACCCTCCCCTGCCCACCACCTCACTCCCACCCTGCACACTGACACACTTCCCACACCCGACACTGGCTTAACCCCTTGCTTCCTCCTGACTTCAGCGTACAGGCAGGGTAGAACTGACTGACGGCCCAAGGGTAGAGGAGCCGGAGTGGAGTGGAGGGGTAGAAATAAGGCTTCGAAGTAAAGCCTGTGTGTGTGTGTGTGTGTGTATATGTTCCCAGAATGTTCCCTGCCTGTCAGCCTAGAACATGCAGCAACACGATGGCCTCAGAGCTAAGCACTTGGGCTGGGGCTGGGTGGAAGCACCACCCCAGCAGCAGGAAAGACTGGAATAAGAGTTGTCGCTCCTCCCAGATCAAGAAGCCTCTGCACTTTTATTAAGCACCTATTATGTGCCCGCCAGGCACTGAGGGTACAGAAAAGAATCAGAAAATGATGCTTACTATAATCAGCTGTCTGCATGGGGCACAGGGTCTCACGGGGTGAGGAGGGGCCTAGGGAGAAGGATAAGGGGTCAGATGAGAGGTATCGTGGCCGCAGTCTCCTCTGTAGCTTGAACTTGAAGGAAGGGCCACAAGACCACCTTACCCAGTCCCCTGCCTCCAAGCCTTTAAAGGCAGGGGGTTCTGTTTGCCAGATCTCCAGAAAAGGAGATTCTCCAGCCTCCCTTATAGGAATCCCCTTGTCTCCTCATTCTAACCCAGGTAAGTGCCTTCTGGTGTTTGGCCTCCATTTGTATTTCTGCAGTTTAAACTCATTTCTCTTGCCCAAAGCTTAGTGGAAGCAGAGTTCTTGGGGTGCTAAGAACACATCTGGTTTATTCAACCTTGCAGTTTTCTGGGGCCTCAGAGTAAAGAAGGAAAGAGCATCGAGTGGCCCATCCCCAGCTGCTCCAGAGACAGAATTTACTGGCAAACTGGTCGGATGAGGGGCTGATTGGTGAGGGAGGGGAGGTGGGGAGAGGTGGGGAGGAGGTACTTCCCTGGGGGAAGGTGAGCAACAGCCAGGGGCCCCTTCTGCTCATCTGCCTCCCTGGTCCTCCACGGGCCTCTGGGCCCTATCAGGGTGTGGAAGAGATTCTGTGCTCTGTTCAGACCCGGTCCTTTCTCTGCGGGGGGCCCTCCCCCAGACAGAGGCAGGCAGAGGTGTAGGTCTGTACAAATCACGCACGTCCACCCACAGACAGCGTCCGTGCCCACGCCTCGGGGATATACACTCATGGGCACAGATTCAGATACACAAATGCCAGCCCTGTCAGCTCTCTCCCCAAAACACACACACACACACACACACACACACACACCCTTCTCTCCTCTTGGGCCTAAGGTGGTCTCGGGAATGGTGACCTCTACCAAGAAAGGCCCAGTGAGCAGGTAGGTTGCTCAACTTCAGGCTGATGGTGGTCCCTTTTCATCATGCAGCAGCTCTCGGGGCATCACAGCAGTGGGAAGGAGAACAGATGGCCAGACTGTCCCCAGGGCTGGCTGGAATCAAAGGCAATGCAAAAAATCAAGAGGCATCTTTAAGAAATATATATCTTATTAATTTATTTTTAGAGAGAGGGCAAGGGAGGGAGAAAGAGAGGGAGAGAAACATTGGTGTGAGACACACTGATCAGCTGCCTCTCACGTGTCCCCACATGGGGACCTGGCCCATAACCCAGGCACGTGCCCCAACCGGGAATCCAACCAGTGAACTCTCATTTGCAGGCTGGTGCTCAATCCATTGAGCCACACCAGCCAGGCCCTTTGAGCATGGGCTTTCTCTCAGCCAAGCAAGAGCCATCCGTAGACCTGGGAAAGGGCTCCTACCCTTTGGACTGCCCCGCACTAGTCCTCCTGGGCTTGCACCCTCCACGCGGGGCCAGGGGAACAAGCCCACACAGAGTTCATGCATCTCCCCGAGACCACATTCTAGGTACCGGACACTCTGGAATTCCTTGCCCAGCACCCACCCTTGCTTGTAGGTCCCGCAGGTCCCTTACGCTGGCCCTTCCTCCGGAGAATGGACGGCAGCACTACACTCTGCAGGTGCACGTTTAGGCAAAGGGTGACAAGGGGCAGTGGCGGGGGAGGGATGGACACAGCACATACGTGCGAGTGGAGGAATCTGCACACATGTACTGGAAGCCCTTCTCGGTGTGTGTGTTGGGGGCCAGGACTCAAAGGAAAGGGGAGCCCTTCCCTTCCATGGGTGGGGAGTCGGGGGACAGTCATCCCAGACTGCTGTGTTCCGAGAAGCAGTCAGAGTTCTAGTTCCGTCCTGGCCCTTCCGTTCCTTGTGGAGGTCTGTGTTCTTCACCAATCTGTTAGCTTGATCTGTAAGGTATTTAGATCCCTGTATATGAGACTCCATTTACACTCCTGTCCCTGCCCTCAGGGTTGGGCTGGGGGGACTTGCTCAGAGTGACCCCTGAGCCCGGAGAGGACACTGGCTGTTGCAGAAGAGCCTCTGGGCCCCTAAACTCTTCTGGCAGGAGGGGGCACCAGCATCCCCTAGAGCAGGAGCAGGGTAGAATGGTACGGGCCCTGAGGTAGGGGTGCTCCTGCCTCTTTGAAGCCCTTTGTCCAGGGGAGGAGCCTGGAGGCCGGAGGCTGCCCAGAGCCTGGGTCTAGGCCTTTGGGTGTGTGCCCAGCCATGGGGCGGGGGGGTCTTAATTATAGAGGTAGCTCCAGCAACACTTCACTGTAACATGGGTAGGTGGGGAAGGAATGTTGAAGGGAAAACAGAGAGCCGGGAAAACAGAGATAGGGGCAGGCCAGAAATAGCACCGGCCAGGGTGAGATACCAGGGGCTGGCAGGGGCGGAGGGAGCAGATGGGGAAGGTCAGGACCTCCCCAGGGAAGGGCATCCTGGGTTTGCCCTCCCTTGCCATTGCCCCCCCCAAGGTGCCATTCCAGGACCTCAGGAGCCCAACGGGGTAGGCTGAAAACATCAGGATTGTATTCTGGTCCTGGGTCTCCCCAACTCTCGGAGCACCCCTCCCCCTCCTGAGTGACTGGGTGGAGGGAGGAACAGGGGAAGCCCTGCCACCTGAGTCACCCCCTTCCTGCTCCTGGCCTGGGCAACTCCACGCACAGGCTGACACTGCAGGGCCCCACCCACCCCGCCAGCCTGCCGCCCCTCCTTCCCCACAAACCAGGAGAGATGCCTGCCCTGACAGGTGCCCTTGCAACAGAGAGGCCCCCCTACACACACACACACACACACACACACACACACACACACACACACACACACGCACATCACAGCAGGACTGTTTTTTCTCCCCCACCTGTCAAAAGTCCTCTAGAAGGAAAAGAAGGAATGGTCTAATGGGTCTCCTTCCTCAGTGGGGAAACCGAGACTGGAGTCAGGAAATGAATGAACTTCCCTGAAAACCACACAAGCACATTCCTGCTGGGCTGGGACCTGAAACTTTGTATCCTGCCCACCAGCTCTCCCCTCCAGCTCCCCTCAGGGGTCTAAGTCACTAACCTCCCTTCACTTCCTCTAAATCCTCTAAAGCCTGAGCAGACACCTCCCAGAGCCACAGCCATCGATCACGCACAGACCCTTCCCCCAGCTCCCTGGCCTCTCCCCCCGCTGGTGCCCCGCGCCAACCCCAGAGTGGTGGGGACCAGAGTCAGGACTTCCCAGGTCTGGCCTGGTACATTAATCCCATCTTCCCCAGGCCCCTCCCTGGGCCGCCAGGGAATTTGAGAGTTGAGATCCTTGAATATTTCATCAGCACTTCAACCTCCAGTTTAGGAAGCAGACAACTTAGAGCTCATAGTTAATTTATGGCCCCAGCAGAGAACCTGGAAGTCATGAGGGGGTGGGGGTATGGTGAAGGCTGGACCCATCTGTGAAGAGGGTGCTGGAGAGAAGCCAGCTCCATTCAAAGTGTGTGTGAGGGGGTTTGGGCGAGAAACCAGGGACATTTCCACTTTTGAGTATACCAATATATTATCAAAAATAAACTAGTTCATCAAAATAATTGTGCTAAAGGTTGAAGCCATACGACAAGCATTTTCTGCCTTCATTCCTGTCCCTGTGTCTGTGTAACTTGGTGCACAACTGCATTTGGAGATAGTAACAGGAAGGTCCCCTACACCCACCCAGGCCAGGGAGACAGCAACTCCCTACTTACATTGGCTAAACCTTGAGCCTTCCCAATCTCTTCCTCTAGGAAGGCCACAAGGATTTAGCCAAGTGGTTAAGGGAAAGGGGAGGAATCTCCAGTGACCACCTCTCACTTGGCTGCAGAAACATAACGTCACACTTCTAAAAGGAAAGATGGGCGGATGGAAAAGGTGACCTGAAATGGAAAATGTCCAATTCTCTTGGTTTCTTCTTTGGGGGAGACTTATCTTAGTGAGTTCTTTCATGGATTCAGAAGACCAAGTATATGTGTGTGTATGTGGTGGCGGGGTGGGGTGGAGTGGGTAAGCCAGCATGTGTGTCCTCCCCCTTGCCTCAGTTTCCCCACCTGAGTCACGGGCATGACAGATGCTCCCACACCGAGGGCTGTTTGGGGGACAAATGAGATGCTATCGGGCACCTGGCGCCAGGTGGGTCCCAGGCCAGTGATGATTATGGGGTGATGAGGCCGGCCTGGGGTTTAGGTTGGGCTGAGTGGGTGAGTGGCCCCAGCCCCCAGCACACCCCCATGTAATCCCCAGTCACCTTGGAGCTTGACCCCAGGGAAGGGGGCTGGGCAGGACTGGACCAGCCTACCTTAGTGTGAGCCCTGGCCCTGGAGGCCCAATCTAGCCTCTCAGGGCCTCAGTTTCCCCATCTGTGAAATGGGGGGCATGTGCCAGAGCTGTCTTTGGAGAGACACTGCAAGAAGAGGCCTGGATGAAGCCCTCAGCGTGGGGAAGCTGTGGGCGGGTGGGGGGGGCTGGGCCCACCATTGCTGGGACTCCCCCAGTCAGGCTCTGCGGTTGGCCCCAGCCTTCTAAGACAAGAGGGTACCGTTCTTTGTCCCCAGGGGACTCTACTTTCCCAGAGAAGGGGGACAAGAGGGTAAGACTTCAAGAATTCTTTCTCAAACCTAAGGGGGGGGTTTCTTCCATTGGAATATACTGGAATTTGGGGGAAGGCCATGGGACTCCCCCCACCTCACTTGACCCTCACTTCTCAGGACTCAAGAAGAGGTCAGTCTAAGTGACTCCAGAAACTCTGTCCCCAGGCCCCCTAACACCCCACCCAGTCTCAGGGGGCTGACAATGGGGGCAGGACTGGCTCTGGGAACAGGCCCAGAAGAGGGCCCTTGCCTGCCTTTCCTCCCTCCCTCCCTCCCCTTTTGGAACTCCTTGTCTCCTGAGGTAAGCCGTGGCAGTGTGGGCCTTTTGTCTCCAGGTCTGGCTCTCACCTTCCTCTCTTTGGCCCCAGCGGACAGCTGAAAATGGCAAGGCCAACACCAGAGACCCGGGTGGCATTCCCACCTCTCCCTCCCTTCTCTGAGCAGCATGATCTGGGGAGAAAAGGTTCAAAGTCAGCTTGGCCACCACCCTCCACGAGGAACCTTGGACAAGCTGCTCCTCATTTCTCCCTCTGTTGCAAGACTGTTTTGGGTATTATAAAGAACCTGCCAAGCGTCTAGCCCATAGTAGGCACTCAACACATGGTAGCAGTGACACTCTCCTTAGGAGGGGTCTTTCTGGGTCCGGGACACCTCCGTGGCACCTGACTCTGGCCTTTTTGGCCTCTCCCTAACCTCCTACCCATTTTACTGCAGATGTCATGACTGACGGGGCGCTGGGTGGGTACCAAGTGAGACAGATGTGGCGCAGGCAAGCGCGTCTGGGCTGGGTGGGGCCGCAGATGGGCTGGAGGGCCCGAGAGCACCCACGCTGGGACTTGCTGGGACTCCGTCTCACCGGTTTGGGGAGCTGGCCCAGCTCGGGGAGAGGCTGGCACGGGGGAGAGGGAGGAGGGGCTGACGCTGCCTGGGAAAGAGGAGCTGAGTATGGCACTCTGGCTGGGAAGGCCTGGGCTGATGCCCTCTTTGGGGGACTGGTGCCTGGAGAGGGGCCAGGCTTGTGCTCCCAGGGAGTACCCTCATTACACACACTGAGAGACGCCTTTCTCAGATGCACACTTGGACGTATGCATCAACACACTTCTAAAACTGCATCCCGTCTGTCCTCCCCATCCTTGCACTCAGCTCTATTTCTCCATCTTATGTATCTCATGTATCTTTTAACATTTATTGTTTACTGCCTGTCTCCCCACTGGAATGCAAGCTCCACCAGGGCAGAGTGCTTGGCCTGCTTTGCCCACTGGTATATGCCCAGCACCAGGGGGTGCTTGATAAATACATTCTGAGTGAGTGAACGAAACCCCCTAGATTCATATTCACAAATGCACAGGGATACTCAGGGACGCATGTGCAGAGACACGCTCAGTCACACTGCCGCGGAGGATGTTCTGACACAGGCACATACACCCAGCCTCGCACAGCCACAAACATGCCAACACGCAGACCTTTGCACTCCCGCACACCAGCACTTTCAGATCCCACCCACCCATTCCGATTCCGAGGCTCCTAATCACACAGGCACGCTCCAGCACATCCCTGCTCCCCACCCTCTGAAGTGCCAGCCCCAGAGGACAGCCCCTCCCAGCAAGAGGGGGCAGAGCCCTGCTAGGAGCTAACACAGCAGCTCGAAAGGGGTGGGGTTGGGCTGGGCCACCCTGGCACCTGAGAGCTCTCAAGAGACACTACCACTGCAGGCCCGCCTACAGGAGGGAGGATGGAGGGAGAAGTGAGGTCACCTTCAACCCGTTGACCCCGCCCACCTGTGCTCCAGACTCAAGACTCTGGCCTTCCCACCCTCATCTGGGGTGGGGTAGGGAGTTCTCATGGGCCAGAGATGGGCAGGGCCCAGGCCAGGTCACCTGGCACCTCTGGGGAAGTAGGAGTGTGGTGGCTGAAAACTAGGCTTCTCAGCTTTAGCTCCACCCTACAGTAACAGAGAAGGCTCCTCTACCAGCTGGCCCGTAGGAGGCCACAAACTGGGAGTGGGGCAGCACTGCCACCTGGCAGGCGTTGGCCCAGGGTCCCTTCCCAAAGAGGCCCCCTTTGCCCCTACTCCCCCATTGTGGAACATGGAGGGGACACTGGTGAGTCACACGGCCGGGCAACAGCCACCAGACATCCCTCTCACCCCCACATTTCTGGACTCTCTGCCCCACTAGAGTCGAGACTGGGCAAGACAGCCTGACAGTCCCGCTGCCACCACGAAGTCTCAAGTCACCAAACTGTAGTCCTAGGGCTCCTCTGGCCGCAGAGAGGCTGGCTGTGTTGTGGAGAATCGGCAGAGCGGGCAGGGAGTGCCCACTCTAACTCCAAGGAACCTGGGCCAATGCCTGGAAAGTAAAAACCGGAAGTAAATGTCCTTGGCCCCTTCCTCTCACTCGCACATTCCACGAGGGAAGCAATGCTGAATTAACTAGGAACACACAGGACATCCCATCTGAGAAATCTGCAACTACTCTTCCCAGGATTCAAGGTGGGACCTGCGTCCTTACGCCCCCTGGTGGCCAGTTGCAATGACAAGTGTGGCTCCTCACAGTCGCAGACACCCAGGGTCTGCAGAGGCGACTGTGTCCCCTCACCAGCCTCCATGTTTACAGATAAGGGGAGATGGGGGCAGAGGGAGTGAGGGAAGGATTTGCACCCTCACCACACAGCCCAGGAGAGAGTGGACCCGAGGCCCTGTTATTCAACAAGAAACATTTATTGAACACCCACAGTCAGTGTGTCAGGAACCGCCGCCGGACTACCGGTCCAGCATTCTCCATGAAGCCAGCTGCCCCTCCTCTGTCTCTGCAGTTTGAGCTGAGACCCCCAACAAGGAGGAGCTGGAATTGTCTCCCCCAGAAGTTCACTGGGAGGAGGACAGGCTGCCAGCCGCTGTCCTGGGGTCCAGCGACCTGGCAAGGAGGCAGGAGGGGTCCGTGGAGCGGCACTCACAGGTGGGACCGGATGGCGCCTGGTCAGCTATGTCCATTTTACGCTTTTAATAAATACTTCTTGCTGCCGTGCAGGCTGGTGAGGGTGGTCCCGTCAGTTCCTGGCTTCCCGAGCTCTTGAGAGGTGCAGGGATGGTCCTCTTCTCATGCGAGTTCCGGCTCCGGCTCTGCAAAGGGAAGGAAAGCATTGTGGTGAGCCCCCACTCACTCCCAGCAGGTGTCTGGGTGCTGTCCTGTGGGGAGGTGGGGCAGGCAGCAGTAAGGCTCCCCAGGACCAGGTCTCAGTTGGCTCCTGCTCCCAGGAAGGATGCCACCCCCCCCCCCCCCACAGAATGGGTCAGGGGTTGCCAACAGCCTGGAAGCCCCAGGGGAAGGGGGTCCCAGCATCCGCAATACATGTTCCCCTGCCTCTATAGTCCAGTGCCTGGATCCTGCGGTCCCCCACCTCCACCCCAGGCTGCCTCCCCACACTGCCACCACAGTTCACGTCACTGACCGGCCTCAGCCTCATCGCCCTTGGCATCCAGCTCCTGCCACCAGTCAGCATAGATGCCCTCCTCGTAGTCGCCCTCCCCCTCAAACTCGGCATCAGATGGGTGGTCCTTGGGCTCCAAGGGCGCTTCTGTCTCCTCCAGCTCCATCTAGAGCAGCCCCGGAGGTGGGGGAGAAACCAGATCACAGAGGGCACAAACCTGGGTCAGCTCCCACCCTGGCCAAGAGGTCCTCCCTCCCGGTCTCTGTCTCAAGATCTCTGGCTGGAACAGTGCAAGGGTTTCACCCACGAAGTCCTCCTCCCAAGCTGTTCCCTCCTTGAATAGGTACCTGGGGCCCCACCAGCAAAGATTCAGTGTCAGCATAGCATCACCCCCTCGCCAGCCCGCCTTTTAAGTATGAATACCCCTTCAAGAATGCCACTAGTCCGTGCACACCGTCTGCTTGTGCTCTTCCCAGCCAGGGACGCCTTTACTGCCCAGTGCGTGAATAGCAGCTCTTGTGTACCCCTCTGGCCCCAGGCATCAGCTCCAGGATGCAGCCCTTGTTATGGCCCTGGCTGGGTCAGGGGGTCCTCTGGGGCCCCTGTGCTGACCTCTCCCACAAGGAGAGGGATTTTGTGCCTCTCCCTCCACCCCCACTTAGGAAAGGGACTGTGCCTCTCACCAATTTACCCCGGCCCCAAACACGATGTCTGGCAAACAGCACGCATTACAGCAATCAAAGTGGCCACTACTTGCCGAGCACCTACTACAGGCCAGCGCTGGACTAAGTTCTTTACAAACATGATCTCATTTAATTCCACCCACAGGCTGTGAGATGTGCATTATTCTCCCTGGTCAATGGAGGAAGAAATGGAAGTCTGAGGGCTATGTGAGACTTGGCCCACCTGGGAAGTGGTAGAGCCAAGTCTGGCTAGCACCAACCTGGATGCTAAGAGTGGAGACCCAGTCCCCATGTTCGAAGAGGGGAGCGTGGGTGCCAGAACAAAGGAGGGGGTGAATAAAGATGCCCTGAGCAGGAACAGCTGAGAGAATTTAGTTCTCAAACCCTCACTCAGAATCCATGTAACACGCTGTGGTCCTTCCTGGTGTCCTGCACTCATTCCTTCACTCAAACTCAGTTTCTGAGCACCAGCCCTGTCGTGCCAGCTGCTGTGGGAAAGCTGGGAGTAACCTGGTCCCCCGTCCTGGAGCATAGCTCTCTAGGGGATGGGCCGGAGAAGGGAGCCGGGGTGGGATGGACTAGGACTTCGAGTGAGTCCGGGTCCAGGGAGGCACGGAGGGTCAGAGTTGGCATTGCAAGCCCAGAAAACACAGCCAGGGCATACGGCAAGGGCTTCCTGGAGGAGGCACCCCCTGAGCTGGGCCCAGGGGAGGCATGATTCAGACATACAGGGAAGGGGCACGTGAGCAGGGAGACAAGGGCAGGTGTAGATAAGGGACAGAAGAATCTCTCCTGCTTCACAACAGCTGACTGCCAGGCTGAACTTTGCCAAAGTGGCCCAAGGAAGACCCAGTGGTCTCCATCCTCCCCGCCCAGCCCTGGAGGGCAGGGGGCCACTCACCTCATCATCTGACTGCAGGTACATGTACGAGAACTCCAGCAGCTCCCGCAGCTCAGACGTCTGGTTGTGGTAGAACGTGGCCTCCTGGGAGGAGGGAAGGACAGTGAGGTGAGCTGGACCCTGCTGCCAGATGGCGGAGGAGCCAGAGCTCCTAGGACGTGGGTTCTCTGGCCCTTTCTCAGCTCAAGGAGCCTGGAACAGATATCAGCTGTCATGCTGATTGAAAAATCAAAGCTGCTGGGAGTGCTGGGTTAAGAAGGATTCTGAGGGCTCCATGAGAAGGAGCTCCTCGATTGATGAGCAACGTCTGCCACTGACAAGGAAACGAGCAAGGGCACCACGTGTCCCCTACTTGCCAGTGTTGCCCTCAACCCCCCAAGGGGTTTCTCAGTTGGTCCAGGTTGGGGTTCCCTGGGGAAGAAGAAGGGCAAAGGCCAGTAGTGAGGATGATGAGGGTGGAGAGGTGAGTAGGCAGGAACGAACAGGTATTTCTATACCTCCCACATCCCAGGCTGTGCTGGCAAGGCAGGTAGTACCAGCCCCATTTTGCAGGTGAGGTAACAGATTCAGAAAGGGTCAGCAGTGTTCCCAGGACCATGTAGCTGATGGGGCTGAGTTCAAACCCAGGACTCAAATCGCAACCCACATCTTTTCTTTTCACTTCCCATCCTGCCTTCCGAGGAAGCCAGACATTTTTATCAAACCACAGGGTCCCAAGAGCGCCTTGAAAGGCGATGCCCACCTCCCGGGGCTGGAAGTCCTCCTCCTCCAGGCCCCAGCGAGCCCGGTGGAAGCGGTAATACACCAGATTCTGCTGCATGACACTGTCCTCAGGGTCGAAGAGCATGTAGCTGGCGGCGCTGCGGGCGGCCTGGCGGACGTCGTTCACTGCAGACAGGAGAGGGGTGAGGGGTAGCCCTGGCACCGCCCCACCTCCACCTACCCACCCCCACCTCCCGATGCAGTGCAGCACCCTGGCCCCCCTAGCCGTCTTCCAGAACACCTGTGGGCATCCCACCCCACCCAAAGGTAATACAAGCGAGGATGAATTGGGCACTTCCTGCATGCCAGGCCCTCATTCAAGACTCAATGTCACTGTCACTCTCGTTTTACAGACAAAAAAATTCAAGGCCCAGAGAGGGTGGGTAAACGGCTCAAGCTCACACAGCTGGAGAATAATGTCCCTGGGGAATTAGAGGCCCTCAACTTCTTAGCGAACTGGACCCAGGAAGGGTCTCCTGGCCCCTTGGTCCTCAGCCCCTCCACTCCGAGTGCAGCCTCTGCATCGTGGCCTCTCTGCATTGCAGGAACCCTGGAGACTGGCCATCCCAGCCCTGCTTGAGGCCAGGATCTCCCTCAAATGAGGAAAGCTTTAAGTCCTGGTGCCACTTTTTATTAGCTATGTGACTAATGGCCCCTTGCCCTCTACGAGCCTCAGTTTCCTCATCTGGGAAATGGGTCTGGTAATGGCAGCTGCAGGGGGTGGCCAGAGGATCAAGCGAGAGAGAAACAGATGTGGCAGAGCTTTGTAAACTGTCGAGTGCTTGCAGTTGTTGGCTATCTAGTCATTTACTCAAGAGGCCCTGGAATCTCCCCCAAGGCAGCTCTCCATTCTCTCCCATGAGCCTCTCACCTGCCCCACCAGCGCCATCACCCTCCCACCACCCAGGGGCCTCAATTCTGAGGGAAGGCTTCCCGTGGCTCTGCGATGCTCCCCCAGTCTTGCCTGCCCCCGCCCCAAGCCCAGCAGGAGGCTCACACTTATAGTAGGCAAACTGCAGGTAGTGATACATGGTGGCCACGAACTTCTCCACGAAGTAGCCACCCACATTGGGGGTCAAGTTGGCCTCACAGTCCACCTTGCACTGCAGAGATTCCGCAAAGAGATCTGTGGGTAGGAAGCAGTGGTGAGACGCTGGCGGTGTGCTGAACAACCCAGACAGGGTGATGCAGATGCTCCAGACCCAGCTCTGCCTGCAGAGCCTGTTGCGATCACAGGAGGGCAGGAGGGCCAGAGAAGCGGGCAGCGGAAGGCTACCCTGGACAGGGCTGACTCACCACCCCAGCTTGGCTCTCTGAAGAGTGGCGGGTGAGGTTTAGAAGGGGGACTGAGGCCCAGATGGAAAAGCTCAGGAGAGCCCTTTTTGCTTCCCTCTGAGGTACCCCAGCAGTTAGGGACCCCCAGATATGTGATTTCTGGCCACAAACTGCTTTTGGTGCCAAGTGCTGGGCTGCTTCCCATCTCAGCCGGGCACCTTTGCGTTGGGCATCTCAGAGGTCACCTGCGTTGACCTCTGCCTGGGAAGTTTGTGAACTCAACCTCCCTGGATGCCTCTTGGGATGTCATTGCCTCTCTCCACCGATGCCCAGCACCTTGGACACCCGTGACTCGGTCCTTCCACACCCAGTGGCTGGGGATCTGTTCCATTGTCATGCTCCATGCTCTCAGAGGTGGGGGGTGACACTGACTTTTGACTACCTCCAAAGCTCTTTGTAGGTGCTCCATAAATGTGCTAAGGGGCCTGAGTTGCTCTGAGCAGGGCCCAGCGGTGGTTGGGAAGGATGCTCCCTGGGTTTGGGTGGGGGTACCTGCTATGGCAGGGTAGAAGTCCTTGAAGTCCACCTGCTCGTGGGCGCCCTCGCAGCCGGCTAGACACCGGGCAAAGACAGCCAGGTACTCGGCCAGGGCCCGCTCCATGTCCTCTGCGCTACTGCGGAAATCCCCGCTGTTGTAGAGCTTCACCGCCCGGAGGAACACGGCCTGGAGGAGAGCGTGGCGGGGGTTAGGGGAATCCAACACTCCCCTCCTCTGCCAGTCCTATGGGCGGATTAGGGAGGCGCTTCAGGGCCAGCCCTGCCCCCGCATCCCACCTCGTAGGGTTGCGCCTCCAAGTCTGTGAGGGGCTCCTCGGTCGCGTCCAGCAGCCCTCGGTAGTAGTTCAGATACTTGGCAGTTAGCTCGTGCTTGGGGTTCTTCTGGAGGAAGGTGTAGGCCGCGGCCAACGCCTTCTCCAGCCGATTAGCCTGTGGGGTGGGGACAGAGTGGGTCAGTAGGGCCAGAGCCCGCTGTCCTGTGCGCACAAGCGGGCTTGGGGATCGATGACAGCACCCGGTTCGCCGTAACGGACTGGAAACCCGACGCCGGCTGGGAGGGACGAGGCCCAGTAGGGCCCAGGAGCGGGCAGGGGACTCGGGGGTGAGACCCACCTTGAACTGCGCGTAGTGCAGGTACTGGTAGGGCAGGCGGCTCTGGAAGTCACGTAGCAGCTGGCGCGGCGGGTAGGGCACCTGGAAGGCGGGCAGCGTCCGTTTGCAGCGCCGCAGACAGGCGGCGCGCTCCAGGACGTGGCCGAACAGCCGCAGCTCGCGGGCCCACTCGTCGCGGTAGCCGCCGTCGGGGCCGGGCGCGGGCCCGAGGGCCGAGGCGGCGGGCGGCGTGGGCCCGCTGCAGTTCGCGTGGCAGAAGGCCTCGCTGTCCCGCAGCAGCCGGTGCAGCCGCAGCGCCGCTTCCAGGTAGCGCGCGCTCTCGCGCCAGCTCTCGCCTTCGTACTGCTCCAGCGCGTGCGCGTAGGCCGCGGCCAGCGGCATCAGGTCCTCGGGCGGGAAGCCCCGGAAACTGTACTTCTCGTACTGCGCCTCGGAGCTGCCCAGCAGCAGCCACAGCAGCACCCAAGCCGTCCTCCCCATGCCCCCACCGCGCCGGCCGGCCGGCTCAAGGAGCGGAGAAAGCTTCGGCGCCGGGCCGGCAGGCGGGCCGCCCGGGCAGGGGCCGAGCCCGCGTGCCCGCTGGGTCTTAGCGCCCGGCTCTGACGCAGCCAGGCTGCTAGTGGCCTAGGTCAGGTCCCCAGAGGGGCACAGGGCTGCGCCTCCCCTTTTCAGAGGGCTCTATGGTGTCCTCAGTTTCCTGCGTTGGTCCCCAGTGCTTGGGACTTCTCCTCGACAGATTTTGGGGGGCGCTTCCCACAAGGTTGGAGAGCCTAGAAAACTCCCCACACAAAGACAACAACCCCCAACCTTAAGGTCGTGAAAGAAGTGCCACCTCCTGCTATTCTGCCCAAACCCTGGGACCTAGTTTTCCGTTCATTGCAGCGCCCCTTCTGCACACGCCCCACGCCCAGTTCTGAAGGGCTCGCTCCAAGTGCTCCCCTAGCCCGCGCTGGGGAGGCGCACACCTGATTCCGTCTTGCGCACCGTCCACTCGCACCTCCTCCTCCTACTGGATCTCCATCCCACGTCAGAAAGTCCTTCTGGAAGTCCAGCTTTTGCAGGACAAATCAGCTCCTCGTGCCTGGCTGGAGAGGCCGTCCGTGGGACAGTAGGGATGGGGGACAGCCTCAGACTGTGAAGCCTCGCCAGCGCCCTGAAGAGGCTTCTGATTGGGGAGGGGGGGTGCCAGCAAGAGAAGCAAGAGATGACTCAGTCTGGCTTTAGGACCCCGGGGGCTCCGGAGGATTTTTTTTTTTTTTTTTTTTTTTTTTTGTTGGGAGTCAGCTCGGACTTCTCATCTTTCTGGAACCTCCCCTCCCAGCTAGGCCCCAGGTCTCTCAGGCCGGTGGGGGGAAGAGGACGGAATCTGGAGTTCTTTGTGATACATTCCTCGGTCTTCAACACTCTGGGCCTGGCCCTCTCTTCCTATTCCATCCCCGCCCTCACCCCGCCAGCTCAGTCTCCCCAGCCCCCATTCCACGTGGACCGGCCAGGGCGGGGGTGGGGAAAGAGGACAGGAAGAGGGGGAGCCAGCTTGGAGAGTAGGGGAGGGGGGGAAGGAGGTTGGTGGCGGCCCTTCTTTCTCTCGCCCTCACTGCCCGCCGTCCCAGCTCCAGGCACCATGTTCCCGGCGTGGTCCCCCAGCCACACCTTCCTCTGGCCCCCACTGCTGCAGATGTTGCTGCTGCTCTCGCAGGCTGTGGGGAGGGGGCTGGGCCGCGCCAGCCCGGCCGGGGGCCCCCTGGAAGACGTGGTCATCGAGAGGTACCACATCCCCAGGGCCTGTCCCAGGGAAGTGCAGATGGGGGATTTTGTGCGCTACCACTACAACGGCACTTTCCAGGATGGCAAGAAGTTTGACTCGAGGTAATGGGTTGGGTGGCCCCAGACTCACCACTCCTCCCTGCGGAGCGCTTTTAGTCCCTGGGGGTTTTGTTGCCCTTTTAAAGCTGTTTCTGCATTCAGGTACTCCCTCCAATTGCAGCTCTCAATTTCAAACCTTTGCCTCTCCAAGGACCCCAATTTCTCTCACACAAGCTCCTCGTATTTCCCAAAGTACGTGATAATCAGGGTGAACCGCTCTACTTACCATTCCTTCACTTAAAGACACCGGGAGGCGGACATTCTCGTCCACAGGGTTGAGGGGAAGAGCGTGGTCTCTGATATATGTGAATCCTCCAGTGGTCTCAGCCTGGGACCCCCACATGCCCACCCACCCCGCCTCCCTCCAGGTTTCAGTGCCTTTGTGATCAGAGAAGAGGGAGTGGAGCTTTCTTTTGGAGGGGGTGGCAGCTAGGGGCAGCCTTCAGTTAAGCAGCCTGCATTATAACAAGACAGCAGGACGGGTCTGGATGTGTAGGGACCCTGTCTACGTGTCACCGGGTCGGACGTACCACCCTCAGAGGGTTTGCGCACCTCTCTCTCCGGGTTTCCCTGCACCCCCACCTCCCTCCATCTTATTTAGCTCTCAGGCCAGGGCTGCTGCCCATCTTGCCAGCCTTGGGGTTTGAGAGACCAGCTTCTGGGCTGATCCAGAGCTCTGGCAAGTCCGCTTTTGTTGGTGAGGGCAGGGCAGGGCTGAACCTTGGGTCTCAGTGACACACACAAACCCCCACACCACACCCCAAGAAGTCAGTTCCTCCTAGACCCTTCCCCAAAACACACAAGTCGGCCCAGGGGAAATTAATGGCCGTGGCTTTGAGGACAGGCAGTATACTGGATAAGAACACAAATTCCAGAGTCCAGGACCTTGGGTTCAAATTCAGGCTGTGACCATAGATAAGAAATTTTGCCTCTTGAAGCTTTACTTTTTTTTTTAATCTGAAAAATAGAAATTATTATAAACAATTGGAAAAAAGCAAGTCCCTACTGCCTAAGGCTGATGATAGGATTCAAACAAGCTGATGAATGAAAGTGGACTTGACACAGTGCCTGGAAGTCCAAAAGGGTTCAATACACATTAGCCTTGACCCTGGGGAGGTCCAGATGCCCTGATAGTGTTTGACAGGCACTTGGGCCCTCACAGGGCACCGTGAAGGAAGCAGGCCAGTGGTAAAACCAGCTCAGTGGGCAGAATGAGGGGTAGGCAGCTGCCAGCGGTGCAGTCCAGAGCCCTCGCCTGCCAGGAGTAGGGGAGGGGCGGGGCTTTGGGGGATGGTTTCCCGGGTGGGGGCTCTGGGAGCCAATCTGGGCCCAGCTTATGCAGTGCTGAGCCTAGAAAACTTCTACCATCCATGGCCCCCTTTGACCAACCTCCCAGCTTCCCTTAACTTCTGAAAACTTAAAATAAATGAAAACTGTAACTACAAATAAATAAAAGCCATGGCAGTTTTAGAATAGGTTCTTTCAGAATTGAAACCCAATCCCAGTCCCCCACCAGCTCTGCTTCCCCTTCCTTTCGTCCTTGGCTCATCCACAGTGCAGAGGCACAGGCAGGGGCTTTGCAGTTGTGCCGACCACATACAAGCTGTGACCTTGAGTGAGGCAAGTCTCAAGTTTTTCTCATAAGAAAAAGGAAAGCAGTCTTTCTCATAAAGAAAGGAAAACAGTGTCTCAATTTTTTTCTTATAAGAAAAATGAAAACCATCATGTCCACCTCACAGGGGAAAGAATTAAATAAGATCATGAATGCAAAATGCCAAACCTTTAGCCCTTGGCTGGTGTAGCTCAGTGGATTGAGCACGGACAGGCCTGCAAACCAGAGAGTCTCCGTGCGATTCCCAGTCAGGGCACATGCCAGGGCTCTGGGCCAGGTCCCCAGCAGGGGGCATGTGAGAGGCAACGACACGTTGATGTTTCCCTCCCTCTCTTTCTCCTTCCCTTCTGTCTAAAAATAAATAAATAAAATATTTAAAAATAAAAAATAAAATGCCAAGCATTTAATCAGTATATCCTAAATGCTCGAGAAATGTCCCTCTTCTCCGGGAGGTACTTAGCCTTCCTTCGCTGTCAGCAGGTAGTAGCAGCCGACAGGCAGGCCTGTACCCGCCCCTAGGCTGGATTCCTCAGGGACTTCCTTTTTGTAACAGTCCAGCCTCTTAACTTGGAGGTCATGCTGACCTCGGAGGGAGGTGAGGAGCATGTGGATTGACACCTGTGTTTAGAGAGGGGTTGTGTATGCAGGTGTGTGTGTATGTGCCTATGTGTGTATGTGACCAGGACAGAGGGAAGCCTCCGGCTGCGTGTACTGAATCCACGGTATCCCATCCGTCCCCTCTGCCCCCCCAGCTACGACCGAAGCACCCTGGTGGCCATCGTGGTGGGTGTGGGGCGTCTCATCACTGGCATGGACCGAGGTCTCATGGGCATGTGCGTCAACGAGCGGCGGCGCCTCATCGTGCCTCCCCACTTGGGCTACGGCAGCATCGGCGTGGGTGAGAGGGGCTGGGTGGGGCGAGGGAAAGGAGGGCACCAGGGGTGGAGCCAAGGACCCTGTGGCCAAAACAACCGAAGCTTAGAGAGGGAGAGTGACTTGCACTAGGTTAACTCCACAGCGTGAACCGCGGCAGGTCTGGGACCGCAGTGTCTGTCTCCTGCCCCTGTGGTAGGAGGAAAGGAAATAACAATAATGGGGGCCTGGGTGGGATCACAGCTTGATCAGGAAGAAGGGGAACCAGAAGGGTGGAGAGGGGGGCTGAGCTCCTGCTGTCTGGCCCTCACAGCGGGGCTCATTCCCCCGGACGCCACGCTCTACTTCGACGTGGTCCTGCTGGACGTGTGGAACAAGGCGGACTCTGTGCAGGTGAGCACCCTGCTGCGCCCGACCTTTTGCCCCCGCATGGTCCAGGACGGGGACTTCGTCCGCTACCACTACAATGGCACGCTGCTGGCCGGCACCACCTTTGACACCAGGTAAGGGCTGGAGGGAGCCCTGGGGTGCTGGGGCTGTGGTGTGGGAGGAAGTCCAGGGCCCATCCTCTCCCCACTCCAGCAGCATCACCGCTGCCTCATCCTCTGCAGCTACAGCAAAGGCGGCACTTATGACACGTACGTGGGCTCCGGCTGGCTGATCAAAGGCATGGACCAGGGGCTGCTGGGCATGTGTCCTGGAGAGAGAAGGAAGATCACCATCCCTCCGTTCCTGGCCTACGGCGAGAAAGGCTATGGTAAGGGCAGCCGAGGACTCCAGGGGACACTCCAGAAGCAGGCTGCCCCATGCAGTTGTCCGGGCTGTGTGCTGTACCAGGGCACCGAGCCAAGGAGGCCAGTAGGAATGAAACCTAGCCCTTGGTGACCATTAAGACAGGGTGCCACGTTCTGATTCACTCAAAGGCTCGGGGTGGGTGGGTGGCCAGGGGGAAATCCAGCTCAGGCCTCACAGGGGGAGAAACAGGGCTGCTGAGGGCAAGGAAAGGGCTCTGGCGAGCAGGGTTAGAACTTCTGGGCAGGCTTCCCACAGAGGCCTTCCTGAGGCAAGAAGGAGCCGGGGTTTGCTCTCCACCTGTATGGTTCAAGCCTATCCCTTCCCCAGGGACTGTGATCCCCCCGCAGGCCTCCCTGGTCTTCCACGTCCTACTAATCGACGTCCACAACCCGAAGGACAGGGTCCAGCTGGAGACCCTGGAGCTACCACCCGGCTGTGTCCGCAGAGCCGTGGCCGGCGACTTCATGCGTTACCACTACAACGGCTCACTGATGGACGGCACCCTCTTCGATTCCAGGTCAGGGGGCTGCTGAGGAGGGGAGGTGGGGCTAGCGGCAAGGCAAGAAGCTGTCGGGAAGGAAAGTGCCAGGAGCTGGGGTCACCTATTCATCAGCCAGGGGTGGCTCTGAGCTGCCGGCAAGGGCAGGGGCCTTCCTGACTTCCTCACTGGCCTCCCCGCCTTGTCCTGCAGCTACTCCCGAAACCACACGTACAATACCTACGTGGGGCAGGGTTACATCATCCCGGGAATGGACCAGGGGCTGCAGGGCGCCTGCATGGGGGAGCGCCGGAGGATCACCATCCCCCCGCACCTGGCCTACGGGGAGAACGGGACCGGTAGGCCTGTGGTACCTCAGCTCTGCTCCTGAGCCCCTCAGCGACCTTCCTCGCTCTGCCCCTCTCATCACAAAAACGGGTCACCCATTCCATTCCTGCCAGGTGGACTCCATCCTTTTATCCAGGGCAGTCTGCCCACTTCTCCTCTTCCATGGGAGAGAAGTACCCCTGGGTTTGGGGAGGGGGGTGGTTATGGAAGAACAGAAACAGCACAGCCCTGGGAAGCAGAGAGACCTGGATTGAGACCCAGCCTCGCTGGAAGCCTCAGCATCCTCACCTATAAAACGGGACTGATCACCTTGATCAGCTGGGTGAGTTACTGGGAGGCGGTGCGAAGGGCTTTCTCACTGGCCGGTCCGGCCCTCCCCTGCTCCCTAGAAGAACTGGTCACGTGACCACACATCCTGTCCCATCCCATCCTGGCTGGAAACCCCAGAGCGGTTTCACAGAGACCTGGAGTGGCGCTCGGAGACTCCGAGCTGACCCACTGCCCTCTTCTGGTCCCAGGAGACAAGATCCCTGGCTCAGCTGTGCTGATCTTTGACGTCCACGTCATTGACTTCCACAACCCTGCGGATCCCGTGGAAATCAAGACACTGTCGCGGCCCCTGGAGATCTGCAATGAGACCTCCAAAACCGGGGACTTCGTTCGCTACCACTACAACTGCTCTCTGTTGGACGGCACCAGGCTCTTCTCCTCGTGCGTCTGGGGCAGGGCTGCGGCTGGGCAGCGGGGTGGGCCTGGTGGGGGGAGGGTGAAGCTGGCAGTAGGGGAGCTGAATTCTCAAGGCCACACTTTGGGGGCAATGGCAAGATGAGAAGGGTGTCCCATCTCTGAGCTGCTGGGCCCTGGACTCTGGGTTGGGCACCAGGAGGAGTGACCTGCGGGGGTAGGGGGTGTGGGGGACGATGGGGTGTGGACTGCTGGGGGACAAGAAGGACTGACCAGGAATCTGCTGTTCTCCCAGGCATGACTATGGGGCCCCCCAGGAGGCCACTCTGGGGGCCAAGAAGGTGATCGAAGGCCTGGACACGGGCCTGCAGGGCATGTGTGTGGGGGAGAGGCGGCAGCTTGTGGTGCCCCCACACCTGGCACATGGGGAGAGCGGAGGTGAGAGGTGGAGACAGGCCTGATCCACCCCTTTGCCCCTGACAGATGGTTCTATAAACACCTCACCCAGCCCCCTCTCCTGCTCCCAGGATGGGAAAGGGAGGCCTGCGAGCAGGGGAGCACCCTGGGCAGGCTGCAATGCCAGGCCCTGCCTCTGGCCCTATCGGGACTGTTTCCTTCTCTTCTCCGTCCCTCCCTCCCTCCAGCCCGTGGCGTCCCTGGCAGTGCTGTGCTGCTGTTTGAGGTGGAGCTGGTGTCCCGGGAGGAGGGACTGCCCGAAGGCTACCTGTTTGTGTGGCATGAGGACCCTCCCACCAACCTGTTTGAAGACCTAGACCTCAATAAAGACGGCGAGGTGCCAGCGGAGGAGGTGGGTGAGGAGTTCAGTCCTTAAAATAACCGTTCCCACGCTCTTGCGCCAACACAAGCTCCCTTGCATGGTGGCATCTAGCAAGAACAAGGTGCGTGTCCACCCTCCTGTCTGTGCTCGCCCCTCGGCTGGGTCCCTGTCCTTAGGTTCCTTGCCCCTGCCTTCTGTCCCCACAAACGTGCAGCCCTGGCCCTGCTCCTCACACCCACCTTCCCCGGCTCTCCTCTTCCCCAGTTCTCCACCTTCATCAAGGCTCAAGTCAGTGAGGGCAAAGGGCGCCTCTTGCCGGGGCAGGACTGGGAGAAAACCATAGGCGACATGTTCCAGAACCAGGACCGCAACCAGGACGGCAAGATCACCGCCGAGGAGCTCAAGCTGAAGTCTGACGAGGACCAGGAGCTGGTTCATGAGGAGCTTTGAGGGCTGAGCTGGGGCCTAGGCCCAGACACAAGTGCCCACTTCTGGGGGACAGTGGGCAGGGGCGTTGACTTCCAGCAGTCACCCGCCCCTCTTCTGGGATGAGGTCTGAGAGCATCTACGGAGCAGTCAGAGGAGATGACTCTGGTCTCCCTGCCAGCCGAGTGAAATCCACAGCACAGACCTCTACTCGGTTTTTCTCGTCCAACCCACACCGCTTCCTTCACGAGTTTTGGAGACACAAAGCCAACCTGGGGATTGGTGGAGGTTTGGGATGGATCAGGCCTTTGCGGGCCCCTCCCCCACACTGTCATGTCACCACTGGCCTCCACAGAGCTCATCATTTCTTTATTTCCTCAAACTTCCCTCTATTTGTACTTCTCCGCACCATCCCCAGTCCTGCCCCCTCTCCTCTGTCATGGCAGCTCCCAGAAGCATGAACCAGGGCTGGCAGGACCCCCGCCCTCCCCCCACAGCTCTGGCTGGCACTGCAGGAGGGCAGCCCTCACACACTGTACGTCCCCACCCACCTGGCCCATCCCCCCTCGCAGCTGGGGTGCCCCCAGGAGCTGCATATCCGGGCTGGCCTTAGTGTGACCTTTCATCCCTAAGGAAGGCTGCCTTCACTTAAGGGACTGAGGAAGAGGAGGAAAATAAAAGAACGAGTGAGGAAACATACGCAGCTGGGTCCTAGGGCTACTAAACGAAGTCCTTGGTCTGGAGCCGAGATAAACGGGAGGGCACACTGGGGACTGCAGGGTGCACAGGGTGGGCAGAATTCTGCACCCTCAAAAGGCTAAACTGGTGTTGGATCTCTTTTTTTCCTTTGTGACAAATAAAAGACTAAACCAGAGGCCTCGGGAAGTGGTCTTTCATTGGGGGGAGGCCCTCAGACTCAAAGATTGGGAAGAAAGAGGAACAGCAGGTTGTCCCCACAACTGTCAGCTCAAGACACTGTGTCCCTAAGTCTGTCTCCTCCCTCCAGAGGTTCCTGCCTCCCTGATGCCCAACATGGGGTCCTAACCCTGGACCAGGAGACCCAGTCTGCCAGAAGGAGAGTAGGGAGCAGTGGAGGTGTGAAGAGATGACCCTTGTCTCCTAATGTCCCAAGTGAATAGAAAGACAGGTCCCTGACCTCAAACAGGACAGATGAAGCTCAAAGGTTAAACTGCAGAGGATGGATTCCTCTTTGACGGAGATCATTTCCAGTGCTATGATATTCCCACCTCCCCTGCTCCTGGCTGCCAACCATCGCCACCCGCCCGATCCTCCTGTTTGTCAGAGGAAAGGTCACTGAGTTCAGATCTCTGGTGTCGGGGGAAAGCGTTGGCATCAGCCACCAGCCAGGCCATCTGCCGTCACCTGCCCTGCTGGACTCTGGCCAATGTGGTGGAGATGGCCCGAACTATTCCAGGATGAGGTTGGAGAAGGTGCTCGGGGGAGAATGGCAGAACTGGTCACTCCACAAGCACCACTTCCTTGCCCAGGATGCCCTGAGAGATGTGACCTGTCCCCATGGCCACTCCCTGGTCTCAAAGCATCCCAGAGGCACCTCAGGGTCTGACAGTAGCTACAGACCCAGCCTTAGGTGGCAACCACTCGCTAAAACTTAACAGGGCAACCCACATGCAGGCTGCACAGGGCAGGCCCAGCTCTGCTCAGAAACCCCCGACTGAGCTGTGGCTCCCAGCTTCGGATGAGGGGCTGATTTCTCTGAGACAGGCTAAGAAAATGCCAAGTAAACTGGTTGGTCTACATTTTTTTTCTTCAAAAGGTACCCTAGAGAGAATTCAGCTAGTTCTTGAGCGTAAGTCAGCAGGGGGGGAGAAGGAAAAAAAAAAAAGCTGTGAAGAATGCCCAGCAATGCAAAACAACAGCAGAAACCACCCCTAGTTTACTTTGCCACAGGTGCCTGGTCCCAACCCCCCTCAAGTTGCCCATTTCAGTGGCCCTGGACCCACAAGAAGAGCAAGGGTGGTAGCGGAGGGCACCAGGGAAAGTCGCCACCCAAATAGATCCCTTTGGGGATCTGAAGAAGGGGCTCTGCAGACAGGGTTGGTCAGACCCACCTGATTCCAACTGAATTTCAAGTTCAACGGCTGTATCAGAATAAAGCCAAACGGTTTCAGGTCCGAAGCATACCCCTGCAAGCCCACCTGCTCACCCTGACCACCACAGACGCACTGGGGCTGTGCTCAGGGGTCCTTCTGGGCTAGTTTGGTGGTTTTCAAATTCTGTTCCGTGGAGCCCTAGTGGCTTTTAGGAGGTTCCTGCACCTCTAGGACCAAAGGATCCAGGCTCTGCACCCCCAAACCCCAAATCAGAACACCTCTGGTTTTAACTTTTTTTATTTTGACCTGCTTCACACATTCGATTTGTTGAAGAACAGCTTTTCATGTTAAGCATTTTTGAAAAGAAAGAATCCTGCACCAAACGGTCCCCAGAATGCGAACACCCTGCAGGTCCCATTCACCGGGAATGACTTTTGCTGCCTCCCACCTGGCAGAGCCTCCCTCAGGCCTTGAAGGACCCAAAGGGAATGCGTCAGGGAAAGGAGGAGGGGAGGGTGAGGGCCCAGTAGCTCGTGGGTGCTGTGGACTGTCCTCGGTACACACCAGGCTCACAGCAGAGCAGCCCCCCGCTGGGGCGCCCCTCCCCGACACGCCGCAGGGACTGGCCTGCGCGCTCAGGAGCCCTGCGTCTCCAGCCAGTCCCCCTGGTGCAGGATGTGCTGCAGCAGCCCGTTGACCACGTCCAGTGTCTCGTCCTTCTCCAGCACAATGTCGTAGGAATCCATGTAGCGCTCCCGCCTCTCCTCCACCTACCAGGGGATGGGGAGACTGAGAGTCCCCGAAATGCTCTGCCCTCTGCCCACTGTCTGCCTCTCAAGCACCTGGGGCTGGGGGAGGGGTGCATTCAAGCCACAATCCCCTAGAGGAGTTCAAGGTCACGGCCTGCCTTTTGGAGACACAGATGTCAATGGGCATAGTCTGCCACGGTGAACCCTGGGGTCAATGTCAAAAGGACAGTAATCAGGATTAACATGTAAAAACCAGACCTTAGCTCTAATGTATCTGGACTGAATTGTCACAAGGCCCGAGCATTCTGGGGGCTCAGGCAGGTGCTGGCTGAGGGTGAGGACTGACGGCCTTCCAGCCCGACTCCACACTGTTTTCGCCAGGCGGCCGCTGCTCTGTCCTTGTATTTTTCATCTCTAAATCAGAAACCCACCTCCTAAAACACTGACGTCTCCCGTCTCAACCATGCCGGACAGGTACGATTCAGGAGGACTGCTAATCAGCCCCGCCACATCCTAAACAAGGTCTCCTTGGGCAAGTTACTTGCCCTCCTCGCCTGTCTCATCTGTCAAATGGCACAGAGGTCACTCCTCAAAAGGCTGTTGTAAGGGTTCAGCGGGTCAATGCCGCGTGCATATGGCGAGCGCCCAGCGGGTGTGGGCCCCAATGAAACGGCTGGCGCCACCCTGTCTCCCACCCCGTTAGCCGCTGGGTATCTCCTGTTGTCCTCCGAGAACATGGAACATCCTCCTGGAGAATATGGCTTGTGTCTCACCTCTGAACCTCCACCGCTCCATGCGGTGTCTGGTGCTCAGGTGTTCAATCAGCGTTTGTTAATAGAAACTGATGGAGCAGCAAACTGCAAAGGAGGAAGTCCTGGCCCCCTACTTACCTTGTCATTTAGGAAGCCAATCTTGAGAATGTTCTCCACGCCCGGAACCCCATCGGCCATCGTGAGGTCCCCCATGGAGTCTCCCAGCAGGAGGATGTCGGTTTTACCCTGAAGCTGCTGGAAATAACTGGAGTTCTCGCACACGGAGCTGTTCTTGTTGTAGGTGTGTATGAGCTGGCCCTTGAATCCCTGCAGGAAACCCTAAATGATCAGGAAAAGAGACAGATGGAAGGGCTACAGGGACCCATCCAGGGCCAGTTCACCACTGTCCCTGACACAGAGGAAAGGAAGCCCTGAAAGCCATAGAAAACATGGACACCTCACTGTAGTCTACGCTCGGGCTCGGCACAGTGGAGCCCGTGGGCCAGACTTGAACTATTTTTGTAAGTTAAGTTTTACTGGCACACTGCCCCGCCCGTTTATTTACATCTTGTCTGTGGCTGCTTTTCTGCAAGACAGGGCGGAGCAGTTGCAACAAAGGTTGGATAGCCCATAAAGCCTAAGATACCTGCTGGCCTTTTACAGAAAAAGTTTATAACCCCTGGTTTAAACTTGTAAACTCACAGGAGCCACCAAAGACTGTCGGTCACCTACTCCGGTGGAAGCGTGAAGCTTGTGACAAGTGTACAAGCCCCACTTCGGGCCACGTCCTTAACCACAGCGCACAGGCGTGGACGCTCCGGCCACTGGTGTTAAGGGGAAGCAGTTAGACCGTGGGTGAGTCAGCACAGCCCACCTCTGGCTCTAGAAAAACAAGTCGAAGTCCAAGCCCTTGAGGACCTGGAATGGCACGCGACCCATGACAGTGACGTGGGGGCCTGGCTGAGCCCTAGACTAGGGCCCCCGTGGCAGAGAGCTGACTGCTGGCCAAACATCAAAGAGCAGGTCCTTTCCAAGTGACTGTCTTTAGCTGGCATGAATAAATAAACAGCTGCCCGGGGACAAAGAAGCCAGCATGCCTTCCTCTTCCTCTCCTCCCCAGGATAGGCTTAATGCTTGGGGTGAAGTACTCGGGCAGGAGTTCCCACCCCTTAGCCCACGTGCAGCCCGGAAGAGCCGTGGCTCACGTCCTCGTCGAAATCCATGTAGTTGGACACGATGTGGATGTTGGGGTGGAGCACTTTCATCTGGCGGATAATCTCTTCCAGTACGTCCCCGATGCCCGCGGAGAAGATGAAAAGCGGGATGTTATTTTGGTGGAGAGTGTTGAAGAACGTCTTGTAGCCCTCCCTGGAAAGAGATGAATGGATTCTGAAACGGCACTGCCTCTGCTACTGTCCTTTGTTTTCTACTCGAGTCACACACTTCCAGGTTTCTTTAAAAACATTGTAAATTGAGGTATAAAATACATACAGCATGTGGTTAAAGTGGACTAATAATTTAATTTTTATTTATTTTTAGAAAGAGTGGGGAAGGGAGGGAAGAAGAGAGGGAGAGAAACATCGATGCAAGAGAGAAACATCGATCGGCTGCCTCTCGTACACCCCCCAGCCAGGGACGGAATTGTAACTTGGGCACATACCCTGACCGGGAATTGAACCGGTGACCTTTTGGTTTGTGGTATGACACCCAACCCACTGAGCCACACTAGTCAGGGCTAAAGTATACTAATCTTACGTGTTCAGCTCAATTAATATTGACATATATTTACACCCATGTAACTAGCAACCAGATCAATGTCTCCTTGTGTCCCTTCCCAGTCAATGCCATCCTCCCCTATTCTGAATTCACGTCACCACTGATGAGCCTAGCCTGTCCTTGAACCTCATGTGAATGGATCTACACATTTTTTGTTGTTTCTGTTCTACAGTGAACTGCTGAATAATATGGTGGTTAAGAGGTACTGACCCCCAATGCAGCTGAAAGTCCATTGTAAACCTTTTTTGGGGGGGAGCCTGGAAATTTCCTTAGTTTCCTTAGTCATCCAATTAATTAGGCACATTTTCTATTTTATACATTACTGCAGGTGACCACGTTGCTAAATTTTCTGTGACTAAATAACCAGTTTTCCCAGCCTCTAGTCCAGGTATAAATTTTGACTTCCCCAAAACTGAACTACAGGCGTCCCTCAGTATCTGCAGGGAGACTGGTTTCAAAACCCCCCCGGACACCCAAATCCAAGGCTGCTCAAGTCCCTTATATAAAATGGCACAGCTCGACGCATACAGCCGGCCCTCCGCGTCTGCGCACTCCTAACTGCAGGCTGAAAATGCTGTTTTCAGGATGTGAGAGTGATCTGGCTGTGGAAAAAGAAGAGAAAATACTGTTTTCGGTCTGCAGCTGGCTGGATGCACAGATGCGACACTCCGAGGGCCAGCTGTGTATGTACTGAAAAAACCCACGTACGAGTGGGCCCCCACAGTCAAACTCTTGTTCAGGGTCAGCTGTAGAATCAACCAGGCAGCCACCCCGGGGCAGGCTCTCCGAGGAACTGACCCAGCCCGGCATTTACTGGGTCTGCACACATCTCTGCTGTCTCAGCGTTACATGAGCTAGCTTGTCCCCACAGTTAGGACACACAGTCCTTAGGGACAGACACCCATGCCTACTCCTTCCCCCACGTGCCCCCATCTCTTCTCCAGTAAAGATGCCCCAGCAGAAGCTGCTGCTCTGTGAAGGCCGCCAGTGATGGAGGGTCCCAGGCCAGCCAACTCCCGTGTCTGGATAAAGAACACCAGTCACCATGGTGACCCCAAAAGTCTTTTTTTTTAACTTTTTAAAAAAAGGTTATTTATTTCTTTATTTTTAGATAAGAGGGGAAGGGAGGGAAAAAGAAAGGGAGAGAGAAACATCCATGTGTGGTTGCCTCTTGAGTGCCTCCTACTGGGGACCTGGCCTGCAACCCAGGCATGGGCCTGACCAGGAATCCAACCAGTGACCCTTTGGTTCGCAGGCCGGCACTCAATCCACGGAGCCATACCAGCCAGGGCTAAAGGCCTTCTTACCATTGGGAAAAATAAGCGAGGAGCTGCTTGTTCTCGGACAGGCAGCCCTGGTCACATTCACACCACATCCGCTACCAGCAGACTGCTTCCTAGGAAGCACCCAAGGGTACAAAATCCTTCAGCTCTATCCAGGGAGGAAAAGCAGGACCTTCCCCACTTCTGGTGCTCACGGGGCCAGGTCTCCTCTAATTCTCCCGGCAGCTAATTCCTCTCCGATCCTCCCCAGCCTCTTCAAACGTTTCCCAGAGCAAGCAGCTTACCGGAGCATGGCATTGGACTCTCTCACCACCTGGGCGATCTGACACTTCTGAATCTTCTGCTGACACAGGAGATCATGCGCTTTGGTCCACCTAGAAACAAACACCCCGCAAAACCCCAGATTCAATCACAAAGAAACTAAAGTGACCTCTCCCTTTCCAGGGCCAAGTCCCCTCTGGAAGTATCGACAATGGAGGTGGCCTCGTCCTTTTCCACAGAGCCCTTCCCTGGAGAACCCTAGTTGTCCATTAAAAAGAAAAAAGAAAAAAGAAAAAGCAACACAACCGAGAGGCGAGAGGTGGGTGAGTTAACTGCTAAAGTCAAAGGTCTCTGAACCGCCCCCCTCCATGGCCCCACTCTGCAGAGCTGGGGCCCTGTCCAGTGACACTGCTTTCTACAGGAAGGTTATCTCCCCAGCGCACCCCCCCCCCAGAGAAAGGGGCTTCTAACTCATCCCAAGGATTCTTGGTGGGCCCCCACTCTCGCAGCAGCCACAGGGCTCCAGCCGTGCCTGGACAATTGGCTCTCACAGCTGGTAGGATGGCATTCCGATGGCATTCCGTCAAGCATCCAGGGAGGTAAGGAAGCTCGTCATCCCACGGAAGCCCAGGAAAAGCAGGCCCCCTTCTGGACCAGAGCACTGCGAGGGCCAGGAGCTTCCAGCACCAGCACCACCACTTACCACTCCACCATGTGAGGCAACTTCTCTTTGATGGTCCGGTGGGGGTCAATTTCAATGGGGTAGTAATGGTGAAGGAGCGCATTTAGCTGGGGCAACCAAAGGAGGAGAAAAGCCATTAGTCCCTCGAGTCTTCCCCAGCAGAGTCCTACAGTTTGGCCTGAGAAAAAAATCACCGAGACTGTGCAACTTGGTGCAACTTCCTGTCAGGGAGGGACTGGATCCGCAGCGCTAGTTGCTCCTCGGCCCCCACCCAGCAGAGGGGTCTAAGGATCTACTGAGTAAAGGGCTTTGCTATCAGGTAAGAGGGTGATTGGGTCTTGTTGTTATTTGACTAGCTCACTCATTGGGCTTAACCACTACAAACTGATTTAACGCCGTTTCCCAAAAGGCGGTGCGCTCTCTCAGGTGGAAGGCGAGCTTGCTTTAGGGAATACATGGACAAACACTTTGTTTTGTTAGTTGTGGATTTGTTTTAATGTATGTTAAAAAAAACACCAAACCAAAAAACTAGCATATCCAACTCATGCGTTCACAACGATTATTTCTTTCTTTTGTAGTTAATCGCATTCGGATTTTTTTAAGCAGGTCAATTTTAAAAAGATACTTAGTAAAAGTAACACATAGATATGGCAAAACAAAAAACAAACAAAAAAACCCCCCACCCAAATCACAAAAGTGGAACTAGAGGACTGTAGTTTGGGACACAGCATGTCAGCCGATGACTCTGATGACATCACACTGCCACCACCAGGTGCCTCCTCTGGCTTCAGTTCCCTTCCACATGCCAGAACCTTCCATCTCCTGGAGAGGGATCACGTGTCACGCAGGGCCAGTCAGTGGCAGTGCCCATAAAGATGGGAAGTGACTGGGTATGGGATTTTAATTTTAACATGTGCACGGTCTCAGAGGATTATGAAATCAAGAGTCCCTGACCATGGGTGCAAATGAGGATGAATGCAAAGATCACAGACTCACCAGGGCAGAAAGCTCCTGAAATGTATTCTCAGTGTGTGGGGTTTTTTGGGGGGGGTGGTGGTGGTGGTGAAAGAACATTTTTCTAAAAGTATAATGGAACTCAACAGAAGAACATAATTTTTTTTTAAAGAAGAAAAAGGTCTTATATATAAACGTTGCTTTAGTAATTTTTTCAGGAGTCTATCAACACCAAAAAACCCCCCCAAAAACAAACAAACAAAAACCCCTTAGTTTTCTCTAGCTTCCTTATCTGAGAGATGGCAATCACAGCTACTGTTTTTACGTGTGGGAGGCAGCTTCCTGGAAGCTGATCAATTGGGTCTGCTAGGAACCGAGAGAAGTCGTCAGTGGTGGAGCCAGAGCCTCCCTTACGCGGCAAGGGGCTTTCCGGAAGACAGGTTTTAGAAATGTAAGAACAATCTATCACGTACTGCCCGTCCTAATACCGAGCGATCGTGACCGAGCATCGGAAGGGCTCACCAGTGTGACAGAGCAACAGACCCCTCAGCCCACCACGCAGTGACTTTCACGACACAGCGGAAACACTGAGTGCTGCAGCCACTCGGCACAAAGAGCCCAGCAACCCGCAGGGAAGCGCCAGCTAGCAGGGCTCTGCCCTGGCAAAGGGGCCCCTGAGGGGCAGAGTGCGAAACACAGGAAAATGGACTCCAAGGCCACAGGGATGGCTTTATGATATCTGCATGCATCTTATGTACAATAGGCTGACACTGATTCAGAAGTTGTTCTCGACGCTGGTTGCCTACCCAAGAAAGTTAATAGCCATTTTCGAGGGAAGAGCATAGCGTAGTGGAAAGAGTTGGGGACAGAATCACATCTAGGGGAAAGCCGAACCCTGCATCCTGCTGTGTGACCTTGGGTAAGTTGCTCAACCTCTGCAAACCTGTCTTCTCAATTGTCAGAGGGAGGCGATGGGGGTTCTGTTCGCCTCCCAAAGTTGTGGGAGGGTTGGATGACAAACACTGACGTCTCTTGTAAACTCTGTAACGAGCAGTGGGCCTAATGTCCAGACTGCAGCTAGTAACTATCGGGCCTGGCCAACACGGAAAAGACGTCCCCGTGTATCAAGACCAGAGGTTCACTGGAGGAAAAAAAAAAAAAAACTTCTTTTAATTAATCTTCTAAGTTCTCTATCCTGGAATCTTTGGTCCTAACCAAGAGCCATTTGAAGTAATAATATACGGTAGCCATGCTGAGCAAAGAGGGGGAGTACCTCACCTCTTCCCGGCACTCCTCACTGATGATCTTGCTGTTATCCAGGATATCTGCAAAAACACAAAGCGCCTTTCACTCGCCCCTTACAGGCCGCCCATCCGCTCGGCAAGCCCAGCAAAGCAAGGTAGTGTGTGACTTACTGTAGGAAGAAGGACATCGCTTTCCATTACATGCAAACCTGCTCAAGGTCATGTCAAAATCGGAAATGACCTAAAACGCAAAAGAGAGATGATGCGCGGACAGACTCGGTCCAGTGCGGCCCTGCGTCAGCCTGGGGAGACGGGTTCACAGCGCTCAGTGCCCAGACTGCAGGCAAAGCCCTGGAGGAGTCAGGGAGGGCTACGAGGGAGGGGAGAGCTAATCCGAGGTAATACAGTGCCAACCCTGACGAGGGCCACCGCTGGGGTGGGGGACGCTGAAGAATCAAGGCCCCTTTGGCTCTTTCGATAGCACCCATTTCGATGCCCTGGATCCTTCCTTTATCACCTATCTCCATATCTGCAACTTCTTGGGGAGCCCGCTGACCCGGGCTAGTGTGCAAAATGAGGCCTCAGGGCCTGGCGTGGGGTGCTGTCTAATTAGAGGAAGCTGCCTGACCTTACTGAGAAATCTGAAATGTAGGCGTTGGGGCAGGTGGGCTCTCCCCCAAGGGAAAACGGGCGAACCAATGGCTTGCCCTCAGCCTGCTGTCCATTTCTAAGGGCTGCGGGCTTGCAGGTGCCCGCAGCCACGCGGGAACGCACACGCGTAAGACGCCCCGACCTGCAGGCCCCACCTCGCCCCCGCGGTACCTGTAAGCGGTCTCCTCCGCCCCTGCGGAGGGCGCTCACGATCTCCTGGACCCGCCCGGGCTGCCGCATCAGGACCGTGGCCTTCATCAGGGCGCTCACCTGTCCCGAGACCCGAAAGAACGGCTGACCCCAGCACCGCGTAGGGGCCTAGGGGAGCCCGGGACTCGACTGGGCAACCCGACAAGGCCCGGCCTGGAGCACAGGGGCTCCGGCCGGGCTGGGGGCGCCTACTGGCCAGGGTGGCACAGCGGGGGCGAGGCACCCCGCTGGTGGTCCCGGCGCGCCCGGGGGTCGGGGCCCACGCCGCGCCGGAGGATTCCTCCAGCCTCACCTCCTCCACCATGATGCTCGCAGCGGGCTGAGCTGCGCCGGGACAACGACCGCCCCGCAGCCGCACTGCGCAGGCGTCTTCCCTGCAGCCGGCGGGGGGATCTGGGGCGCAACACCCGCGGGGCCAGGGGAGGCTGGGGGCCCTGGGCCCGCTGTCTCGCGCGCTGGGCTGTGTTGAGGAGGGTGACGGTCCCAAGGAGTTGGAGTTACTGGATGCTACTCTGTCTAGACCAAAAACCGCAACAACCGTGATCATTTCCAGGCTTACAGTTTGCACGACCAAAAAAAAAGCCGCAGGATGGGAGGGGGTGTGAGGGAGCCCTAAAGTGAATTGATAAAAATCTGGAAGGTATTTCTGATCCCTCTCCTCCCCAGGAGAAAATGAGTGACTACCTCACGTCCAGAGGCCAGGAAGGCCCTGGACAACTGGGCAAGAATTAAATTCTAATAAGTTTTATTTCTCCTTTCTGCCTCCTCTGTTGGTTTCCTTGAGCTCGGGGTCGGGGAGCCAAGTGCGGAGCTCCGGGAGGGCGGATGGATGATGCTACAGAGATAGAACCGGGCCGCAGGAACCAGAATTAATAAAAACTCTTATATGATGTTGGTGGGCACAGTCCCACTCTGGGTACAGTGGAGGTGTGGGGCGATTGGCAGCTTAACAGTGTGGTGGGGGAGGGGAGGAGGAAGGGGCCAGGGACAGGAGAGGGTTCCAGAACCTGAGAGCACAATCCCGAGGGTGACCTCACTGCAGGCTCGGGATTCTGGAACTTGGGCTGCCCGATGGACCCTACATGAAAAATGTAGAAGGGACAAGGAGCGACAGCTGGCTAAAGGGCCCCCCCCAGAACCCTCCCGACCCCCTGGGGAGAGCAGCCTCTCTCAGCTGGTCCCAGGGTGCCATGGAGATGGAGGGCGCGGCGGCCTCCACCCGGTTCCACCAACCTCACATGGAGCGGAAGATGAGTGCGATGACCTGTGAGATCTTCAACGAGCTCAGGCTGGAGGGCAAGCTGTGCGATGTGGTCATCAAGGTCAATGGCTTTGAGTTCAATGCCCACAAGAACATCCTCTGTAGCTGCAGTTCCTACTTTAGGTATAACAGGGTTGCTGAACAGAGCCAAACCAGGGGCTGGGTGCATGTGACTTCTTGCTTTATTTCAGGTTTCCTGCCCCACCATTTCGAGTTTAGGGGCTCTGTCAAAGCTCTGGGCTCCCGTAGCCTTTGCCACCCAAAGAGGCCCAACTAGGGCTGGACCCTCTTCCCACTGAACACCAGACCTCTCTCTGGCGTTCAGCTGGATTTCAACCACCTATTGGTTGGCCAGCTGCTTTCCCCTGCTTTGATTCTCACTCAAACCAACCTTTGGGAAAGTCGAGCGCCTATACTGGGTTTCCTGCTTGAACCTAGATGGTAACGCCATTTCAGCCGCCCCTATGCCCCTATCCCAGCTCAGACAAGCTCAGACAGGGTGGTCAAGTAACAAGGATTGGGGGAATGGGAAGGGGGATGCAGGGAAAGCACCCCGGAAATATCAGGGAAAGGGAGTCTCGGCACAAACCGTTGTAACCCAGGAAATAAAAGGGCTATTCTGTTCATGAGCTGAGAATGTCTGAGTAATCCATTCTGCCCCTCCTGTTGCTAAAACTCTTACCTCCATCTCCAGCAGAGTGTTCAAAAAGCCCAGACAGCACCTACTTCAAGCTTTGCAGGCACGCTGTCTCTGTCGCACGCAACTGCTCCACGCTGCCTTTAGGAAAGCAGCCGCAGCTAGTGCTAAGTGAAGGAGCATGGCTGTGCTCCAGTACAGTTATTTATGGACACTGAATTTGAATTTATTCTAATTTCCAGGTGCTGCAAAACACTCTTTTCACTCCCCCCCCCCCCCGCCCATTTAAAAAATGTAGAAAACCGTTTTCACCTCATGGGCAGTAGTACAAAGAGAGGTGGGTGGAATCTGGCTCAGTGGCTATATTTATGGACCCTGCTCTAGAGAAGACTTTGACCTCTAAGCCCATATTTTCTTAACCCCCCCCCAGAAAAGGGGAGCAAAATGTATGCTAGGGCAGGGAATTCCGTCTTGTTCAACACCTAGGAAAGCAGTCAGCTACATAGTGTAATGGTAGTCATTATTTACTCAATAATTATTTATCGAGTGTCCACTTTGTGACGGGGACTATAGTGGGTACTGGAAATAGAACAGCGAATAGAGAGAAACAGTCCGGTTCTCCTGAAGCTTACCTTCTGGTAGGGGGAATGGGCATTAAATAAATAAGATACATACCAGACTGTAAGTGCTAAGGAAAAAGAGAAGACAGGGAGTGATGGGTGGCAATTCTAAACAGGATTATCGCGTGCTGACATGGCTACATTTGAGCAGAGATTTCAAGGGAATCCAGGCAGCCTTCCAGGCAGAAGGACTGGCAGGGGGAGGACCCAAGATGGAAGCATTTCTGGTGCATCCAAGGAAGGCAGGCTGGCGGGACTGAAATGGAGTGAGGGGGAAGGTGGGAGGAGACACCGCAGGAGAGGTGTGACTGGTGGAGATCTCATCTCACGGGACTTCTGTAGACCCTGGTAAGGGCTTTGTATTTACTCTGCGTATGAAGGGAAGTCAATGGAAGGTTTTGACTTGCCAAAGGGGTGTCCAACCTTCTGGTGTCTCTGGGCCATGCTGGAAGAAGAAGTGTTGTCTTGGACCACTCATTAAATACACAAACACTACCAAAAACTGATGAGCAAAAAAAAAAAAAAAAAAAGGTTTTAAGTAAATTTACGACTTTGTGTTGGGCCGCATTCATAGTCATCCTGGGCTGCAGGTGGCCTGCGAGCCACAGGCTGGACACCCCTGGCTGAGTTTAAGAGGAACACGGGTGGCTTGGATGTGGCTAAAGTCGGGAGCTGTGAAGAGCAAACCTGCTAGCAGGTTACTCCCAATCTAGGCAAGAGACAGTGGGGGCTTGGACCACGGAGGTAGCAACAGAAGTGATTAGGTTATGGGCATGTGGTGATTGAAAACTACTTATTTCTTTTTTTGAAATTAAAAAAAAAAGATTTTATATATTTTAAAAAGATTTTATTTATTTAATTTCAGAGAGAGGGAAAGGGAAGGAGAAATAGAGGGAGAGGAACATCAATGTGTGGTTGCCTCTCACGTGCCCCTTCCTGGGAATCCAACCCATGACCCTTTGGTTTGCAGGCTGGCACTCAATCCACTGAGACACACCAGCCAGGGTGAAGATTACTTATTTTAAACATATATTGCTCAAGTTTAATTTTCTTACGCAAGGTAGAGTTTGATGGGCATGGGGTTGGGACAGAAGAGACCTGGGTCTTACTCCGAGCTCTAGACCCCCATTTCTCCATCTGCAAAGGAGACAGGGACCTAGTTATCACGAGGAGGATAGCGGCGACCACAGTTCCTGGAAAAGTTCTCCTGCCCACTGTATAAAGCACAGTCTGCTCTCCCTGCTCCTTCCTCACACCAGTCTATTTCCAAGGTGCTCTTTGGAAAATGTCCGAACTCTCTTCAGCAAGAAAAAGTGAGGGAAATGATGGCAAACTGGAGAGAAACGTTGCAGTGACTGCTAGTTTTTTGTTTTGTTTTTCCCCAGAGCTTTGTTTACAAGTGGCTGGAACAACACTGAAAAGAAGGTGTACAACATTCCCGGCATTTCCCCTGACATGATGAAGCTAATCATCGAATACGCGTACACCAGGACGGTCCCCATCACACCAGACAACGTGGAGAAGCTGCTGGCTGCTGCAGACCAGTTTAACATCATGGGTATCGTAAGGGGCTGCTGTGAGTTCCTCAAGTCAGAGCTGTGTCTGGACAACTGTATCGGCATCTGCAAGTTCACCGACTACTACTACTGCCCGGAACTGAGGCAGAAGGCCTACATGTTCATACTGCACAACTTTGAGGAGATGGTGAAGGTCTCGGCAGAGTTCTTAGAGCTCTCAGTCACCGAACTAAAGGACATCATTGAGAAAGACGAGCTAAACGTCAAACAAGAAGATGCTGTTTTTGAGGCCATTTTAAAGTGGATTGCTCACGATCCCCAAAATAGGAAGCAGCATATTTCAGTTTTGCTCCCCAAGGTCAAGTTTAATTATTGTTTTTGTGGGATGCTGAATTGCTCACTTTCGATTCATTTATCCCGGGGAAATTGTCCTGAGAGCCATAGTCAGATGTCTGACAGATTCCAGGGCGGTATTTACATACACTGATATAGAAGGCATCACCTGCTAGTTTTTGGAACTTTGCAATTCTCTTTGTCCTTGGCATTGCTAGTTCCTATTATCCCAGTCCTTTTATCCCAGTTGTATTCTTTGATCAAAATTCTCCCTGGCAGTGGGGGAAGGAGAATTTCCAAAAAAATTCTGAAGGGTCTTTTACCTTTGTCCAAACCCAAAAGAGAAACCGAAGTCATAGTCATTTGGTGCTAATTCATGTCATTTTACCTATAGAGACAAATACTGACCTACGGAACAGTTTACTACAGTTTTTTGGGGGGTCTAGGAGTGCTGTGCAGTGGCCAACGAGTGGGCTAGCTTGCTGATCATTTTCTAGCTCATTCTCAGCATCCTAATGTATACCACTTCTTAAAAACAAATCTTTAAGTTGAGTTGTAAATTAAAAAAAAAAAAAAAAAAGACCCTACTGCCATTCAAAGGCTGGCTGTAAAACAGGGGGTTAAGGATGTGGGTTTTCCAGGCATCCTCACCTCACTTTAAATCGCTTGCTGCATTTCCTTCTCAGGTTCGCCTGGCCCTAATGCATGCTGAGTACTTCATGAACAATGTTAAGATGAATGACTATGTCAAAGACAGCGAGGAATGCAAGCCAGTCATCATTAATGCCCTAAAGGCCATGTACGACCTAAACATGAATGGACCCTCCAACTCGGACTTCACCAACCCACTCACCAGGCCTCGCCTGCCCTATGCCATCCTGTTTGCGATTGGTGGCTGGAGTGGTGGGAGCCCCACCAATGCCATTGAGGCATACGATGCTCGGGCAGACAGATGGGTGAACGTCACTTGTGAGGAAGAGAGCCCCCGTGCCTACCACGGGGCAGCCTACCTGAAAGGCTACGTGTATATCATTGGGGGGTTTGATAGCGTGGACTATTTCAATAGCGTTAAGCGTTTTGACCCAGTTAAGAAAACTTGGCACCAGGTGGCCCCCATGCACTCCAGGCGTTGCTACGTCAGCGTGACAGTCCTCAGCAACTTCATTTACGCCATGGGAGGATTCGATGGCTACGTGCGTCTCAACACGGCCGAGCGCTACGAGCCCGAGACCAACCAGTGGACACTCATCGCCCCCATGCACGAGCAGAGGAGTGACGCGAGTGCCACAACTCTCTACGGGAAGGTAAAGCCGGGGGGGGGGGGGGCGCGTGAGAGCACACAAGCCCAGAAATAGCGCTCTTTGGTTTTGGGGGTGGGTGGGAAACAAGCAGCAGCACTCTTTGCAGTTCAATTCCTTCATCAGGAGACTGAGTCGCCCTTTGTAACTGTTTTTACTTTGCTTATTAAAAAGCAATGCGTGTACAGGGTAGGCACGCGGGCAGCCACGTCTGTGAAACCTGAACACGAGCCTCAGGCGAGCACCCCTGGACGACGGTGCCCCCCGCGTACTGGCGCACAGCCCTGCCCTCCAGCAGCGCTGCCCGCGACTGCACGAGGAAACGCCAACTGGAAGCTCGTCCTCTGGGCCGTCTTTGCGTTCTGCCCCATGAGTCTCTTTCCCTGGCCGAGTTTTTATTTGCATCCTTTCACTGTGTGTAATAAATGCTGAGCGTGACCATAAAAACGAAAACTAAAAAGCAATGCCGGCACACATGGAAAAAAGAAATGCAGTGCGCACAGACTGGCATCAAAAACGCACCCCCCGCCCCGCCCCGCATACACACCCTCCCGTGCCACCCCAGCGGTCTCGGCCGTCGTCACCTCGGGCCTGCCTCCCACAGGTCTACATATGCGGCGGGTTTAATGGGAACGAGTGCCTGTTCACAGCCGAGGTGTACAACGCCGAGAGCAACCAGTGGACCGTCATAGCGCCCATGAGGAGCCGGAGGAGCGGGATAGGCGTGATCGCCTATGGAGAGCACGTGTACGCGGTGAGTCCCCCTGTGCCACGACCAAAGCGACGCCCTCGCTTCTCTGTTAGTGAACAGATTTATGCTGTTGTGGGGGAGCGTTTGAAAAGGTTTTTCCCCAATGGCAGACATCGGAGGAGGGAGGCGTGGCATCACTAGCCCCCCACCCCCAGAAGGGCTTCCTAGGTGAACAGAACCAGGGGTTAACAGCCAGTCACGTTTGGTTGCTGCGCGCAGGTAGGCGGCTTCGACGGAGCTAACCGACTCAGGAGTGCAGAGGCCTACAGCCCAGTGGCTAACACCTGGCGCACAATCCCCACCATGTTCAATCCTCGCAGCAACTTCGGCATCGAGGTGGTGGATGACCTCTTGTTCGTGGTGGGCGGCTTCAACGGCTTCACCACCACCTTCAACGTGGAGTGCTACGACGAGAAGACCGACGAGTGGTACGACGCTCACGACATGAGCATCTACCGCAGCGCCCTGAGCTGCTGCGTGGTCCCGGGGCTGGCCAACGTCGGGGAGTACGCGGCCAGAAGGGACCACTTCACGGGACTGGCACTGCGGGACGAAGTGAAGTACTCCGCTTCAACGAGTACCCTGCCTGTATGAGCCTCTTCGTTTAGCTAATAAAAAGTCTGAGCAATAAGAATTAATTCTTTTTTTAAAATAAATTCAGTGTTTAAACTTTTAAGAGTACTGGAAAATGTTCAACTTAAGGGAGCCAAGGGCTGAACAAATGAGGGAGTAAGAGGGAAGGAAGAAAGGGATATTCAAAGCACACGCTGAAAAAGGAAAAATCACACGGTGCAAACCAGCTCTAATGAAATACGTTTATTTAGCACTTTCAGTGAGACCACTAGTACTCGAACACAGAACAAGAGCGCTTTAGGAACACAAAACAAGCTATTTTACAATGTAATGTCTCAAAGTGTCCGAAATTCCACATCTCCCGACTTACAGGAGATGGTCAAGGTTATACTTTCGGTAGAATAGGGGCTTGGATACTGCTGGCCCCCAAAACTCACTGTGCACCAGCCTGGACTAAGCGTGTATGTTACAAACAACTCGATGAGCTAGGCCTAGCACAGGGACTCTAAGGTCTTCAGACATCTAGCAGGCACTACTTTTCGGGGAGTGCATATGCGGAAGGATTAACTTCCCAAGTGCTCTATTGTATGCGCCTCACTGTCATACTGAGCAAGACAAAAGCCCTACAAAGGTAAGCAACAAAAAGCAGTCACTGGGCTACCTAAATTCCTTGAGGCAAAACCATCACTCTGTCATGTCATTGTTACTGTGTTGCATCACTCCACGATGAGCTCCCTTGTTTCCAGTGACATGTTATGTTAGTGTTGTAACAAAAACGAAAAGGGACTATTCTCAACAAAGTAACAAACTGGAGTGATGAACTGTGCCAAAAGGTTTGACAGTTAAACAGAAGACTGAATTGTTTCTCAAATATTCTACAGTTACATAGCAACCGATAGGCACCCTATTTTTACACGGTAGGCAGATGGACGTGCTTCGCAACTCTTTGTTTTCGAAAGACATGAAATGCGACCAATATGCCCTTTTTATTTAAGCTTAATTTAAGAAAAGCACAAAAAGTCCCTTTGGTTATGCTTGATTAGGCCAAGTAACTAAAATACACAATTTAGCTTACCTGTCTACCAAGAGTATAGTGTTCATATAGAATAACGAGGCAGAGAATAATGTATTTAAACATACCACATGCTACACTAATCAAGAAACATGAAGAAAAAAGTGTGCCCTAGAAACTGCCTTACCAGCAGCCTAAAGAGCTTAAAATACATAAACACACAAATCTTCCATAAACACCATCTTTTCAGCTCCAGACTGTTCTGTATTTTTAAAGTTAGTATTTAAAAATGTTTTGGTCCCAGAAGTACTATACAAAACCAGCTGATCAAAACAAAATTGATATCAATGAATTTTGAGATTTTTTTTTAGCAAAATACTTTTGAATTGGCACAGCAAAAGCCAAGATACACAAGACTAGTCATGCAAATAACTGCAAATGAAATACTCAAACACTAAGTTCATGACTGACATTCTCAATATACACCACTGATTTTTTAAGAAACCATGGTGGGAAGGTATAGTTAAAAGACATACATTCTGAGATAGAAGTAGCTTCACTCAAAGTTATGTATAGTTGTTACTTTTTATATAAACAATTACTCTTTTCCTTCCACAAAACCAAAAGCAAAAAAAAAAAAGGTTCGCTTAAATACACAATTGTATTTTTTAAAGCTGTAGTTTTAACTGCTTAAATTGTAAAACACAATCTTTTAAGTTTTCACCGAAAAGGGCAATTTCCCCACCCCAAAGAGCCACTTTAGTCTCTTCATAATCAGAACCTTTCCAGATATGCCAGGAAGTTATCTCGTTTAGAATTTCGGAATGTCAGCCTTGAACAGATTTAAGCAAATCTGGTTTCTTTCCTGATTAACGAGTTAGTTAGGATATTTCAGAAACAAAAGTTATTGATGTGAAGCCACACGTGGGAATCCATGTACGAAAATCGGAAATTCAGGAGTCAGGAGAACCTGCACACGTCATGCACGGAAGGACTTACCCCGTCTTTCCACCCATGGCCTGGGCCGCCTGCTAAGTTAAAAAACAACAATTTCAATCACGTTTTCAAAACCAGATTATACCTAAATCTTATGAGTTATAATTTCTGCCACATCACGTGAAAGACAGACATCCCTCCACGTAAGTTGGTAATGACTGTCTCAGAAAACCAGACAAAACACACAGGCCCAAATCCTTCTAGAAAGAAACTGGCACCCTAGTGAACTACTGAATTATTTAACCCACCAAGGAAAGGAAGTCTGCTAGCGCAGCCCACCAGAGAAATGAGATCGCCATTCAACGAGCTTTTCTGTCTTACTTGCATAGACCTCTCACTACTAAGAATTTGCACTGTTCAGGATCCAATGGCTTTTATTAAAATAACTACAAATACAGAGAAACTGAGAAATGGTTGAGGCTGGGTAGGATACTATATCCTCACATAGCAATATGACTTGCAGTTTCCTACCCCCACCCCAACCTAAATTAAATTGCTCTTTGTTTTTTTAAATATAATCATCACTTGAGGATATGTTTATTGACTTTAGAGAGAGAGGAAGGAGAGGCAAGAGAGGGAGGGAGGGAGGGAGGGAGGGAGGGAGAGAGAGAGAAACATTGATTCATTGTCTCCCAACCGGGGATCAAACCTGCAACCTAGGTACATGCCCTGACCAGGAGCCCACCACCTTTCAGGGTACTGGACTGCGCTCCAACCAACCACACCGGCTGGCCAGGGCTAAATTAAATGGTTTTAAAGATTTCCAACGTGTTTATTGAAAAACTGTACTAGGCAGGGATATCCATTTGGAAATTTCAGGAAAGTTCTTAGTATAGAGTCCAAGAATTAAACATTAATAGTCTTGCAGCAAACTGAGAGCTAAACTTTCTGGTTGTATTTTTTAATTTTTTTGATGTTTGATATGACTAATAAGGAGGTTAACCATAATGGAGTAGGAAACAAAAAACAAATCACTTAGGATTTAATTTCTAGGACAGTATTCCGGAATGTCTAAGAATATAGAGACATTCCAAAAGAAACAAGAAAAATACACCGGACCCCATTGCAAACAGCAGGAGCAGAAGTTACCAAGTGCTACAACAGTCCACCTGAGTGTTAATTTGTATAAAGCTCGGGAGTGTGTAAGAGAATCAGAAGAATGCATAAAAACAAATAAAAGATAACTACAGTAATAAATTTTGAAGAGCCAGAATTATGCACTCAAGTTTTATATTCTAGGCTCAGGTGAAGCTTCAATGAAAGTCTAGGGCAACTGGGGAGCGTTTGAGATCTTGCTCCCAGCATATGTGGTCAGTTAGGCTCAAATAAACTCTCATTAAAAAAAAAGTCTAGGGCGACTGGATATAACTTAACAAGCGGGGCTGAGGAATAGTAAGGCTTCTCTTTAGCAACATTTCTCCAAATTGTTATGTCCTTCCCATTGCAAAAAAAGCTTCTTTTAGAAAGAAATAAGGATTCTATTAAATATGAATTAGGGCAAAATTTAAAATCGAAGGCATTGAGTGTCGATTGTCATAGGCATTATTTATTTACACTCATTGACTTATCCTTAAATAAGCCTGCAAATCCTGAAAAAACTATGTAAAATTTTTTTTAATGCCTTTGATTTCTTGGTCTACACTAATACTTGTCAGAGAAGTGAATTTCATATATATAATGTCCTCTGCATTCAATCAGTTAAAGATCAATACTTTTGCCAACTACTATCTCCTCAGAGTGATAGAGCTTGAAGTTGATAACTGAGTTGCTAAAGAAATGAAAAATATTCAAAAAATGCATGAGCCAATCACAAATTCCTCATCAGTCAACTCTTCTGGAAGGAAACAAAAGAGCATTTCTGGATAAACAAAATATCAATGCAAATATTCTAAAGCCATCTTGCCGAAATAGTGTGCTTTTCCCTTCAACGTTCAGTCCGCTACACAGACCTCTCGCAGATGAGGGCTCAAGGCGAAAGTTCCGATCTCGTCAACACCAACCGTTCAGGAGAGAATGAAAAGAAGTATCAAGGTAAATGTGCAAATAAAACCGGTGCTTCCAGCCCGTTGAAAACCTCAGTCCCCAAGACAAAGGGGTCAGAACTTCTTGGCAGAAAACAAGCCAAGTAACTATACCTGGTTTTCCCACTTGTCTTTAATAAGATCTTGCTTCCCTAGCACATACACACAAGCCAGAGATGAAGACCAAGGACACAAAAAGGCTGCAAACTCACAAAAATTACCACGTACTGAGTTTCCCAGTCTTCCGGTTTTAACTGTTATTTCCTTTATAGGAGGCAACAATCAATTCCTGTAGAAAATAAGTTATCGACATACTTTTTCAAGTAACAGTCTGGATACCTTCACCCTCACGAAACAGGTGTAACTGTCCTAGGCCGCACGTATTAGAGAACCTAGCACTCAATCTGAGAGCTTGGCACTCGCCTCATGTTTAGGGCGTGCCGATGTATTTCTTGCATCTGTCTGATCCGGTCTTTTTGCCACATTAAGTTTTGAGGCATAGGGTATCTCTGTGTGCCATGCAGGTACCGGTACGGGATCCTCACGTGGCAAGCCGTGGCTCTACAGCGAGGCTGCGGCATGGGAGGAAGCAGCATCCACCTCTTTCTCTCGGCGCAGTACCGGTAGGCCTCTTTCCGGTACTGCTTGTCAATGTCATCACTGTTTTTCCAGCCGCCGATAATGAAAACATCATCCTTGTAATAGCAAATGGCTGCTCCCTCAATGCTGAGGACTTCTGGAGGTAAGCTTTCAAGGATCTCATCGGAAACTTGGCTGGCAATTTTCCTGACTGCTTCTTCATTTTCTAAAGAATAACTCTTGGGACAGCATGATGCTGTCTGATAAAAGTTTGAGTTGACCACGGACATTTGGAAAAAGCAGTAATTGTCAATAAGCGGCAAAGATTCCACATCTTGCCACTGTCGAGTCTCCGTATCGTAGCAAGTAATTACAGCCTTCAATCCATCCTCGGTGTCCCGGTCCACAGGAGTCCGGGCAGCGATGTACACAAACCTGTCTTCAATGGCTAGTGCTTTGACGTCTCGAAGAATCTTTGGTGCCGATTCCAAGTTGTGCCACTTATCAAGCTCGGGATTATAAACAGTAACATCTTTGAAGCCAGGACTAAAGTTGCCATGTCCTCCAATGCTGTAGAGCTTCCCCTTGACTTGCGTTAGTCCAAAAGAATGCTTCCTTGTCATCAGACTACAAACATGTTCCCATATATTAAAATTTGGGTTATACCTTTCCACAGTTTTTGCAAACCCTGGTTCCATTGACCCAGCAACATACACATGGGAATCTGTTACCGCCACTGCATGTCCATCCAGATGGTTATGAATATGGGGCAGGTTGACCCATCTGTCTTCATCCACAAAATACCCTACACATTCACTTAAATAGTCCCCTCCTTCTGACACGCCCCCAATGACCATGATCACGTCCATGTTCTGCCCATAGCGAGGCAACAACGAGACGGGAGAAGCGGGATGCTGGAACGTGCCCGACTGTATGTTCTCAGCTCTCAGGGCATGCCTCTCCACCGCATCAGCCACCAACTTGACACAAACTTCACTGTTGGCCACGAGCCTCTCTGGTTTGACATGGCGAGTGAGGTAAGTAGGTTTCATCTGGGACAATCTCAGCAATTTAAATAGTTCTTCAAAGTATCTCTCTCTCTCTTCAGGATTTCTCTGAACCCACTTCAAAACTGTTTCAAAAAGGACCTCTTCGGAATCAACCGTAATTTCCAAGTCTGACAGCCAGTCTCGAATAAGGTGGAAAGGTAAAGTATAAAACTCCTCATCCTGGATCACTCTGTGGAAATTTCTCCGTATCATATCGGCAGCTTTCAGAGCGAGTTGGCTCAGGGTATACATGTGAGCTAAGCTATGAATGGCCACGCAATTAGAGAGATGAAGTTTTTTCTTAAGAAATTCTCCACAAAATTCTTTTAAACGAATTAACAGGAACCTAAAATCAATAAAAAGAAAGATCAATTTTCAAATGTGCATAAATATAGTGGCTGCATTTTGAGAGCATCTGAGTTATACAAACTGAAATGGTCAGCTTCATTTCACTTTATGCACAATATCTGAATAAAAGCAAATCCTCCCAAATTAAAATGGATTATGCTGAAAAGTATGTTTACAAGCATATATAAAACCATCTTTATACATGATGTTTTAAGTTATTTGTATTATATAGTTTGTATATAGTTACATATTACACATAATGTATCTAATACCTACACAGTGGAGTTTTTAGATTATGTAAGGCTTCCCAGAACATATCCTTTAATAAAGTGCAACAGTCCCATACTTTATTTTCACTTTAGTTTGCCCTTGGCAAAAGCAAATCCCAGGCAAACTTGCCTATGCCATCCTGCCCTAAGCCCTAGCCAGTGACCAGCCTCTTCTTCGATGAGGCAGGGTCTCAGTGAAGAGACTTTATTAAGCACTGACTGCATCGTACAGAAACTGTGGCCCGGAGATTGTCTGCTCAAGCATCAGAAGCGACAGCAGTGAAGGTTTCATGTCAGAGGTTGAAATCACCGCTCCACTTGACCTTTCTTCCGAGTCAGCAAGTGAAGGGAGGGTGCTGGGGAGTGTGTGAGCACTTCGGGCCAAGCTGCTTTCCCTTTAAAAGCAGGAGTGACAAAACAAACTCAAACATCTGAAGAAGTCAGGAAATAAAACAGCAGCAATAAAAAACACATGGGTTTTTTTGTGTGTAGGACACACACACAAAAAAAATGTAGGACAGTCCAGGTTTAAAAAAGAAAAGAAAGTGGTTTGGCCTGTAACTGAGTAGAAATCGCCCACCTAAATTTGTTTGAAGTTAAATTTTATTTTACTTTTTAAAATATTTTATTTATTTATTTTTAGAGAAGGGAGAGAAGGGGAAAGAGAAACACAAATGTGTGGTTGCCTCTCATGAGCCCCCCACCGGGGACCTGGCTCACAACCCAGGCATGTGCGCTGACTGGGAATCAAACTGGCGACCCTTTGGTTTGCAGGCCAGCACTCAGTCCACTGAGCCACACCAGCCAGGGCTGAAGTTAAATTAAAAAAAAAACTCCACAATAGTTTTAGCCAAATCCTTAAATATGGCAGAATTCAGACCTAATGGTAGTCAATTTGTGACCACATCTTTAAAAACAGAAAGTCCCCAGCACTGAGAACCTTAACAATATGAGGATGACCTCATCAGTTCAGGCCTAATTCAGTAACCATTTGTTATTACGGTTATTACAACTATTGTGAACCCAGAGACAGACAATACACACTAAGAGAGGGCTCCTGGTGGCTAACTGGGCTCAAATTTTTAAAACAGAGCCTAGTAGCCATTTCTACACAGGAGCCTCTCACACAAACTGCACTTTAGGGAGAGGCCTGCCCAGTGTTTCTGCCATCTGAGCCAGCCATTATAAAGGAGTTCCTGGAATCCTATTTCAACCAACAGGACTGAGGCTTTCTCCCCATCCAATCAGAACTGTGCAGCTCCAACCAACCAGGATGGCTCTATTCTGACCAATCAGGACAGTGTCTTTTGGACCAATTGAACTATGAAGATTTGAAGCCCTCATTTGCACGAGGATAGACTAATCAGGGACCAGAGGCAGGGACTTCTGTCCATATAAGCCAGCTTCCTTCTCCCGCTCTGAGCACACACTTTCCTTTCCCGTTGTAGTCTGTGTGTCCTTGGTTGAGCTGAAACACCAAAGCTGTGTCATTGAACACGGAGCAGCTCAGAAAGGATCAGACTAGGGCGGCACAAAGCAGACCGTCAGGGAGCAGAGCTGTCTATTCGGAAAGGGCCCGGCCCCTCGGCTGACTCACAGTTCCCCGTATCACAATTGAGCTGTTGCACAGCCCATGCTGTTTTCACAGCTGTGCTGTATCAGGGTTGAGCTGTTTAGTACTGAATAGTTTTCTTCTTCACCGCACCCCAAGCTGGGGAGTCCTGTTGGCTTTGAATTCGTGCCACTGACCATGAATGATGCTATCCAACAGTGATATAAAGATGATTAAGACAGGCTCCCTTCCTCCTCTTCAGGGAAGATACCATCTTAGACATAAGACAAAGACATGGTGGAGTGTGACAGCTCTAGCAGCTCTCAAACATGCCTGGGTGCCAGGGTCACTAGGTTCCCAGGCTCCAACCCTCCTCCAGCTCCTGTATTTGTCAGGCACTCTAGGTAATTCTGGGAGATATTCCCTTGGACAAGCATCTGGAAACACTGCTCCATGAAAACAACAGCATATACAAGGTATTCGCCATGCGATGGGCACCGTATACTGCACTTCCTGTTATTTACAGTGTAAGTGCCCTACAAGGTAGGTAATGACCAACAGAGTACATGCGGGGAGGAGGGAGAGGGATCCTGCCTCAGAGCTGATATGATCAGATGTGATGGTGGCAGCGCACTGTGAAAAGTGCCCAACACAAGGCAGCTGCTCAGCAGCTGACAGATGGAGAAGAGTTAGAGTTTTAAGTAAATTGCCTGGGGTGTTTTCTCCTCCTCCTTACCCCCGAACCCCCAGTAAAGCAGAGACAAATCTGAAAAACACACGCTCATTGACAGAAGCAAACACAGCGTGAGTGAATGCAGTGAGCCTTCCATACCCATTTTTATTCAACCCCCCTCCCTCGCCCCCTCAGATCTGTACCTGCCCACCCCGCCCTACCCCATCCGCTAATGGATGGCCCAGGTCCGCACTGCTTTGAGGAAAGGGAAGCCATCAGGCAGACACTTCATCTTCCCATTACCCAAGCTGCCTACAGCTTTACCCTAATTCTGCCTTCCCACCGACTTGTCCACTTTTAATATGGCTTCTATCCCTTCTTGGTTTTGAGGACTTTGCTCCTGCAAGTATTTCCCTGCTCCTGTAACATCAATTTCTCCTCTTTTACTGATTCACTTTTCATCAGCACACAAACATGCTCTAATATCCCCTATCTTTGAGAGGGGGAAAAGAGAGATCTCCCTGGACTCCTCCCTAAACATTTCCACGTGTATCACTTTTCCGATCCTCTCTGCAGCAAGACCTAGTTTAAATGGCTCTTGCCCCTGGCTGGGTGGCTCAGCCGGTTAGTGTCCTCCCGATAAGCCAAGGTTTGGGGTTTGAGCCCCATCAGGGCACAAAAGAATCAACCAATGGCCCTGACTAGTGGTGTTCAGTGGGTTGAGTGCTGGCCTGCAAACTGAGGGCTCACTGAGGGTTCAATTCCTGGTCAGGGCACATACTTGGGTTGCAGGCTGGGTCTCCCCCACTGGAGGCATGCAAAAGGCAACTGATCAATGTTTCTCTCCCTTCCCCTCTCTAAAAAATAAAATCTTACCCCCCCCCAAAAAAAAATCAACCAATGAATGCATAAATAAGTGAAACAACAAATTAATGTCTCCCTTCCTCTAAAAAAATGAACCAACAACAATGAATTTTTAAAAATTTAAAAATGGCTCCTGTCAACGAATGCCATCAAGGACCCATCGCCAATTTCAACGACCACTTATGACTGACGGAGCTGACGTGACTGGCTACTCACTCCTAGACACCTTTTCTTTCTAGGCTTCCATGAGATGAGTCTTCTCTGCTGGCTCCTCTTTCACATTTTGGAGAACCCCAGGGCTCAGTCCTGCCCCTTCTCTTCTTTACATAGTAACTTCACCCAGTCCCATAGCTTTAATGATCATCCATCTGCTACCTTCCTCCCAATCTCTAGGCCCCAATGCTCTGATATCCAATCACCTACTCAGACATCTGGATCCAAACCAAACTGCTGATCTTTCTCCCAAACTTGCTTTCCTGCAGACTTCCACATGTTAATGAATAACAACTCCAACTTTCCAACTGCCCCGGCCAAAAACTAGCAGTTTTTCCCTCACACGCCCCATCAAATCCATCAGCGAATTCATCTCATCTTCAAAATGTTGACAGAACTGAAGCACTTCTTACCACCTTTACTCCTCCCTCCTCAATCCAAGTCACCGCCACGGAGGCAACAACCTCCAGAACTAGGCTGTGTCTGGCCCGCAGCCCCTTCCCTGCGGCCCCTTTCTTTTTTCAACATAGCAGAATTCTTCAAATCGGACTGCATCACCCCTCTGCCTCAAACCTTCCCATCTCATGCAGAATAAGAGTTCAATTCCTGCCACAGGCCCACAAGGCCCTATGGGATCTGGGTCCACTTCCATCACCACACGCAGGCCCCTCCTCCTCTCCTTCGGCATCCCTTTGATCCAGCCACCAAGGCCTCCTGCTCTTCTTCACCACCCAGACAAGCTCCACCCCAGGGCCTTTACACCTCTGTCCCCACCTGAAACACCAATTCACCTCGCCAACTTCAGCTTTTTTGCAAAATGTCCTCTTTGTAAGGATTCTCTATTCAATTTTTAAAAAGTTTCTCTCCATCAGCACTTTCTATGTGTCGTTTTATTTTTCATCATAGCTCTAACAATCAACCAAAGTGCTATTTCATTTATTTGTTGTCCATCTCCCAATGTGAGTGCAATGAGGAAAGGGCCTTTTTGTCTGTTTTGTTCACCACTAACTTCCCAGCACCTTTGAACCCAGTGTCTGATCTAGTGTATAAAAGGTACTCAATAGGTATTTGTTAAAATAATGTATCAGTAACATAATACTGCTCGAGCAGGCTCCTCCCATCTCTATAAATGGCATTCACCTGCCTCCTAACCAGTCTCTGGGGCATCCCTCCCTGCCCCCTACAATCCATTTACCACAGCAGCAGAATAATCTTTTTAAAAATTTAAACCTCATAATTTCGTTAACCAAGCTTCCCATCACCTAGAAAATCCAAATTCCTTATACCAACACGTTTCACAAACCCTTCCCTCCCTCACCCCCTATATCCAGTCCCACTGAATTTTTCTTTTTTAGTTCTCTGCGCCAAACTGGATCTTGCCTGAGAGCCTCTGCGCTATTTGCCCGGAATGTTCATTCCCCATCTTTGCTGTACAGAGGTCGGTTTAAATGTCACCTACTCAGAAAGGTCTTTCCTCTAACCAATCACTATCTTTTCGTCCCCGTCCCCCACTTTACCCCTTTTTAACGTCAACACCACACTTAGAAAATGGGGGCTTTGCTTTCCATTGCCTTTGTTCCTCCACCTGGAATCTGAGCTCCACCAGGGAAAGCAGCCCTCACTGGACTGGCCGGCCGCATCCTCAGCGCCCAGCGCTGAAGCCGCCACACAGCAGGCACAGAATCAAACAGATGCATTTTCTCAGGGTTCACTCGAGCCCATCCGTAGGCACTGCCCTCCCCACCTGCGCCGTCCCCTGGATGCAGGCCTCGGGAGGGAAGCCAGCGTCGCCACCTCTCACCTTCCCTGCATCACTCGAGTCCCCTGCCTACCTGTCGGCCAACTCCAGCACCTCGTGCACGCTGCCCGTGCTGACGCGGATGCGCCCGGTGTACATGTATTCGATAACGGCTTCCACCGTGTCGGGTTCGGGTCCGGGCTCGGAGCTCCACTTGCGCATCTCCACTCGGCCTGAGCGGGACTCCGAGAACTGACCCGAGAGCAGGGGCGTGAAGTACTCGGTGGCAGCGGCCAGCACCGAACGGTGGGCCCGGAACTCGCGGCCTCCGGCACCGCCGAAGCACAACGTAATATCACAGAAGAGGCCCTGGCGCCGCTGCTCGTTCTGCCTCCACGACAGCTCCGAGCAGTGAGAGCTGCACTCGAAATCCTCGGCCTCCGGGCCCGGATCGCCCCCGCTCGCCTCCATGGCAGATAAGCAAGGCCCCGGCCCGAAGTCCACCGTGCCGCTGCCCCTGACTTCAGCGGCCAGCCCCGCCGAGCCTGCGGCAGCGGTTTCCATGGTCTCCATCTCCAGGACCTGAAGAGATGCTGCTGCGGCTGCTGCGGCCGCCGCCGCTACTGCCGCAGCCGCCATCTTGACGCCGCCGCGCCCGGCCGCCGCAGTCTCAGAACGGTCCAGCCGTTGTGGGGCGACGCAGAGGGATTCTGGGAATAAATAGTGGACACTGGGCGGAGCCAGTCGGCAGAGGGGTCTGCGCAGGCGCCGCGGCACCCGCCCGCCTCTGTCCCATGTTGGGTAAGCTGGGAACTACTGCCGTCCAGTTACGACGAGGTCTGCCACCCACTGTCGGTGTGGCATGGCCTGTCTTCTTTCCCTATCTGAGTAGCATTCTCTTCATCCTAGGCATTTTGGAAAACAAAAGCCACCTTAGACCATCATCCATTGTTAGTGTCTTGGGTGGCAACATAGAATTTTTATGTAAAGGTTTAAATGGCTTTGGAGTAAATTTTTAAAAGACTTGAAACTGAGCCCCAACTTACCGATGAGTTGGGGATGCAACTCATGAATGAGGGCGTGCACGTTACCTATTATCTTCTAAGAACGGTAATATTACGTACCTTGGAAGATGGCTGTGAGAATTAAGTGAGACGCTTGATGTGTTTTGCAGTACTTGGCCCAGAGCTAGACTGTTCGGTTTACTCCTTAAAAAGCTGACCAAAAACCACCTTTGGGTTTTAAGCAAGGGCATGAAACAGATGTTTTTAAAAATATCACTGGTAGCTGCATGGAGAATGGACTGTAAGAAGTCAAAAGTAGAACTAGGGGCACAAGTTAGCACACCAGATATGGATCCATCAGAGGGGTAAATAAAGAGCAAACTGAATGGTAACAACTTATTGTGGTGACTATCTCACTGTGTATCAAATATCAAATTGTTGTGTCATATGCCTGAAACTAAGGCCAGTTATATTTAAATTAGTTTTAAAGAGGACAGACTGACAGGATTTATCAACCAGATAGAGAAGTACAGGAGGACGGCCGAGTTGGCCTGAGTGTCTGGGTGGGCGGAGCTTTGGTTCCCATTCACTGAGAAAGAGGGAGGTGCAGATTTAGGGGTGGGGGTTTTGTTTTTGGAAATAGTGTTTTAATTCCTTAAAAATAAAGAGGTAGATTAATATTTTTAAAACTACATGTAGTAAAATTAGAAAGTACAGTTCAGAGGAATATGGATGAAGGGGTATGTATGACAGGAGACAGCAGTTGATATTCATTGTTACTATATAGTTTATTCAAACCAAACTATGATAATACAGAGACTGAGGTGGCAGCTGCCCAGAATCTTTGTGGATTACAGATGCAAACTGGCTGGAGAAGAGTCCTTGGACCCACAACTTCAGGAAAAGACAGATAAGTCAGTTCCATGAACACAGAGAACATAAGACTGAAGACATTTCACAGCTTTTTGCTTTGTGTTTCCATTTTAAACATATGTATGTTACAACTTTACATTTTAAATTACTACTTCACATATTTTGTGACAATAGCTAAGGATTCAATGGTCTCAACCCCCTGACATAAGCAGACTTTGGTCTGCAACATGGAACATTTCAGTGAGATACCAGACAAACCTTTAACACAGAACATACAAAAAGATCCTAAAAAGATCAGATTAATACAATGCTCTTTATGTTATATGAGCAGGAAGAAAGGGAAGTGGAAAAACAAGACATTAGGGGTGCTTTAAGTGTATAATATCTTGAGGTCTTAAAAGTTTCATTCCCTTCTGTCAAGGAAAACATTTTTTTAACCAATGGAAAAAAGAAAGCAACATCGGAAAGCCCTACAACGAGGAAAGACGCTATCCTGACAGTGCTTAGATGCTTTTATGTAATAAATACAGCAAGTAGCAGAGCAAATGTCACAAGTATTGGCTTGGTTTTTATTTCTATGCTTATTAAAAAAAAAACCAGTAAGCTTCTTCGTGTGTGGACTGAACAGTGTTAGCCTGTGGGTGCTGGTCTCCGGAGCCTGCCCACCAGCAGCCGTTTACATGCCAGGCCCACCCATAGCAAGCTCCGGTGCCAGCTGTCTGCACGCCACGTCCCAAGGGAGGAGTCGCCTTCACTTCACCGCAGCAGGGTTCCTGGCTCAAGTTACATGCTCATGTGTTCCGGGAGAACATACGAAATATCATCCCATGGGTGACGATACAGCCCCTGCTTCAGCCTCTTCTGATCAAGATAGTGCCCTAAGGTGGAGCAAATGCATGTTTTTAAATTAAGAGTTTGTGAATTTGTTAAAGTTTAGTGAAGGAAAAAGGATAAGAAAAGGAAATCTCTCTCAATACAAAAGGCTAAGATACAAAGAAATGGGGAAGTAAATCCAGATCCATTCCACAGGTAGATGTCAGGTTTGGTAAAAAAGAGAACTGTGGGAATCAATTATATTTTGTTGGGTTTGCAATCAAAGTCATTTCCAAAGGAACCAAGATAAGGGGGGAAGTGAAAGTAAGAAAGGAAGGATTAGGAATAACGATTAAGTCAATGTGACGTTTCTTTTGAAGAAACCACATGAGCTAAGAGGTGTAGCTGGACCATGGGGTAAGAAAAATAAATAAACATCTTGCAAACAACAATTAACTCACCGATGAAGCCCATACTCCTTCCCAACACAAAGATGCCATTGAGGGCTCCAATGTCAATATACTCATCAGCTTCCTCCCTGCAACATACAACCAACATGCACTTTTAAAACGGCTCACACGACCACCCTCTCCCCCCGACGGTACGACTGAACTAGCTCTCTTTGATTTCAAAGTGGAAAAGAGGGGTGCTCTGGGTGGTAGGAGAGGCAAATTTTGTTCTTTTACACCTCTCCATATTTTCTAAGTGCCCTGTCGTGCGCTGCCCTTAGAGTTGGGAGGGAGCAACAAAAACCAATCGACATTACGAAGAGGTGCGACAAGGCTGCGAAGCTCACCGGGTAAAGGACCCACAGTTTCGAAGCATGTCTACAAACGCAACTCCGATGAAACCATCCACGTTCAGGATGAGATTTGGTTTCTGGAAAGGCAAACATATGAAAAATCACTTATCATTATTTCTCATTCTTTCCTTGTATCACTGTTACTATTACACTACACATTCTGATCACCTTTAAAAATCTCCCACCAAAACATCCCAGTTGGTTAGCAGAGACCTCTCACTGAGTTCAATCCTCAATGTCTCGCGAAGGACCGGACTCCCACGTGACACTTAGCATATATCTGCTGAACTTAGTTATGTACTGGAAATAAAATTTCTAGAAAACCAGGTTTAATTTAGCTACACAATCAACAAGTAAGTTGGCTGTCTCATTTTTCTCCAAGAAATTCACCCAAAACTGTGATTTAGGAGTCGGGGCATTTTTTACCTTTGAGGTGGTAATCTTTTCCACTTCCAGCGCGTAGTCGAGCAGGGGGGTGGCAGGGAAGTGCTGTTTGACGTAGTCTTTGAGGATCCGCACACGCATGTCGGGGTTGTTTATCTGGAAAGTGAAGCAAAGTGACACTGCTGTCGGGAAGTAGGTCGTGCTCGTGTCACAGGGAGACACAACTGTACATTTCATGTCCAGGTGTGTTCCAGGGACCAGGTCTACACGTGTGACTCCATGTAACAACAGACTACGACACTGGGGCTTAAGGTTTTTAAAGTCCTCTCATGTTTCATTTGGGTCTCAAAACAGCCTTTTAGGTTCTCTCTTTTTAAAAAAAAAACTTAAAAAAAAATTGTCACCCGAGGATGTATTTATTGATTTTAGAGAGAGGGGGAAGGAAGTGGGGAGGGGGGAGAGAGAAAGAGACAGACAACAGGGTGAGAAACATCAATTGATTGCCTCCCTTATGCGCCCCAACCGGGGATTGAATCTGCAACTTTTTGGTGCTCAGAATGATGCTCCAACCAACCTAGCCCCCCAGCCAGGGCTAGGTTCTCTCTTTTAAGCTATAGACAAAGAACTCAAAGACTTGGAGATGTTGAGTTGGCCATGGGTCCTACTGTGTTAAGTAGCAGGGGGCTCTCTAACCAGAGGTCTGAGGTTCTAGCCACTAGCCATGTTGCCTACCAGCTCAGTAGCCTGGTCAAGCTGTAACCAAGTTCCACACTAAGCAAGCACCCTGAAATTTTAGGAAAAATCCTGGACCTGCAATGGATAGAGATGGACCACCTGTTAAGAGACCCACACTGAATACTGATCTGTCAGTGAGGGAGTGAGAGAGACTATGCACACACCCAAACCCAGCGCCACCGTGCCCTCCTCCCTCAGCAAACACACCCTAGATCGGTATGGACTCCAGAAAGGAAGGAGCCTGAAAGACTGAGCGCGGCGTGCGGGTCTGTCGGTATCTCAGAAAGAGGCCCCGCAGCACGCGGACTGGAGATGCTATCTGCTTGGGAGCTGGGGGTGGCTGCAGAAAGTTCTGAAGAGCCTGGATGATTCCATCCCTCTGAACTAACCGCCTCCCCGGGCTCTAGCACAGCCCTTGCTGGTCACAGTGTCTGGAGGGCTGCCTTGAGCGGGCCAAGCATGCGGATGCCTGGAAGGGGGTGTTCTTATCGATCACGTGCATGACCTTTGTTTTCTTCTTTACTCCTCTCTACATTTTCTAAGTCTTCTGTAACGAGCACGCACTGCTTTCAGAGCTGGGAGGGAGGGAACACAATCAGTAAGCATCAGGAGGAAGAAAAGGGCTGCCAAGGTGACTGAGTCAAGGACCCTCGGTATGAATGTGAGTCATACATCCTGTCTAGACCAGCAGACTGAGTGGCTGAATGACGCTTCTAGAGCCACAGAGCCAAGGACCCAAAGGCAAAGGGTCCTGTAAGGAGCTGTCCCTGTAAGACCCCCAGCAGCTGTCACCACCGCTTCTCTTTCCCTTTGATTTCTGAACACAGCTCACTGCTAGGACACACGGACAACTACCTGCCCTGTGGGAGTCTCTGTGAACCGGTTAAAATATTCACCCCCTGACCTCTACCAATCAAGCTCCCCGATATTATTGCTCTTCCTACCCCAGTTGTGTCAGACTTAACCATGAGACTTTCTTTGGCCAGTGAAATTCTAGTGAGGTGAGCTGTACAACTCCCAACAGAAGCTTCAAGAGGACTGTTTTCCAAGACAGGGCCTGCTTGTTCGGTGCAGAAGACAGGAGAACAGAGCCGCAGGCAGCCCGCAGAGGGCGGGTGAGTAGGAAACAAACCTGTGCTGTTGGAAGCCCCTGAGATGTCTGGAGCTGTGTCACTGCAGCAGCAGCTAGCCTCCAGTGAGTCATACGTCCACCTAAGCCTGACCTCAGTGCCCTCTCCTATGAGGCTCACAGGATGAGTTTTCAGCTTATACTTTCACACAACTGAACGCCACAAACACTGTTTAGAGGCAATCTGTATTATAGTGTTGGCATCTGCCAAACACCCAAAGCTTTGCTTGTTGAAGTTGAGGGCCTGGGTGTTCTCAACTAAACTGATGCTCTCTTGTCCCCCTTAACCCCGTAGATCCCATTTCTTAAGGAGAACCACCTACCGACTTCACTCGGTGACCAATGCCCATGATCAGCTTTCCCTCCTTCTTCATCTTGTTCACAAACTCCATGGGGATAATGCCACTGTCAAAGGCTTTGCTGAACATCTTGGCCGCTGCATCCAGGGCACCCCCAAACCGATCCCCCTGTAGGAAAAGCAAGCCCATGCTGCCCTGAGCTGTGAGCCTTCTTCCACTTTGCAGACCAGTCTGGCATGCCCTGAACAGCCCTAGCACGGGCTTCCCCCTCCAGGGCTCCTTCCAGGACCTTGCTGTGGCCAAGCAGCATGGTGCCAAAGCCCAGCATCCCTGCTGCGCACCTCCCAGGATGACAGTACTCACGATGGTGAGCAGCCCCGAGGTGAGGCTGGAGACCAGGTCCTTCCCAGCCCGGGCACAGATGATGGTGTTGTGAGCTCCGGACACGGCGGGCCCGTGATCAGCCGTCACCATCAGGCACATCTCAATGAACTGGCAGGAGTACTTGGGCAGCCTGCAGGAGTGCGGAAAGCGACGGGGGCGGGGGGTAGAAACAGCGGTGAGCTGCTGCGCAGGAGACACATGGACAAGGCCCTGCTCCTCTTCTCTCCCATCTCCCTCAACAGGGGCAGCAGCGACCTGCAGACCAGGTCTGACGCCGTCACACAACTCCAGGGCCTGAGCAGCCCGGACTTTGCTGATAACAAATACCACTTTCAAAGAGAGTCAGCAACCAGGGTTTGAAATCTCTTCTTTAGTCAGCAGTTGCCGGCACGAGCTGCTGAGACAGGACGTGACCTGTACTTGTGGCTGCCCTCTACAGACCAGACAGAGGGGAGGGGAGGTCCCTGTCCTTTCACAGCATAGGAGGCCCCAGGCCTCCTCCAGTGTCCATCCTACCAAGTAATGATTAAGGATGTAGTCTGGAGACAGGGGGATGCAAGAGCAGAGTGAAACCTGCTCAGGTGTTACAGCTCATGAACACTTCCCAGGAGGGGCCCAAAGCAGGACTAAGACCCTCCTCTCTGCAGGTGAGGGCATGATACCAACCAAGACTCTGACCTGGCCAATCCCAAGCCAGGGCTCTGTGAATCATGTTCCCATTGGCCTCCTTGCCCAGCTGTCAGTCTCAGGGGAGGGCTAAGCTTGGGAGTTGCAGAGAAAACCAATCTTTTCTCACATTTAGGCTAATGATACAGGGTACTTTATGGCTGTTGGGCAATTCTACCAGCCCTGCACTCTCTAAGCTACCAGATCCCTCCAGAACTCCCCGTTAGCCCTCAGCTCTCTCTCCAGAGGCCTGCATCTGCTCCATCGCATGTCTTTATGAGTTCCCCACGGAAAGAGGCTGAACCAAGATTCCTGATGGAGTCATGCTTTCTCCTTCTCTTGGTTTAGACTGGCCTTTCTGTCCTTGGAAGACGGCAGCCTGAACTTCTTTCCTCTAGCCTTACACTGACCTGTGGCCGAAAAGACTGGCTGACCCCGGACATGCTCCTTAAGGCCGCCCATCCCCACTCCTACCAGGGGAAAATCATTACCTCCAAGTTGCAGGGCCCTACCAGCTCCTGCCTTCCACGACTCACCTTCTCTGGAACCAAAGGAGGCCAAGGACACCACCAATGCCCATCTCCTCCTTGAAGACTTCGGTGATGGGCATGCCTGCATAGATGAGCTCCTGTCCCCGCTCGTCACAGATGCTGGTCATGAACGAGGCCGGTTTGCGGATCAAGCCCAACTCCTGAGCAGGGATGGGGGCAGAGGCAAGCAGCGCTATGGTGACCAGAGATTTCTCCTGGGCCTCCCCACTGCCTGAGCTCCAAGAACCAGCATCCCAGAATGCCTTAAAATCCGGGGGCCACATTCGACAGGGTGGGGCTCTTGGCTCCATTCACACCTCTCCACCCAGCCTGACAAACTCTGCCCAAGGAAGAAGCGCACGAGCCCTTTTACTGGGTCATTTCAGGTGTGGAAAACAGGAGTGCCACACCTCGGCGCTGTTCTGTTCTTTACTGAGCGCTTTCGGGGCCAGGCAGTGCTCCGGGCTGCTTATATCTGTTGGTTTACTCCGGCCTCACAAAGGACGATCGTCCCTCGTGCTGTAGCAGAGGAAATGAGGCCTAGAGTGGCTCAGTGACCAGCCCAAGGCCGCCTGGCTACGAAACGGAAAAACGAATCCACAGGAAAAAACCGAAACACTTCACATCAGCTGCCAACTCCCCACCAAGATGTGACGAGGCACAGGCTCTGGGTATGGGGGATCCCCTTAAGATGTCTTCTACCCGGGGGAGGGGACTGAGCTCCTGAATCCCCCACTTCCTGAGTTTGGGCACACAGGTATCATCAACCAATGCTGTCCCAGCCCATTTCTTCCAACTATCCCCTATGAGCTTTTAAAAAAGCTAACTTACATATAGATTGCATGCGTACGTTCTCATTTTTAAGTTTCAAACAGAACAGATAAAGTTATGTTGCTTTGCCCTCCACGCTTCCTCGGTTTTCGCCTTAGTGTTTGCTGGTTTAGCGGACATCTTTCTGGACCTCTCTCCACTTTTACTTACATGCACACAGAAACACGTGGAGAACAGACACCACTGTGCTGTGCGCGTACAACTGATGAACTTGAGCTCTGGAACGTCAGCACACACACGGACCTAGCTCCTTCCCTCACCTGCTGTGCACTATCCCATCCACAAGGCAATACTAACACTTAGCTATTCCCTCACTGCCAACTGTCAACCAGAAAAATGTTCTCGAATGTTTCTTTATTTGTATATGTTAGTTTTCTAGACATGGAATCACTGGGCCACAAGGTAGGTGCACTTTTAAATTTGGTTCCTATCACCCAACTGCCTTTCAGAAAGCTTGCGTCAGTTTCCAGGCCTACCAACGAGAGGGTGCACCAGCTTCCTCGCAGCCACAAACACAGCAAACTGCCAAAGGGGGTTTTTGTATCTTTGCTGGCCTGATATGGAAAAATTGGTATCACGGTTTTTACTTTGGTTCCTTTTATAATGAGCGAGGTTGAGCATTTTTTTTTCCTGTTGAAAGGCCCTTTCCTACCTATTTTTCTAATTGGGTCTTTAAAAAATTTATTTCTAAGAGTTCTTACATATCAAGAAAATGAGCTCTTTATCCATGCTCCTTAGACTCTGCTTCACCCTGAAATCTCTTAGGAAGCACAAACAACTAAGGGGAGGTTGTCCGCCCCAGCCCCCGTTTCCAGGTCAGGCCAGCTGCCTGTGGGAAATACCCACCACCCCTGCCTCTGGGACCCTGCACACAAGCTCCAGCACAGGAGGAGGTGGAATCCCAGAGTCAGTAACCCACTTTCTCCTTAGCCCTTGGAGAAGCCTCCCCTAAGGGGGCGTGGTCTGGAGCCCAGACCAGCGATCACATGGTTGCTCCAACTAGTAGGGCAGGTCTGGTTTCCAAGGGTTCAAGGCAGTCAGCCCACAACTCCCTTGCCCACACTGTTAAGGACACACACGGCACCTACCCTGGCCCAGGAGTAGTCCATTGGCACCGTCGGGGGAGGCACCTCCTGAGCAGGTACAATGGCCCCTTTGGCCACGAGATCCTCGTACACAGACCTGGGAGGTGGGGGAAGGGCAGGAGAAAGACACCCACGTGGACTTTCTTCTTCATGGCGCTTTCACGCCGTCCCAGAAACGCTCCCCCGTCTAACCCAAACACTTCAGTGTTCTGTCTCGGTGCTCCCTTCCTGCCTGTGGCTTACTTCTACCACTTACATTCCCAAGAACTAAATGAAAACAAGTTCTGGCCAAGACTCTCCTGAATGGGGCTTTACAGAAAGTTGAATCTGGAGGTCAGGTAAGGACAGAGAGGAGGAATGGGAAGAAACAACAGGATATTCAATAACTCTATCCAGCCGTCAGAGGTGATACTTTCTAAACGCTTCTACGTTCATCTCTCATTTATGGCCAACCAAGTAGAAAGGTTAAGAAACCAAACATGTTTTGTTTAACACCAGCCTGAATGGCCTGTAACTGCTGCATCTGCAAACAAGATGACAGCCACTGAGATGGACCAGGAATATCAGACACCTCCGAGTTACAGAGGCTGTTGACCGCAGCAAGTATTTGGAAAGGGAGGGCGTGGCTGGCATCCCACCCAAGTTCCACTTACTGGATGATTTCTCCAAGTTCATCGAAGCTCCGAGGCACAAACACTCCTGCCTCTTTCAAAGCCTGGTTCTTGGCTACTGCAGTTTCAGAAGCCTGGTTGGCACAAGCTCCAGCGTGGCCAAACTGTACCTGTCAGGCAAAGCAGAGCAGCGTGACTGGGCTTGCTACTCCCCTGAAATAGAACAAAGGCTCCTGGGAAATATCAGCACCCATCCCAGGCCAGACCCTGCTAAACACTCCTCTTAAATCGCTTCATGCAGTCCCAGGCAGGCTCACTAACAGCTACGATGGAGGGCTCCTTGTAGAAATGAGGAAACTGAGGCACAGAGACATTGGGGAGCTCACTCAGGTCACACAGCTGTGCACTGGAGCTCGGATATTTTCAAAGCCTGGCTGCCCAAACCCTTCATTTGGCTCCGCCTGGGGCAGCGGCCAGGGGGATGGAGGAGAGGGCTTAGTTTGGAGTAACCGGTAAGAAGTGCGGTTTCAAACTGTCCACCTGAGGCCGCAGTGAGCTCACAGACACCATCTGTCCGTCCTACACGCACTTTTTGTGAAATAGGTACCAGTATTTAAAAAAAAAAAAAAGATTGCAGGTAAAAATACTGAGTCCCAGCTTCTTTGGAAGTCAGACTTTGCACCCACACAGCAACAATGACCTGGAGCCGATGAGCAATCGCCACCGTGCACCTGAGCATGCACGGAGGTAAACTATAAGTCCAGTGGAATATGGGGGTTGACCGACTGTGGGAAGTGAGCAAGGAGGAGGAAAAACCAGTGTTTCTGATGCAATGGGGAAAACAAATTAACCCAGTGACATCTCTGGTACAAAAATGCAGACTTAGGAAGGGGGTGGTGGGTAATCATAATCACACCTAACCTGTTTAAATAACACTCACTATATCCAAGCACCTTTCTAAGAGCTCTACTTATTTAATCTTTCAGTAGCTGTAACTGTTTCTTTATAAAAAAGGAAATGGAAGGCTGGAGAAGTAAAGCAACTTGCCCAAGGTCACACAGACAAGGTGTGGTAGCATTTGAACCCAGGCAACTGGCCTCTGACAGTGCTCTTAACCACCAGACATAATTAAAAGGTCACGTGAGTGTTATACATTCTTTGTAGGACTTAATCCGCATGGGTGAATGGGGTGGGAAGAAGAGATTCCGGGAGAACCAAGATGGCGGCGTAGGTAGACACACTGCGCCTCCTCGCACAACCAGAACTGACAGAGAATCGAACAGCAAGGGGGACCAACACCAAGGAAACAGAAAATAATCATTCATCCAGACTGATAAACTGGACGAACGGCGGGCAGAGAAGCAGACCGCTGCGCAACCCAGGGCTCCAGCTCGGGGAAATAAAGCCTCAAACCTCTGATTGAAAGCGCCCCTGGGGGTTGGGGCGGCAGGAGAGACTCCCAGCCTCACAGGAGAGGTTGTTGGAGAGACCCACAGGGGCCTAGAGTGTGCACAGGCCCACTTACTCGGGAACCAGCACCAGAGGGGCCCAGTTTGATTGTGGGTAGCGGAGTGAAAGACTGAAATCCGGAGGAGAGTGAAGCGGGCGCCATTGCTCCCTCTCGGCCCCACCCCCACGTACAGCATCACAGCGCAGCGACCAGCATTACCCCGCCCCGGTGAACACCTAAGGCTCCGCCCCTTAAAGTAACAGACGCTCCAAGACAAACAAACAAAAAAAATGGCCCAAATGACAGAACACTTCAAAGCTCCAGAAAAAATACAACTAAGCGACGAAGAGATAGCCAACCTATCGGATGCACAGTTCAAAGCACTGGTTATCAAGATGCTCACAGACTTGGTTGAATCTATTCGAAAAACAGATGAAAAAATGAAGCCTATGCTAACAGAAACAAAGGAAAATGTACAGGGAACCAATAGTGATGAGAAGGAAACTGGGACTCAAATCAATGGTATGGACCAGAAGGAAGAAACAAACATTCAACCAGAAAAGAATGAAGAAACAAGAACTTGGAAAAATGAGGAGAGGCTTAGGAACCTCCAGGACACCTTGAAACGTTCCAACATCCGAATTCTAGGGGTGCCAGAAGGAGAAGAGGAAGAACAAAAAATTGAAAACTTATTTGAACAAATAATGGAGAACTTCCCTGATCTGGCAAAGGAAATAGACTTCCGGGAAGTCCAGGAAGCTCAGAGAGTCCCAAAGAAGCTGGACCCAAGGAGGAACACAACAAGACACATCATAATTACATTACCCAAGATTAAACGCAAGGACCTACGTCCAAGATTACTATATCCAGCAAAGCTATCATTTAGAATGGAAGGGAGGATAAAGTGCTTCTCAGATAAGGTCAAGTTGAAGAGGCTCATCATCACCAAGCCCTTATTATATGAAATGTTAAAGGGAGTTACCTAAGAAAAAGATCAAAAATAGGAACAGTAAAAATGACACCAAACTCACAGTTATTAACGACCACACATAAAACAAAAACGAGAGCAAACTAGGCAAACAACTAGAACATGAGGGTTGTCAATAAGGGAGTGGGAGGGGGAGAGAGGGGGAAAGGTACAGAGAATAAGTAGCATAGAAGATAGGTGGAAAATAGACAGGGGGAGGGTAAAAATAGTGTAGGAAATGTAGAAGCCAAAGAACTTATAAGTATGACCCATGGACATGAACTATGGGGGGGGAATGTGGGAGGGAGGGGGGTGGGCAGGATGGAGTGGAGTGGGGGGGGAAATGGGACAACTGTAATAGCATAATCAATAAATACATTAAAAAAAAAAAAAAAAAAAAGAAGAGATTCCGTATTCAAATAAACTTAGAAAATGCTTGGTCCAAGGAAGTGAAGTAAGTTTCTTTAACTCAGAGATATCTTAAAACTAAAACACAGAACGTTAAAAGGGAGAGAGTTTATAGCGCATGTTTATAGTTTATAAAAGCCCTTCTGCTTTTCTGCGTATTTGGCTTTGAGGGCCGCCACACAGGACCAGTGCTTTGTGGAACAAACCTCTGAAAAATACCACCTACCCATTAAACCCCCATCTCTACTCCCACTCCCCAGTTTTTAATTCGGTTTTTCCCGAGGAACTGTCTCAGCGTGCCAATGAGTAGAGATTTATCTAATCTGCTCCACAGGGTGGAAAGTCCCGTAAGGTCCTGTGAATGCAAACACAAGCTAGGCAGTCACTGTACTATTTTACGTTTGTTATGCTTAAGATTTCATACGTCTTAGAAAATCATTAAAAGACAAAACCAAAACACCCCTTGAGGACCTGCCCGACCCATGGGGTGATGGTGAGTGCCCAGCCAGAAACAGAGGAGCAAGGTCCCTGCCCTCTTGGAGGTGTCCTGGGCAGAGTAGGGGCAGGGACAGGGAAGGCGGCAACCCAAAGGGATTAGGAGAAACAAGGGAGGGGGAGGAGGAATTGTTTCTGGCTGCCAGGGTGGAGGAGAAAGTGGTCCAGAAGAAAGTCAGAGCCCTGGCTGCTGTGTCTCCGTGGATTGAGCGCCTGACTGTGAACCAAAGGGTCTCCCGTGTGATTCCCGGTCAGGGCACAGGCCTGGGCTGCAGGCCAGGTCCCCCGCAGAGGGAGTGCGAGAGACAACCACATATTGATGTTTCTCTCCCTTTCTTTCTCCCTCCCTTCCCCTCTCTCTAAAAATAAATGAAAAATCTTACAAAACAGAAGAAGAAAGTCAGAAACAGCTTCATGAAGTACGTGAAGAACCAAAAGGAATAGTTGCTAAGACCTGTATGTGCTAGACCTTTACAATTACTTAATCAACCATTCCTATTTCACAGCTCAGCATAAAGGTCCAGAAAGGCCACATGGCCTGCCCATGCCACCCAGGCCCGTCAATACCCGACACGAAAGCCTGTGGAAACAGCTCACCCCTGAAGGACAAGCAGGGTTCTGTCACCCACCCACTCCCACTCCATCTACTTGAAAAGAATACACACACACAGAGCTGACACCTACCAAAATGAGTATCGTAAATGTTTACTGCGCCCTGCCCTTCGCTAGGCTGAACGAATCTTAAACTTTTCCTGTATCAACACATCAAAACCCCCCTCACCCTTTTCCAGCCTGCCCACTTCCCCTCGCGCGACTGTGCCGTGATGGCCCAGCACCCTCCCGACTGGTTCAAAGGACAAGTGCCTTTTACAACGGGGCAAACGTTGCCACTTTGAGGTGGGCAGAAATCCGAAAGGGAAAGGCAATCATTCTGGAGAGAACAGTGGGACGCAGGCTTGCTGGCAGGAAGAATGGAGGGTTTTGGCACAGGGACGGCCCCTGTTGCGAAAGCCTTGAGGGCCAGATCTGAACGTCTCGAACGCGCAACATGAAGACAAGGCCTCACACTCAGAGCCTGTTCGGTTACCTGCTGGACTTACTCCGTGCCACCACACACGCTCACCTCCGCCATGTGACGTCACCTGCCGAGCAAACCTCTCTGTCTGCGGTCTCTCCCTGCATAGACCATCTTGCTAGGTGCCTTCCCAGCTCTGCACCAGTGGCGTGTCTGCTCCCTCCCCAGCCTCCCTTTGGCCCAGCCAAATTCTTCTCAAGGAAGCCGCCTCAACTCCTGCAGACAGCAGGTTGCTCCTGCTCCAGTAGGGACTCCGAGACTGGTTCTCACCTTAATCTGCCGCTGAGTTAAGTCTCCTCCCATGGCATTTAAGCCCCTAGAGAGCAGGGCCCCAGCTAGACCTTGTAATAGCCCAGCGAGCAAGAGGCGCATATGGAAGGAGCTAGCTGCTCCTCAGACGACGGTTCGCCTCCCCACCCGGGGGTGACGTGTACCGGCCGTACCTCGGAGGAGAACATGGTGGCACAGGTCCCGATGCACCAGCAGACCACGGGCTTGGTGATGCGGCCCTCCTTGATGCCCCGGCAGATCTTGTACTCCTCCGTGCCCCCTATCTACCGAGGAACAGGGAACAAGAAAAAGCCCGTGAGCTGCAGGCACCTGCTCTGTTGCTCCAAAAGCAGCAATGCAGCAGGAAAATCTGTCCCAGATCAGGCAGGAGCCAGAATCTCAACTCGGCTAGAAAATGCGGGGACATGGGCTTGGCCCAAACAGCCTGGAAGACTGGAGTGGGTGCACGAAAGAAGTGTGAAGGGACAGCGGGGACCTAGGAGCGTCCCTGGGACTCCTCCTTCCTAACCTAAGGTAAGGTGATTTAGGACAAGGCCTATCAGGGGCACAGCCAGGGCCCAGGATGGGGTTACAGGACTCTCCCAAAATCACACCATGGCCAGCCATACAAAGCTTTTTTTTTCCTGGCACTAAAACATCTCGTGGCACCGAGAGGCAAAAACTCCTTTTTTAGGAAAAAGCAGCGTTAAAAGTGACTACCTCTAGGTCCCACAGGCTAAGGGGTGCGATTACCAGGGACGGTCACCGTAAGCTATACACAACCAAAATGCAGGAATTTTAAAACACTGGTGTCACACATAACTTTAACCACAAGCAAAACTAAAAAGCTTTTCTCTGCAACTCACCTCTCCAAGAACCACGATCATTTTGACTCCTGGGGTGTCCTGGTAGCGCAGCACGTGGTCCATGAACGTGGAGCCGGGGTACCTGGTGGGAGCAGGGAGGGCGCGAGGGGTCAGCAGGCAGCTTGGGGAAGCGTGTGCTCAGGTGTGCGCCTACGGGAGGCACATAGACGCTGCGGGGCTTTCGTGGGGGTGGGCGCCCACGGAGGGTCCAGAGATGCCTTGGGGATAATGGGGAGTTGGCTGGGGGGGTGAGTACGTGGAGCACAAGGGAAGAGAAGAAAAGGGAAGGGAAGGAAGAAGAGTTACTAAGCCCAGAGAGGTCTGTTGGGTGGTTAAGGGATCCCTGGAGAGCACAGGCAGGGTGGTTTTAAAGTATGTCCACAAATTCTTTTCAGAAGGTGGAGCCTCACACCTCTCCTCTTGACTCTGGGATGGAGTTAGTTAATGAACAAAACATGGCTAACGTGATTCTACGCTACTACCTTCCAAGGCTGGGTTATAAAAGGAACAGCTTTTTCTGGCCCTCTCTTGAATTGCTCCCTCTGCGGGAAGTCCCGAGCCCAGTCACCCAGATGCTGAGCAACCTGTGGAGAGGTCACAGGGAAGAGCCACTGGCCAGCCACGTGGGTAAGCCCCTCTGGCCTCAGGCCTGCCTCCAGCCGACTGCGACCCTTAGGATAAAGGTTTAGCCACTCCCCTAAGGAACTGGGCAGGAAGTCCTTCCTCAGCCAGGTGACCCACCTGAAATGACGTGGAAGAGCCAGGGAGACTGACAAGGTGACCCTGTCTCCCTGCAGCTTTCCGCTCGCAGCTGAACAGTAGCAGCAGTAATAATGCCAGCCAGCAATGGCAAACGTTCACAAGGGAACTACTGTTCCCTTCGACAAAAATGGGACTAGGCATAAAATGGGAAATGCATACATTGCTCTCTGCCCCTAGTTCCGGACACAGAGTTCCCACAACCCTTGGGATCTCTCCTGAGTGCTGGGGGTGCGGGGAGCCTCTTCTGTTCCAGGGTTTGATTTTTGACCCTGGTTCCCAACACCAGGCTCCTAAGATATATTAATTTCCTGAGTAATGTGGGTGGTGGGAGGTCCTAAATCCCTTGGAATTTCCTGGGTGATGGAAGGTATCTTCTACGCTAATGAGGCAACTCTTGGTGGGCTCCTGCATAGCTCCCGGACAGGGGCTGGTCACCTGAAAGACTAGGCCATGATTAGAAGCCTGGAACTTTCAGCCCCACCCCCCTGTCCTGTGGAGAGGAAAGAGGTCTGAAGACTGAATTAGTAAGAAATCGTACCTACATGATGAAGCCTCCATAAAAATCCCTGAGTATGTGGACTGCAACTTCTGGGCTGCTGGCCAGAAATGGGAATGTGATAGTAGTAGGGAGTAAAGGAATAGTGTTTTCCCTTTCACTTATTAGCTACAATAAACACTTACTGAGTACTCACTAAGTGCCGGCCCATGTTAGCCTCTTTATAATACATGACCTCACTTAATCCTCCCACCAACTCCATGTAGTGGGCACTATTATTTTACCCATTGAGGACGGAGGGCCAGGGGTGCAGGGTAAGTAAATCATCCAGGGAAACTGGGATTGGAACCCCTGTGGTCTGATTGCAGACTCAGTCCTGCTAATCACAGCGCTCTGCTGCCTCCCTATGGCCACCTCAGAGAATAAACAGATCTGCCCGCAGGCCTCTCCAAACTCCTTTCCCTGTATTTTCTCATCTTTATGCCCATATTGGTCCTGAGACAAGAATGGCTATGACCCATTTTATGGACTTAAGATAACACTCCTACCTGAAACTAAGATAATATTGAATGTCGACTGCAATTGGAAAAACAAACAAGACCCCCAAAAAAAAGAAAGAAAGAAAAAGAAACATCATTATGTGCCAGTAGAAACTCAGCGGCAGCAGGCAGTATGGGAGGTCCCCTCGGCCCTCAGCTGATCACCTGTCCCCGCCTATGGCCACGCCCTCATAGACGCCATCCGTGGTCCTAGAGATGATGTTGTTGAGCTCGTTGGACATGCCCCCGGAACGCGAGACATAGGCCACACTGCCAGGGCGGTACAGCTTGGAGGCCAGGATGTTGTCCAGCATCCCACCTGTATTCCCGATCTTAAAGCACCCGGGTTTGATGCCTCCAACCTGCAGGGGCAGAAACGGCAGTCAGGGAGGAAGGGTGAGCTCCGGACTGAGCACAGAGCTCAGAGGACTCACCGAGCCCGGCACTGCCAGCCCACCCCACTCTGGCCAGGCTGGGGAGGAAATGGCCAAGAGAGCTGCCAGCTGCACACTGGGCTTCCCGCTTAAGCAGGATCTGTTCTCTCCCTCGAGAGACATTACACAGGAGACAGCAAGCCTACTTTGTAAAACATGGCTTACTGCCGATAGGTACACTCAGGGTTCCGTAACCTTCTCTGCTCTGCAAGGCTGGCAACGCCCAGTACACGTATCTAACAGGCGTGTGCCTCTGCTCAAAACCACCCGCTGCCTCTGAGACAGGAGGTCCCTGTGTCTTAATGTCACACAGATGCAATGAGACAACTAAGGAAAAACAACAACCAAATAGTCACAGAGCAATCTCTCCTTGTAGGCAGACCTTCAGGTCAAAAACAAAGCCTCCAGGTAGAGGCTGCATCTTCTCCTTCGGTTATGGTGGGAGGAACAATCAAAGACCACGATGCTGTGTGAAAGGAGACCAACACTTAAGACAAGAATCTGCGCGTCAGCCCCTTGACGCTGTAAAGGTGACACAGAGTGGGGAGAAAGCTCTTTAAAAACTGGCTGGAAATGGACAGACTGGCTTCAGGAGGTGCCCCCTAAACCTTTCAACCTAGGAGACAGGAGAATCAACAAGCGAGTCTCCCGAGGGCCCAGACCTTCATAAAATAGCCTTGAACGTAAAAGGCTTTCAGGAGGGGACGCTCACAGTGGCAGGTCCGATGATGGTCACGCCCTTCTGGTCTGCCTTCTTGATCAGCTTCCTCGTGAGGGCCTCGGGGATGCCTTCGGCTATGATGGCAATGGTCCGGATCTAAAGGGAGAGAGCAGTGCCTCCCCGCTAACTTCTCACCTCGGGTGGGACAAGGACGCAGCAGCCATGCAAGAACCCTCCTCCCATGTCCCCTTCCAGGCCCTAAGGGCAAAGTAGTATTAATGACGCGCACCACTTCCTCCCGCAGGTCTGTTCCTACGCTGATCACACCAGCCCTCCCAGAAACTTTGCAAAGACCTGCTGCAAACAGAGCTGCGATACGCTCTCCCACCCCCAAACGCACAAGACTCAGACACCTGCGCCCCACCTGCTCACACAGGAGCTGTCGATGGCCTTCCCCGTGGCGCCCTCTGAGTCCCCAACTCTATGTCCCCAGAGCACAGAGCCAGTAAGTCACAGAAACGAGCTGCTGCCACACCTGGGCCAGAGAGTGGGCTGGGGAGAAAGCCCGAGGGACTGGGGAGTGGGCAGGGAAGACTGAGAACCATCTCCGACTCTAGTCTAGGGGCCAGCAAACTTTCCTGTAAGGGATGAAAGAGCATTTTAGGCTTTGTCAATCATGTCGTCTCTGTGGCAACTAAACTTTGCCTTCCAAGTATGAAATGGCCACGGACAACATGTAAGTGAACGAGCATAGCTGCGTTCCAACCGAATTTTATTCACAGAAGGAGGTGGAGATAGTTTGGCCCTTGAGCTGCCTTTGCTGCCCTCTGACCTAGACTGAAAAACCCAGCTCATTTCCAGCACGGGGACTTTCATTGTCACTTCACCCAGGTGCCCAAACCGGTCTGTCTTCTCCGGCCTGGCCCTGGACCACGCCAGTCGGGCCGGGCAATAATTCTGAGCAGAAGAACCAATACCTTATTCTATTGGCTCGGGGGTGGGGGAGTGCTTACAAATCAGTGACAAAGACAACCAACACCTCAATAGAAAAAAAAATAGGGGAAGCCAAATCAGACTAAAAATGGCCAATGAATGTTTTTAAAACACATGGTAATAAAGGCATGACAATGAAATAGAATGCCTACCAATGTGCCAACTAAGCATGTTTGTAAAATGCAGACACAGTTGGCATGAGCACTGAGAAAGAGGTGCCTCACACCCCTGACGGGGGTCTGTCTCGGTGCAGCTTTTCTGGGGGGCGCCCGGCCGGCACGGACCGGAGGCTTAAATCTGCCCATTCTGCTGCAGCGGTCTGATTTCTAGACGTTTATTCTGGGGAAATAATTAAGGACATACTCAAATTATTCCAAGATGCTCATCACCACACTTGACAACGCAAAACTGCTGCTACCAATAAATATTAATTGTGTGGAAAGGGTAACTGAAGAAAATGGATTGTAAAATAGTTCTGTAAAATATTGTTCCATTTGGTCAAATCCAGGAAAAGGTAGGGATAAGAAAGCACCCAAAAATAGCAGCTGTGTTTCTGGGCAAGGGGGCTTGAGATATTTCGTTCTTCCTTGTATTTAGCAGTAATTACATATTTTCTATAGTGTGTAATGATTGTATAAGAAAGGAAGCATTTTTTATTCTGTTTTTAAGGCCAGGCTTAGACAGCACAGAGAGACGAGGGCGGCCACCCTGGAACGGGCTCCTCTTTGACCCAGGTGAACGGCCTGCCCGCCCTAGGTCATTGCCCCATCTTCTGAAGATCCAGCATCTCCAGCCATTTTCACCCAGATCGGCAGCCAGTCCCAAGTCCCGGCCATTTGTCCCAGGCGGCAGTGACCACGGACACCCCCCAGGAGCTCTCCCCCAATACCCGCTCCGCCCCCTGGGCCCAGCGACCTACCTGCGCGTAGCTCATGGTCTCAACGGTGCTGTCATAGGCAGAGCGAAGGGAGGCGAAGTTGATCAGCACGTCTACCTCTGGGTGTTTCTTCATGGCATCAGCCATGTTCTTGAAGACGGGGATCAGGATCTCCTTGTGACCCCAGTAAAACTTCTGCTTGTGGTCCCCACTGTGAGAAAGGAGGAGGAGGGGTCAGGACAACCAGTCAGGGTTGGGGAGGGGAGGTCAAGGGGAGGAATTTCATCTAGCAGGTGGAAAGGCAGGGTTCTGCCCTCAAAGAGTTTCGGCTACGATCCAGGAATGCGGCTCTCCCCAGTCTGAAAGGGAAAGTTGCTTCCCCAGCAAAAGGGATCATCTAGCTGCTCCCCCAGCTCCGTCCTAGTGAGGGAGGGGATGGGACTAGATGAGGCAGCCTCCCTGCTGTGGCATGACTTACGTGAAAGGGTAGACCATGGCGGCCACCGAGGGCTCGTCTCGGGAGCAGACGTAGTCAAAGTCCAGCATGCCTTGCACAGCCCTGGTCTGCATGCCCCACACAATGGCCTTGGTGTGGCGGCTGAAGAGGGTGGCATTCTTTCCTGGTGGGCAAAGACACAGCGAGTGCACCCAGGACACACCCACGACACACCCCCCTGTGAGACTCGCAGGGGGAGGGGCCGCCTGCCAGACCCCTCCACGTCTCAAGTCCAGGGAGGGTGGCTAATCAGAACCACAAGGGGACATGAAAAGGGTGGAATTCTGAGAACTTTGGGAGGAAGCGCTTCAATTTCTTCTGGAAAGAGGTAGCTGAAGGTAAAAAGTTCAGATCTGTCTGGCTAGTGAACAACTCAGCAACGAAAGGAGAAATGATTCCCACTACAAAGAACAGGTCTATCAGGGCCTTATCCATTTTATAGGAAAGACAAATATGTAATCAGCCTCCTGGTTATATGCAAATGGACAGTTGATGAATTACTTTTAAAGTCACTGGAAAAGTGTTAAGCTCTCCCAATTTGGGTGACCACAGGATGTGACACGAGAAGAGACTCCCGCCCCTCAAAACAGAATTATCTTCTGGAGGGCGGGCTCCTTGTAGTACAGGCTTCCCCAGCTAAGTGAGTGTTCTAGAAACCCATCTGTAGCAGTGCACCAGCTGGTGGTGTTGTGAGAGGCTGTGTTCAGCTTCAGTGAATTATTTTTTGAAGACTCAGCACATTTGCCCATTTCACGATGAGTGACTTACAAGCACACCTGCCCACACAACACCGAGTGTTCAGCAGTTTTTGACCCAAAACAGCCTGACTCCTGTGCCCCACCCACCCTATTCACCGGATCTTGCTCAAGTCACTTTTTTTGTTTCCCAGGATGAAAAAAGTCCTCAAAGGGAAACATTTTGCGGTTGTGGAAGAGGTGAAACAAAAAATGACAGAAGCACTAAAAGGCATCAAAATCGGTGAGTTCAAGAACTGTTTAGAGCAGTGGAAAAACACCTCGACAGGTGTTCTGCAGCAAATGGAGAGCACTTAGAAGGTGACTGAAGTGTAAACATGTGAGAATGAATACACAATTTTTAATAACTAAGTTGTTTTTTGGGGGGTCTCCCCCTCGTACAACTCTCCAACAACCCTTATCACCCGTTGAAATCTGGACATAAACGCCCTCAGGTCAGGGTCTGAACCCTCAGGACTCCAGGTCAGTGCAGGTCCCAGGAAAAGGTTTGCTCAGCTTTATCTTTAACGGAGGTTCCGGCCGAGGCTCTGGCCCGGGGGACGCGAGCGCAGCACGCTACTCCTCCGGGCCTCCTCCCTCGACCAGGCGGCTCTTTGCTACTCAGGACAAGGCTCTTGGACGGGCTCTCCAGCCAGCAGGAAAGGGGTAAGGGGCAAAAGGAAGGAACGAAAGTATCTGGCAGAAGTGGATTCCTCAGCCTTGAAGGGAAAGCTTCTTCGCCACCCTGCAGGAGGTGTGAGCTCACCCTCCCTTCCTTGCAAGCCCCATGGAGGAAAGTGGCCCTCAGGAGAGGTTCTCAGCTCCTGGGGAAAACAGAACACCAAGCCCAGTGGCATCTGGCATTCATTAACCTACTGTACTAATACAGACTTGACTAACCGAGTTCAAGGCCTCATTAAATAAATTTAGGAGATCACTTTCCCAAGGCAGATAGGCTTCTCATCCCCACAGGCCCGCCTCTTCCATCACAGCCGTGAGCTCATGACACAGGCTCCTGATGTTGCAAACGCCAGGATTTACTGTCATGGACCCGTCTGGGCTCTGAGGAGGCATGAAACCATGGAACAAAGGAAGCCACCTAAGCAAGTAGGACATTGGAGCCCGGAGTTGCCAAATGACTGAGATCCTAGGTCATCTGGCGTCTGAGCCAGGATTTCAGCTCGATTGTGCAAGAGTGGAGGAGGAACATAAGCCCTGCCACTCCCCGTCCTCGGGGGAGCCCACACTAGAGTCAGCGTGCGACCTGTGCACACACACACATCTGTCCCCCCCACAGGCCACAGAAGTCAGAACAAAGCCTGCAGTCCCCACAAACCCACCTCCCCTCCAGCATGAAAGGGGCAGAACCAGAGTGCTCCTCTCCTCCAACAGGGGACCCAAAGCTGATGGGGGCAATCCTCAGCCCACCAGCAGCGAGGAGCCCCCCTCCCCAGGAAAGCTGCTCGGGGCTAAGAGTCCCCTACTAGGCTCTTCCTCTAGGCCCGCTGATGGGGGTGCCCACTCTGATACAGCTATCCTTCCCCCCCACTTCTCAGCACAGCTGGGGACTGGCAGTCCCCTAGGTTGGAAGAGCTCTTGAGCTACAGCTGCCCTTGTTCTCTGCCCAGGGCTCAGCCTCAGGTCACGCCTTTCAGGAAACAATGGATCTTGCCAGAGAGTCTAGGAGCTGCGTTCCTGGCCTTTCTGGAGGGACATAAGCACCCCTGCCTAGTTATTCCTCCCCCTCCCCTGAACAGGAAAGGGGTCAAATACCACCAGAAGACTCCCCTCCCCCAGAGGGAAATCTCCCACGCTGCGAATGTCAAGGTGAACAAAGCCCCGATGCTTCGAAAAGGTGAACAGGTGTGTTCTGTGTGTGAGGGCTCACCAGACACTGTCCTCCATGGTGACTTCAGACACCAGAGCCCACACCCCTTCTGCTGCCCACCTTTCTGGGTCCCTCTCTCCCTCCTCTTCCATCCCATCTTCCACCTAAGTCCCAGAGAAATCTGAACTCATCCCTGGTATTGGGAGCTCTGGGATAAAGTCAGGAGGTGGGGAAAGTAAATGAAGCCACCATGAGATGCAGATGAGAATCGGGTGGTCCCTGGCTCTCCTCCCCATCCACTGTGCTCTGCCACTTCCCCTTCAGTTTCGAAGGCTCCCTCCTTCCCAGGAGGACCCTCCCTCCTCGGCACCACTCCACCCTCCAAGGCTGTGGGCCTGGCTCTTCACCCCTTCACCCCCAGGTCTGGAGCCAGAGACTGCCACTTGGCCAGGAGAGCACTGAGTGGGGGCTTGAACCAAGCAGGAGTGGGAAGGGAGGGAGCGCGAAGACTAGGACTTGGGAGCAAGGCCACACCGAGGCAGGGAGAGAATATACCAGACAACACTGCATCCCGCTCAGGAGGGGAAACGAAGCAAACGGTAAGACTGAAACCCACTAACAAGCCACACGCAGATTTGGGAAGGGCCGGGGTGTCCTACCTTGCAGGGATCTTGGACTTGGGACTGAATCTGTCAAAGAAAATGACCAAGGCAACTGAGTGACCTACTGACGGCTGGAGGCTTTGGAGGGAGAGGGTGGGAACAGGGAAGGGTCCCATGGACAAGGCTGGCAGGGCTGATGCCCTCACCGTCTCTCATCTATTCCACAATAGACAAGGGTCAAGCGAGCAAAAGAGAAGACAGCACCATCAGCAGAGCAAGAGCAAGAAAGAGCAAAGGACCAAAGGGGGCAGAGAGAGGGGTGGGAGGAACGTGAAGGCTTGGGGGGTGCTCTCCACACTGACTGCCCCAGGCCCTCTGAAGGGACAGCCGGCCTGGTCCCAGCCTCTTACCACCAGCCCTTGTCCCTGCAAAGTTCACAAGGGTCAGGCTGAGATGGGTCGGCCTTGTCATTGTGTGCCATGGGTCTGGGGACTCCTGGGCAGTGGCTTTGAACTTGGGTGCCTGGAGCCAGTGTCGCTATTTCACCAAACGCCTCAGGCACGTTCTGCCCGCACCAGGAAGAGGGTGCACAGGCCACGCCAGCCAGCCCAGCAGGGACTAAAGCCGGTTACTGAACGCTGGCCGCCAGGGCTCTCGTCTTTGATGAATCAGAGGAGGGGGCACAAAGCAGGTGAAGTACAAACGGGCTGGTAGACAGCGCGTGTCCTTACAGTGGGCTCAGGAAGGCAGCAGCTTCGTAGGAGCCCCAGGATGACGGGGTGGGCAGGAACTACCACTATACGGGAGCTCACCCTGCCCTCCACTTAGGAGGAGAGTCTGGGAGACCTACCCACCTCCTGGAATTTTTGTAACCCTGTCTCCTCCGCAACCTTCCTGTCCAACTCACCCTCACCCACGGGAGGTAAGGGGGTAGAAGAGGTGAGGAGTGAGATGACCCAGGCCCAGCTGGGTTCTCAGCACCAGAACCCATAGGGAAGGGTTAGCACATCCTCACGTCTGTTCCTATCCCACGCCCCATGCCCTCTCGCAGCAAAGCCCAAATGCCTCCCCTATCACCTCTGCTGGCCCAGTGAGGCCCACAAAGGGAAGGGGGACAGGGAAGGTCCAAAACCACTGGGAGTTAATTACCTTGGAGCACAGCGGGCTTGGCCTTCTTTGCAGGAGCCACCTCATCAGCCCTGGTCTCAGAAAAAGACGCAGTCCTGCTGGGGGCTGGAGTCTGGGTTGAGACAAGGAAAAGGAGTAAAAGTCACAGGTAGCAGCTGGAAAGAAAAGCCACTGGTTCTTGAGTACCCAAAGAAACCAGGTAACAAGAACTGAGTACCACACGGTTCTTTATACAAGCTGCTTCCAAAAGCACTATTCCAACAGCCCCCTGAGGCACGAATTAGTATTGTCTCCCTGCTCCAGGTGAGCAAACTGAGGCTCTGTGCAGGTACAGTAACTGCCGAGGTACCTCCTTCGGTAGGATTTGAACTCAGGTCTCACTTAAAAAACCCAGGGCTTTCCATTATTCTACTGTGATTGGCACAGAAAAAAAACTGGCAGATTGTGAAACCAACCACGCACTACCTGCCCCCCATTTCCCCAAATGGCTAGGGACAGAAGAGCGGCGCCATGTCCCGGATGGGATGGGGGTGTGAGGCGCTGACAAAGACGGCTAGCCAGCACCTACCGACGTGCTCCCGCTGGCGTTGAGGAGGAAGTTCGCGGTGTGGGCAGCTGTGGGCGGCTGATTGGGGATGGGCCGGTGGCCCAGGGCCATGCCCACAATGGCCGTCATGTGAGTCTCGGTGCCAAACACGTGGATGGGGATCCCGGTGGTCTTCCCTGTGGAGGAGGGAAGAGTCCATCATCCAAGTGCTCAGATCAGCGCCTGAGTCTACGTGACTCTGCACAGGTCCTCTACAGTCCTGCCTAGCACCTGGCACTTCCTGTGCAGGACCAATTACCCACGTCAGCTGTCGTATCTTCATCACCCAGTGGGTTCCTGCTAAGAGTGAGAACAGCCTTGCTGACACTCCCAGGTGACCCAGAAGCATCATCAGTCCGCGCTCCCCCCGTGCACAGCCTGGGTCCTGGCTCTCCAACCCCCAGCCTGGCCACTGTCCTTCAGCACTGGCCCCACTCCTGCTCTGCAGGGAGCCCTCACCCAGGTTTCACCCAGCTGTTCTCATCATTCGGCCCAAACGCCACCTCCCAATGACCTTGACAGCCGCTCCCCTCCACACCTCCCTGCTTGCTTCACCCTACACTGAGCCCTTTCTGACAGCGTCTTGTCCCAACAACAGTTTACTGGTTCAGTGTTCCAACCATGACCAAGTGACATTCACTGCACCGTACCGGAGGCCAGGCCCGTGGTGGGTACACACTTCTGTGGGGAGCTAGAATTCGGCAATGCTTCAACTGATAGAGGCAGGTGTGGTGTTCGCCATGGACACCAGATTTGGAAAAACGGGAAAATGAGCAGGTTTTGCCTCTCTAATCACACAACACACTCACTGAGCACAAGCATCTCCTGACTGTCACCCCGCTGGCACTTCACATGAGCCCTTGCTGCACACCCACTTAGCAATGGGGGCCGCATTCTACTCAAGACCAAAGCTGCTGGTCACAAAGCCCACGTATTCCAGGCTCCATCAGGTCAACTCAGGGAGACCTGATAGTCCTGACTATGGCCCCAGACTTCTTGAAAGCTCAGAGTTTGACATCTTGTGAACTTGCAGGAGCCACTCTGAACACACAAGGGATAAAGGAAACCAAAACAGATGCCAGGCCCTCTCCTCCCTCAGCTTTCCTGTCCCACCAGAGCCCTGCCCTCTTCCCCCACATCCAGGCCACCACTGTGCCGGACTCTGCCGCCGCCTCTTAAGAGCGCTCCCTGCTTCCACCCTGGCTGCCCTCTGGTCTGCTGTGCACCCAGCAGCTACAATAACCCTTCCAAATCAAGGCAAACCGTGTCGCTCCTCTGGCCAGGCCTCCCACGGCTGCTGACCCAGGGTCCCTCGCTAGCCCCCACGCGTCTGCGCCGGCCACCTCTGTGCCTCGTCTCCCACACCCTGCCCCTTGCTCCCTCAGCCCCTCCCTGGGCCACCCTGCCGGCCTGCACACGCTGGCCTGCTCCCCCTTCGGGGTCCCAAACTTGCCCTTCCTCCACAGACAGTTGCCACTGAGCGGCACCCTCCTCTCCTCCAGGTCTTTGGCTGAAAGCCACCTTTTCAGTCAAGCATTCTCTCATCACCCCACAGAAAACCGCCCCCCCCCCCCCCGCCCCGCCACACACACACCACCCCTTCACCTGCCCTGTCCTGCTCTGTTCTCCTTCCACACCCAGCGCGGCCTGACATCGCAGTCAATGTCCTTAACCACATGAGGACTTGGCTGGCTGTCACGTGCCGTGTGCGTGGCCGCAACTCCAGCGCTCGCACAGAGCAGGTGCTCCACAAGTATTTGTGAGACGAAAATGCTTTCCTGCCCACTCTGGAGCTTAGGACCGGTCTAGGCCAGAGAGCAGGAAGTGCAAGCAGGAGCAGGTGGAAGGGCTCCCAAGGAAGCAGGCCGTGACCCTCGGGGTGGGAGGGAGAGAGAAGGTCCCCATCTTACCAACTTCTCCCATCACCCGCAAGCCCTCCTGATAGTTGGGGCCACCTCTTCGGACAAAGATGGTGACCTCATGCTCCTTCAGGGGGCCCTGGTAATCGCGAATTGCTCTCACGATGCCCTAGAAGCACAAAGGGACAGACAGACAGGTGACCAAAAATGAGGCAGCCGTAAATTAATGATTGATGACCACGATGAACAAACGTACCAGGGTGTGTGGAACAAGGCTGCTTCTCGTGACGCGTGGCAAGCCCCGGCAACCAAGTTTTGTGTGTGTGGACTGGGCTGCGCACGAGCTACCCACAGGCCTGGGGGCTGCAATCGCTCGTAAAGATGCTGAGAGGAGACTCTGGAGTACTCGGGAGTGCCACCCCTCAGTGAATGGGGAGCCGGGCTCCCAGAATCAGTGAGACTTGGGGGGTCTCTCATCCCGTCTATGGTCATTTTGCTATCTTACCGCAGTTCGGGGTGGGGGGATGATCTACGCTGGGGTCTCACCCAAGAGTTCTCACAGGGAGCAAGGCACAGACCACTCAAACGCCAACGCCCTGTGAGAGCTTCTTCGAGGCTTAGGGAGCAGTGCTCACATCGAGGGTCAACTCTGGAAACTTCAGGGAATGCACGGGTGTGCACCAGTTTCGTCTGAGCAGACACGGGGCTGGCTGTCTGAGTCAGGAGCCTACCTTCTGCCACCCAAGGCTTTACCCAGTCCCTGCTCCGGACCCAACCCGCCCTCAACACCCGTGCTGGCTTTATCGTAGGGTCGCTCGGAGGTTACAGCAAAGCTTGCAGATTTGTCCCATTTCAGATTTGTCTGCAGAATCAGGTCCAATTAGGGACACCCTGTTTTAGGCAGGACTGATGAGGCCTGGTCCTCCACTTCTTGAGAGCACAGACTTTCAAGGTTAATGTTTATTCATTCATTGTTCTCAAAACCTACTTGAAAGTACCAGACAGGGCACATTCCCACGAATGGCTTCAATGAGCACCTGGCAGTGGGGAGTAATAAATGGCCTCCTGAGGTGGCTGCTTGAGGGTACCGACCCCTGAAATACGTCAGCTCTGTCATCCTGGCTGACCGGCAGTCACACTTTAAAGCTGTGTGCCCATAGCCCTGACCGTGTACAGGACCCCGGCTGACAGCCCCTGGCCGGGTGAGCAGGGGCCCCAGGCCATCAGAAGGGTTTCCTCATTCTGACCTTTTGGAGAAGGGGCTGGAGACTGAGATGAAAGACCAGCAGCTGCAGAGAACCCAGAGCCTCACAATGGAGGGTTGAAAATGAGGGGCCATTGAGACAGTTCTTTAAGAACTGGTCCCGAAAGGGGGATGGGAGGGTTTCGGCCCAGTGAGTGCCAGCTGCCTGCCCAGAGACACAGCCTCAGGCCCAGATCTGCCCCAGGGTTTTCTGCTTCCTCCACCAGGGACCTGTCTGGACTGGGTAAGTCATGGGAACTTGTTTCTTCTCAAGCCTTGCTTGTCAGAACCTCCCTTCCCTGGTTCCCCCACGCTCCCCGGAAACCGCAGTCATTGCGGCTGCTTACCTTGAACGTGGCGGCCACGTTGGTGAAGTTCGCAATGCTGCCTCCGATGATGAGAATCTTGCCTGGGTTTGTGGTAAGAGAGACGTCAAACAAGGGTTAGAAAGGTGGACTTGAGCATTAGCAGAAAGCCGACTGAGAGTTCTCTCATCTGAGCGAGGGTCCCCCAGCTCTCAGGAGGTGTCCGTGCAGAGGTGGAGGACGCAGGCTAGTCTCTCCTGATGGCTCAGGCTTATCGGCTCCACTCGCCATCCCCCAACCACGGAGCAGGTGGTTAATCAAACCCACAGAATCTCTACATAATTCCTAGATGGCCATCCAGAGATCCAGCTTGGTTTCTGGACGTCCCTGGTGGGAACCTCACTCTACCCGGTTAATAAATGTCTATGAACCGAGTTTACAGCAGCCGGAGAGAGCGCACGCCTCACCTCCTCCCTCACACCCTGCTCACGGGGCTTTAAGTCACCTCCTCACCTTCTCAGAGACCCCCTCCAACAGACGCTGTCACTGCCCAGCAGAGGAAGCTGGGGTCTGGAAGCTAAATGACCAGCCCTGGGTTGCAAAGGACCGGGACCACAACCTCGGTGCCTGCCAGCCCAAAGCTGCTCCCTGTAGCGCACGGGGCCGTCCTGAGAAGGGAGTGCGTGTGTCTCACCTTCTGGGTGCTTCTCTCGGGTCATGAGGGACAGGATCGTCTTGGCATAGTCATAGGTCTGCTGCTCGCTGGGGGCGCCCGAGTACTCCCCGTAGTTCGCCAGCTCGTTGACACCCCCCAGATCGCAGATGGTGTCACTGCCAGGGAGACACGGAAGTCAGTGCTGGCTCCGACTCGAGCAGCAGAGGGTGGCAGCCTGGTGACCAGGAGAACACACAGACACCCCCCCCAGCCCTGAAGCCAGACTACGGACCTGACTCCTCAGACCTCAGGCCCCAAGCCCCACACAAGCCACACTCGAGGTGAACGGTGCTGCATCAGGCTCTCCTGGGCAGCGTACTCTGCCAGCGCTGGCTGCCACCGTGGGGCCCTCGACTGACGGACAATGGCGAGTGAAGTGAGCAAAGAGCGCCTCCAGCACAAAGAAACAATGCTCATTCCCAGAGTCTCCGCCAGGCTGCCCCACAGAGATGGAGAACGACTGTCGCCAGAGGGAAGCCTAGCCAAGCACGGAAGGGAATGTGGCTGGCCAATCATAGGCCTAGAAAGGAGCAGATGTCCACTGGGCTTCAAGTGGAAAACCACCAATTACCAAATGGTGTGGACTAGGGTCCCAATATTTCTATGAAGTGTGAAGGGACACATACTTCCACAGGTGCTAAGATGCCTGGAAGTATACACAGCGAAGTGTTTACCGTGGTGACCTGGGGTGTGTGTGGGGGCGGGGGGGTGGGCAGCAACATTCACTTTCTGGTTTGTTTTCCGTATGTGTTGTACCCTTACGTGGAACCCACATCACTAATTCCAAAAACTTAAATCAAAATAACATCCTTCTGTAGCAAACGGGAAGATGCATGGACCCCTCCAGCATGCCCCACGATTCCTGCTCTGCACCAAGCAAGGAACTAGAGACGCCCAGAGGTGAAGCACTTGACCCAGGCCACATACCTGTGGACTTGACTGGCACCCCCGTCAGCAGACCCCTCAGTCACCTGTATACGACAGAGGCACCACCTCCCGCCACCATGGTCCAGATCCTCCCTTTGGGGTTCAGCAAGGTCAGCTTCAGGCTCGCCCCACTTTTGGCATCCAGGTCTGCAATGTAGGCTTCCTAGGGACCAGACCACAATACAGGTGGGTCCGGAGGCACCCCCTTCACCTAGGTCCCAGGTCCTCGGGCCCCTCCTCTCCCCTGGAGACATATGAAGAGGTGCTCGGCTGCTTTAAGAGGGCCAGGGAGGAGAGGCTGTGTGGGACCCTATGTGCCTGGGACAAAACATGATGGCATCTTCATGCCCCGAAAACCCCCACTGCCACTGTCACCACCTGGGGACAAACTTCCTGATTCCTTTCTGGGACTTCAAGTCCTTGGCTCTCTGCCCAAGTCCCAAGCCTTGCTGCGTCACTGTTTCCTCACTGGCACCCCCTCCAAGTGCCTGTCACCTAGATCCCACAACCCTCCCCCCACCTGTGTCCCACCCCTTCCCCCAGCCCAGCCACTTCCCTTGGCCTGGGTTTATGTCATGTCGTGCAGGACTCATTCTGCTACGAGGACCTCAGAGAGGATGGGGTGGAAAGGAGCAATTAAAATTCTCAGCAAGTGGAAGACAGAACTACCTTCCTGACAGATTAGAGGAGCCATTCGGAATTATAAAGAAGCAACAAATCAAGTTAAGAGCCCAGGGAGGCTGATTGAGAGAGATGTCTAAAAGGATTTCTGGCCGGGATTCAGAGCCTTGGCTGACTCCTACCCCCAACCCCCCTTGGGGTTTTAAGAAAATTAAATGGCTCTCCACCTTCCTTTCCCTGCCAAATATACCACCCACAGGGGGGGGCCAATGCTCATCCGAGATTGGTCACCCGCCCCGCCCCCATCACTCTCCATCCCCCCAGCCAGCCTTACCTCCGGATAAGCCTCTCGCCCGAAGGGGGGAGGGAACTCTATATCGCCCCACTTCACTTTGCAGATGTAGTCCGCAGTGGCATCCACCTTGGCTGCCAAGTCAAGGACGTAGACGCCATCTTTGGTCACCACTGCGAGAAAGGCGGAGGCGGTCAGACACCTGCCCCAGGCAGAGGTGACCACCAGCCGCCGACCCCCCCAGACTTCCCACACACCACTCTTCCACGGGGTCTAGGTCCCACACAGGCCTAACAATTCTCATGGAGACACAGCTCTCCCCCATCAAAGGAAAAACAAATCCTTTAAGACCAGTTTCCTCCTCCCTGACCTACAGGTAATATGACAGGAAAGTCTGTTTTAGTTGCTATGCAATTTTTAAACATTTCATAAAATGCTACACAATGTGCCTTAAATATCTAACCATCTACCCATCCATAGCCCTGCCATTAAAAAAAAAATGTTTAAAGGTACAGGCTGGGGGAAGCCTCACGGTCAGGTGGTGGGCAGGGGAGTCAGGAAGCTGCGCGGGTGTGCTGGGCCCTGGCCAGCAGGGCGCCTTTACTGCCACCTCACTGGACATCCATCTTCCCTTTCCCCCCGGGCCATTTAGCTAATTAAGTCAGCACAGAACCATCTGGCCCATTAGAGTGGCTGTATCCCCAGCTGGGTCTGGAATCAGGACTTTGCCCTGAGAAGCCCTGGCCACAGCCAGATCACACCACCGACCGACCTCCCTGACAGGCTCAGCTGAGGCTTCCAGACCTTGGGGATCAATGATTGACCAACTCCCGGAGGCGGGGCCTCCGAGGGCACAGAGAGGAAAGGAGGAGGGCCTGAGGGGTCAGGCCAGTGCAGAGGCAGCCAGGCTGCTGGGTGAACAGTATAGCCCACGGGCAGGCACAGCCTCAGAGTGCACAGGCCTTCCCCATCACAGAACAAGTCAAGGCCAAAGGAAGAGGCTGGAGCTGGTGAAAGAGGACCAATCACAGTCTTCTGAGAGCTCAGGAACAGAAGCCTGCGCTCAGTGAGCCCGGAGATCCCTCTGCCCACGCACACTTGCCTGCCCTGCCCTCCGCACAAGGAGGCCTGGTCCTCTGCTCATCCATGCCACGTCCCTACGGGCACTGGCACCCTGCTGTAACCGACCCACGCCCCGTCCCAGCCCTGCAGAGCCAGTTACCCAGGGGGTTGATCTCGAGGTACGTGAAGTAGAGATCCTCGTAGAAATTGAAGAGGCCGGAGATAAAACTGGCCAGAATGCTAAACGGGGAAGGAGAGAGAGATGAGCAATCCACTGATGAGCAGGCTCAGCAGCAATGTCGCTGCCACTGACAGCTCCACTCCCCGCCATCCTGACACCCCGCCGACCCCCCTGCTTTCCTCTGCCAAGCCCGCTCCCTGGGCATCACTCTTCAGCCGCTGAGGCGGAAAGGAGCTGTCAGGCAGGGAGCCAGTGGAGGAGGTGCCAGACAGACAGGGGCAAGGTGAGGGCCGCTGATGGCGTGTTTCAGTCTCAGCCAGCTAGCTCCCCTCCTCGGGACCGCTGGGGGGGCAGGAGCATTTGCCGGAGTGCCTACCACCTGCTCCCCACCTCCCACCCAGACAAGGAAGACCACTCTGCTCTCCCTGGTGCGCCCAGAGCCCGCCGGCCTTCCCTACCCCCCCAACCACATCCCTACAGACCCTCTCACTCAACTCTTTCTTGTCTTCAGGGGCGTGGACCAGTAGGTGTTTCTTGATGTCCTCAGGATTCAGCTTCTCGTCCACCCCGACAAGCAGCTTCTTCGCTTTGGCGTCCACGTCGCCCACGTCCACCCCCCCTTCATGGTGGAACAGGACGTAGTCCCCTTCTCGGGTAGCATAGATGCAGACGTAGAACTCCTCCGCCTTACAGGGAACAAGAGCACCACGTGGGTGGGGGCACTGAGCTGGGGGACACGGAGCCTGATCCCCGTGGTCTCATTTCTAAAGCCCATGGAGAACATTCACTGGGGAGACCTGTTTACCACCTCCCTCTGGGGCACAAGAAGAGAAGAGAGGCCACTGCCTTGCTGGGTGACAGTCCAGACTGAGCCAGCAGACAGAGCCTTGCTGGTCTCAGGGAGGGTCTCTGCCTTCAAGTCCTTCTCATCTCAGCACTGGGAAGCCACCAGCACCACCTCCTCCAGCTGCAAACTAAGCCCTTTCCTTCATCTTGGACCCCTGCTCCGTGGGCCCCTCAGGCCTTCAGTGTAGCTTCCTAGACGCTGGCACCTTTGATTTGTCTCCAGCAGTGGGAGCTCCCCTTTTATCATTTGAGGGGCAGTAGGCACAAGGCTCAGGGGGAGAGGGGACCCAGCCTGGAGCCACCTCACACCTACCTGACTGTGTGGAACAAAGGGCTCGATCAGGAAGTTCTTGAGGAAGCCTCTGGCCTTGCCCACCTGCAGAGATGGGGGAGGGAAAGCTCAGGCGGACAGCAAGTCTTCCTCCCCAGGTCAGAGGGAGGTGGCACCTCTGCTCCCTCCACGTCACCTTCTCATCGGTGGTGGAGCCCCTGCACTGCCGCCACGACGCTCGGCAAAGAGAGACTTTTCCGGGCCACAGACCCCCAGCCAGCAATTTTCAACTGCTGTGCCGCAGGCATTTTTAAAACATGCGATGCCTGCCTATTTTGTCAGGGACACTGACCTCTTCGCCCTTGGAAGGTCAAATAAAAAAATGACAACGTCCAATACAACAAACAATTGCTGTCTGGTGTGAATGAATCAAAACTATACCTGATTTTTTGTCAGATCGGCAAAGAAATATATTCTGGTGTGCCTCGGAGTTTTAGTAGTCCGTGTGCCACAAGATGAAAAAGGCGGAAATCCGCTGCCCTAAGCCACAGAAGTCCTCATGAGATCCCCTGTTGCACCCGCTTGTCCTTGTGCCGGCCACACTTCGACATGTACTGACCTTGCACGTTCTTTCCCTGCCTGCTCTGAAGGGTGATAAACGAGCTGCGACTCTGCCCCAGCCCCTGAGCACAGATCAGGGGCCATCTCCCTCCCCGCCAGCACACAAATTAAAGAGCTCAGACAGACCAAGGCCATCGACCTCAGAGCTCAGGCAGGGACAGCCAGCCTGGAAGGAGAGTCCAGCACGGGGAAGGGCGGGGTGGGGGCAGGAGGGGGCGGGAAGAGGAGAGTAAGAGCTTGATCAGGAACACTTTTCCGCACAGACTTTCATGGCTGACCACAACAGGCCTGCAGAGCTCATCAGTTTAAGTGGGTCCCTGGTGGCAGCCGAGGAGACAGCCTCCATCACAGTGTGTCCTGAAGCCCCACCTGCCCGGCGTCACTGCTGAGTCAGAGACCAGACAGTGACCCATCGGAGGCAATGAGCCGCTCCTGAGCCAAGCTGCTGCCGGCTCCGACCTCCCGACAACCCCTCACCAGCTGGTGGGGACGAGGGGAGCGTGAGGACCTCCCTGGGGACACTGAGCCCCCAGCCCTGCTGTCCTCTCCCCAAAGGCCTGGCAGCACAAAGGTCAAGATCCTTCAGCCCCCCAGGCTCATGTACAACTTTGAGGAACCCTCTTTACTATGAGGGCCAGAAACTGGGAATGAACACAAAGAGCTGGTTTAAGAAAGCCCAATCAGAGAGGGAGATGGCCCCACTGCCGCCTTCACCCTCCTTCTGGGTCAGCCGAGGAGGCAAACAATCACCCCCAGTCCAGTCACCCCAGGTGGGGCACAGGCAGGTGTGGACCGCACATCCTCCCCAGTCTAAGCCACGCCTCTGCCCATCCCTCCCTTCAGTCCTCCGGTCCCTCTGGTAGAGAGAAGAAATGCAATTTTATTTCTGAGCATCTCTTAGCCTTCCTACGCCACGTTTCACTTTAGCTCTCTCATCTACAGAGTCAAGATTAGTCACCAAGCCAGAGGCCAAGAATTACACTTAGTCGTCAGTAGTACTGCCACTTCCTAGGTCTCGCCCAATCACATCTCCGCCTAAGTGATTCTGCACGTCTCTCCTTCAGCTCCTTTCCCCACCCTCTCAGGCTTTGCCCGTCATGACGAGCTACCACACACACACCCTTTCCGGAAATTGAAAAGAAAGGAATTTCCATCTCAGATTGCCAACAGAGAAGCAGACCACTTCCGCCTGCCTCTCGTATCGTCCCGGGGTTCCTTGTGCAGCACGTCTGGCTGTTCCCTGACTGGGGGAGCTGGGAGTGAGCACCCAGGCTGGCCCCGCTGAATCTGCCAGCCCCGCAGGATTCCTACCTCCCCCAGGCCACAACCTGACCAGTGCGCAGTGAACCATGGGGTTGCTGATCTAGAGGCTACCACAGCACGGCACCCCAACCCTACACCCAGACTCACTGTGGCTTCCTGGCCCAGCCGTGGCTTCAGCCAGCTCTTGACTCCATCCAGAGTGAGGTTGACCCCAACCAGGCCCAGCTTTCCACGCCGTTTGATCAACTGGTCTGGCTTGACCACCAAGCTCTGGAACAGGAGGGGTTTGTATTTAGAACAAGGAAAGAGAGGGTAGAATAAGAGGTGACAGTTTGGGGGCCCAAAGCACAGGATAGCCTGGGTGGCTTCCACTCCCCAAACCAATCCCACCCCTCCCTTAGAGTCAGCTCTTGGAAACTTCCCTCACCTGTCTCAACCCACATCTCCTTTTTAACAACCAGGAATCTAGAACTGTCTGTGCCCAGGATAGGACCTGGCACAGAACAGGTGCTCCCCAAACACCTGCTGAATAAATGATTCCCTGCCCTCCCCCGTGAGGTGTCTTAACTTCGATAAACTAAGCTTTAGGTTTAACCTACAGATTTTGTCTCCCTCACACTCAGCGTATGGACCAGCCCATGCTCCAAAAGGAAGAACAGAGAGAGAGAGAGCCTTGGGTTGACAAAGGACCTTAGAGGCCAACCATACCCCTGGGCTTGAACCCTGTCTACAAGCCCAGCAAGCAGCCCCCAGCCACTGTTCCTATACTTCCGGTGCCGGGAAATCCACTGCTTCCAGAGGCAGCCCCCCCTTTGGCTGGGCTGCCTCCCAGAGGGAGGGAACATGCATCCCTGGAACCCCACCCTCGGTCCTAGTCCTGCTCTCTGGGCCCTGCCGCATTAGTCTAAAGCTCCCAAGCCCTCCCCAAAGTGGCCCTGCAGGGATCTGAAGAAGAGCCTGTATGCCAGGCTGCCCCCGCCCCACGCCATCAGCAATTCTACGTCAACTACAACGTCACACTCTCTCACGGCCCTGACATTCGTGATGTGCCCCACTTCAGGGGGTGGTGGTGGGGGGAGCTGGGGGGTGGCACATACCTATTTTTTACTGGGCATCTACCCCAGTGACAGGCAGCCTGCTAACTGCTTTCCAGACCTTACTGCTCACCCTCACGGCTCACGTGGCGAGTGTTATGCCCGTGAAACTCGGAGAGGTAGAATGGTTTGGTCCAGGCCACACGGTTAATAAACCGACAGCTGCCACTGGGGCTCGCTTGTCCAGTTCCAAACCCATGCTCTCTGCGTGCCCGGCCAGGGCACCTCAACATGCGGGGAGCTGAACCCCAAACCCTGCTCAGCCCACTGCATGCTGCCCACCGCTGTGGGCAGTCTGCCTTCACACGACCCACGTGGACATCTCCAACAACCGAGCGCTTTCGCTTCCTTGGGCCCCGGGCCTGGGTAAAGGGCCCAGGATGGGGGCGAACTCACCTGGCTGAGCAGCCAGGGGTGGTCCTGCAGCAGGCGGGCCCAGTCTGTGTCAGGGGTGACCCGGGCATACTTGAACCGGTTCTGGATGGCCGACGTGGTGCAGATGTACCTGTAAAGGAGTTCTTTGCCCGTCTGCTCTGAAATCGCCTTGGCCGACATGGCTGCAGAGGGACCTGCTCTGCCTGTTGGGGGAAGAGGAGCTGGTCAGAAGGGGCGGAAAATGGAAGCCCTATCTTCTCCAGCAGGGCAGACACAGGCCCCCAGACAATAAAGCCAGATCTCAGCACCTCAGAGGGAGAAAAAGGGCTGCCTAGCAGGAGGGATGGGATCTCAAATGCAGAGGAGGATGGGGGGGATGGTGGGAGAGGAGAGGTGGTATTTAGAAAGAAATATAAAGCTGGCATTTCCCCTAGCACTCTTGGCGTACATCCTATGTCCGTTCCCTCTAGGCACATCAGCTCACAGGTGACAACGTTCACCCCACAACACAGGCAGGTGGATGGGGAGACCCGACTTACCAGTGGTATGGCCCAAACCTATGCACTGGTCCCACCCAAGGTGGGCACAGACACTGAAACACACCCTTTGGTTACCTGTGGGGAGCGCAGCCAAATTGTGCAATGCTAGCCTTACTCCCCCTACAAGTTTTGTTACCCCACACCCAGATTCACCCCCTTTACACATTACACTCACCACCAAGCTGAAGGCCAGGCTGGCAAGTTTAGCTAGCCTCTGGCCAGATCCAGCTCCCTGAGAAGCAAAGAAGAAGAATCATCTCAAAGCTCATTTCTCCCGGCCAAGTTCAGAGCAAACACAGGGCGGGGGAACTATGGCCTTCAGTGCATCCCATCCGGCCCACTGAGTCACCCAGCTGCTAATTTAGAGCAAAACAGAGGCCTCCCTGGGGACCACCCTGCACCGGTCACTTCAAACAGAGCCGGGGCTGGGAGGAGGCTGAAACCACCCTCAGTCACAGGTGTCCAGAAACTCACCTTTTGTGAGTCCTGTGAGGTGCACCGAGATACATAGAAGCTCAGAGGAGTTAAAAAAAAAACTTGCCCAAAAAGCCTAACCAATTAGCAGGGGACACAAAATGTGAACCCAAACCTTCTTAATCCTGGTCTCCAGAAAACCCCACACCTCAACTCAAGAGAAAAGCCCATTTCTAAAAGGAATATGCCATGTAAAAAAAGCGGGAATCTATGCGACAGTTTCATTTCCCTTCCACCTCTTTCTCCCATGGGTAGTGACGAGAATGAGCTGGGGAGAGAAACGGGCGGGCAGGGAAACAAAGCCACTGTGCTAAGCTTGGCCGGATGAGGAAAAGTCAGTCCTGTCTCTCCCACAAAGATCTAGAACTGAAGCTGTTGAATGTGCTGGAGGAGAAAAGGCAAGTGAGTAATGGAGAGCAGAGTTCGGGAGCTGGCTGGTTTATGCACACAGGAAGGCCTGTCTCCATTTCCAGGGGCCACTCCGCACCTCCCTCCCAAATGGCCAGGCTGGGGCTTCAGGTTCTAATCCTGGCTTGGCTGGTTCCCTCAGCCTCCCAGCAGGTCTCCAGTTGGGTACAATGGGTGCATTCAGGCTAGTGCCTGGCCCAAAGTGGGGTAGCAGGGAAGGGGCTCAAAGCAGACATTCCCTTTTCTGCACCACCCCCGCCAATGACTTCTAGCTCCATCTCAGCATGAGTTTCGGAAGGAGATGCCTCAGCCAGCAGCACTGCCTCACTGTCCTCCACCCCCTCCCACTTCAGCTCCATTTCCCAACCTTCCGGACTCAGACCAGAAAAACTGGTCCTGAAATCAGATGGGTACACCTGCTCCCGCCCCCCTCCCAGAGTTCAGCCCAGGGCAGATCAAGCAGAGCAAGAAGGGGGCAGTTTCTGACCACCCTCCGCAGTTCCGACTTGTCAGGCACAAGTGATCACAAAATCCAGGAGGCAGAAGCCCCTCAGCTGAGCCTCTACGTCAGACAGAAGTCCGACACACTCTCCTAGGACAACTGTCCCCCAAACCTGGCACCTGCCAAAAGTGAGTGACCGAACTTTGGAAAGGACGGGGTGAGAAAAGGGACCTTCTGTAGCTGAAAAGTCACAATTTTCTTGAGCATCAGATCAAATATCAGAATCAAGCACTCATCTCTACAAGGTCCTCAGAGAAGGATGGGAGCGAAGACACAGCAGGGGAACGACACAGGAAAAGACTTGCCAGCTTACAAAAATCGGGGATTTGCCACCCGAGCATCCTGGCTTAGGTGGGGCAAGCCCTCTCAAAGCCAAGGCAGAGAATTTATATCACAGAATAAAAGCAGGGAAAGACTCGCCTCGTCATCTTCACCAACGCACTAAGAGGGGCTCACAAAACCAGGAAGTGAACTGGGTGGAGATAAGTGGCAAGTTTAAACATTCAGTGGGGTCTTGATGTCTCTCTGGGACAGCAGCCCTTAACCTGTCTGAGGTCTCAGGTTTGTTGGAGCATCCAAAGAAAAGCCCAGAAAAGTGTGCACGTCCCCGACTGTGCGTATCATTTGAAGATGCTGGCCTATGATTAACATCCAATGACCCCAGACCTGTAGTGAAAAACTGTTCTAGTGACAACAAGACTTAAAATGTATACCAATCTGGGTTGGAGGAACCCCGCCCCCTGCACAGTCTTCGGCTGCCTCCTCACAAGCTGAATGCGCTGTCAAACTGGCAGCAAATGGTTTCAGGGCAGAGCTGAGACCCCAGGCGTTAGCTTTGGGGCCTAAGAAACTGTTACCTAATAACAGGTAAATGTGTAAACCATTTGGGAGAAATCATGCCAAGGAACCTGAAACACACACACACACACACACACACACACACACACACTCACTCTCTCTCTCTCCACCTCCACCCCACCCCCGCCCCCCAAGGGAGGGACCTATGAGCTGAACAAGGTGTTTTCTGCAGACTGGGTATGTGACCCAGCATTGGGTCATGGCTGAGTTCATGTACAGCAGCCACTGAGGGCAGAAGCAGCCCACAGGGAAGGCTGAATGAAAGAAAGGAGCCTGCTCCCCAGGCATGCACTGCTGGGACACAGCTGGTGGTGCAGAACCACCAGGGATGCTACTTAGGTTCTCGCTCTGGGAGAGACAGAAAGTACGCATTTTAAGGTTAGTACCCGTAAGATTGGGCTTTTTTGAGGAAACAGGCAATCCCTGGAGTACAGGAGAGGGCAGTTCTGCAAGTGTCCTCTACATAGTGTCCGAACGGAGGGTGTAGAGATGCCAGCTGCCCAGTGTCTGAGGGATCTTTCCATCAAAGTCTCCTAAGCTGTTTAAGAAGCTTTGTAAGAGGTGAAAATCACCCATCTGGTCAGCTGGGGTCTACCAGCTAGCTGTCCCTCGCCCATCATTTCAGCCATCATTTCAGAAATCGAAGGAACTGGCTGAAACACAGAGCAAAGTTACTGTGCTATGCACTGCTCCTCACCATCTTCTCCAGAACCCTCTTCCCAGGCAGACTGCCAAGGACCACCTAATGGCTTAACTCCTTGGAACCGCACAGTATCTGCCAAGGTTGGAGAGGGCAGCAGGCACGGAGACTGGCCTTCTGCCAGGCCCAACAGGAGGGCGGCAGCAGCATCCTCTGGCCCTTTGAGGGGTTTGCTTCAGCCAAGCTCGGTGTCAGCGCCAGGGGTGGGGAGGCAGACGGGCACTTCGTCCATCTGTCGTTTAGAGGTTTGGCCCGACGGCACCTCCAGAGCGAGAAGGGTCGCCACTCTACGACCAGGTCCTCGAGGCGAGGCCAGGCCTTGGGCAGCCTAGGGCGGCCCGACCCCGCGTGGCTCTCCGCGGCTGCACGCCCCGGCTCCCTCCCTCCACTTAGGCGCGGGGTTCAGTGAACTCTACAAAACTAAGAGGAAGGGCCTGAGCCCGGCTCGGAGAGGTCGGAGTGGGGCGAGTAGCCACCGATCTCTCTACTTCCCGTCCTCCGCATCCGGTGGGGGGACCGGATGGGGGCAAGAGGTGGCCCGATAAAGCCCGAGGAGGCTCGATAACTGGCCCCGGGAAGAGGTGAGGAGCGCCAGCATAGAGTAAATGCAATTCGGCGGAGGGAAGAGAAGCAAGGACGGCGGCAAGCCTGTGCAAACTCCCAGGAACTGGAAAGTGGAAGAGTTGGAAGTTAGTCACACGTGGCTGCTGGCCGGGGTTACGGACGAAGGCTACCCTAAAGCTAAGACCCCCAAAACTTCCAAGTAGGTGCGGGAAGGGCACTTTAACACCAAGCCGGCACAGGTGGAGGCGGTTCCGGGCTAAGGGAGGGAGGCAGGAATCTCCTGGGCCAAGTGGGAGCCCTCCCACAAAAGCAGCCACCCGCTACTCACCTCTGCGAAAGTCCGTGCGCGGCGCTCCGTCCACAGAGGCCCTATCCTAACGTCCACTAGCCTGAGCGCGCCAGCCTCCCGCAGCCGCCCGGGGTCCGGCTTTTGTTCGGGCCCAGGAGGGCTTCTCCCCGCCCCCATCGGCACACGTCGAGAGCCGCCCAGCTATTGGTCACACGCGTTCCCTAGCCTGAGCGCCAGAACTCCTCCCAATTCGCTGC